>NW_023270702.1:5817453-5834859 GCF_011800145.1 Mirounga leonina
ATAGATAGATAGATAGATAGATAGATAGATAGATAGATAGATAGATAAATAAATAAATAAATAAATAAATGTATTTTTGTATGTATAAAGTTTGAGTCTTTGCACTGGTTCATAGGGTGTTCTCATTTTTTTTCTTGACTGGGCTCATATTTGAAACAAACCATACTTCCAAAGTCCAAACAACACATACAAAAAAATTGTTTACATGTGCTTTCATTTTTTCTTTTTCCCCATGTTTTCTCTAAAGGAAAAAAAATGACATTGCTGATTTATATTTCACATCCTATAAAAAAAAGTGGTGTCACTTTTAACACTAAGTATAATCTATTGTGAAGTTATTTTAAATGACTCTAGATTCTCTTTTACCACACCCTCAGGTGAAATCTAACATGATTCATGCTTTCTTGTGGTTTGAGTTGTATTTCTGCTTAAATTCAGAGGCTAATTAATCATAGAAAGACTTCAAGAAAAATTTCTTGCCACCCCTTCAGTTACTGATGTCACAAAACTACATCTTTGTACATTGTGTGTCCAAAAACATAATAATTGTGTTTTTTTTAATAATTAGTCTCTTAAATTATGTAGAAAACAATATGTGGAGTTACAAACTATTATTACAATAATACTAGTTTTTATAATTGCCCATATATTTACCTTTACTGAGATCTTTATTTCTTCATACAGCTTCTACTGTCCTTCCATTTCAACCTTCACAACCTCCCTTTCTTGCAAGGTAGGTCTTGTTGTAATGAATTCCCTCAGCTTTTGTTATCTGAGAATACCTTAAGTTTTATCTCACTTTAGAAGAACAGTTTTGGTGGATATAGAATTTTTGGTTGACAGAGTTTTCTTTTAGCACTTTGAATATTTCAATTTAGTGCCTTCTGGCCTCCAAAATTTTTGATGAGAAATATGCTAATTATCTTATTGAGGACCCCTTGTATGTCTCTTGCTGTGTTCAAGATTGGCTTTGTCTTTGTCTTTTCTCAGTTTAATTATACTGTGTCTGGCATGGGTCTGTTTGAGTTTATCCTGTTTAGAAGTTGTTGAGCTTTTTTCAGTGTTTATAAAATGTCTTTCACCAAATTTGATGCTTTCAGCCATTATTTCCTCAAATAATCTCCACCCCTTTCTTCTCCTTCTGGGACTTCTACAATGCATATGTTGATCTGAGTGATGGTGTCCCACAGGTCCCTTAGATCTTTTCACTTTTCTTCCATTTTTCTTCTCTCATTTCTTCAGA
The DNA here is from genome assembly GCF_011800145.1 of Mirounga leonina. Taxonomy (NCBI): domain Eukaryota; kingdom Metazoa; phylum Chordata; class Mammalia; order Carnivora; family Phocidae; genus Mirounga; species Mirounga leonina. Next base: position 5,818,697 of record NW_023270702.1, read on the forward strand.
CTCGATAATTTCAATTGTCCTATCTTCAAGTTTGCTGATTCTTCTGCCTGCTTAAATTTGCCTTTGAATCTCTCTAGTGAATTTTTCATTTCAGTTATTATACTTTTCAGCTCTAGAATTTCTTTTTAGGTCTTTTTTCTCTTCATTGATATTTCCATTTAGTTCAGGTATTGTTTTTTTTGTTTCCCCATGCTTCCTTTAGTTCTTTGAACATCCTTAAGACAGTTGTTTTAAAGTTTTTGTCTAATATGTCTGCAGTTTGGTAGTTCTCAGGAACAGTACCTATTGGCTTATTTCTTGCCTTTGAATGGGCCATACTTTTCTATTTCTTTGTACATCTTGTTATTTTTGTTGTTGAAAACTGAACATTTGAATCTAATAAAATGATAACTCTGGAAATTAGATTTTCTTCTCTGGAAATCAAAAGCTCCTGAGGGTTTGCTGTTTTGTTTTTGTTTTCCTTTTGATTGTTGTAGGCTCTCTCCATGCTAAGGATCAGCCTAAGTTATAAACATAAGGTCTTAGGTCTTTTCTGAGCCTGCACCTTTCCCTGGGCATGTGTGGTGACTTTTTAATTTCTCTTGTATATGTCCTGGTCTTTTATGTCTGGCTTCCAGAAGGAGAAAAAGAGAAAATTAAGGGAGAGGGGGAAATGGTGCTAGCCCTTTAAATTCTCCAGAAGTCACTTCAGCCAGTGCGGGCGGGGCCTGCAACAAATGGTGGGGGGGGGGGAGGGGCAACAATCGCTGCCTGCCTCTGTGTCCACACCTCTGTGATCAGAAGCAGCAATCAGTGGCTTGAAAATAGATCTCAGTATTTGGAAGACAGGATCTTTATTGCCCACCTGGCTCTTGCAAGCTGCGTGTGTGCAAAGTGTTCCAGGAACACATGCACAGATGCATTCCATGGGTTAGAAGTGGGAGATGGGTAGCCACTGCTGAGCTAAGAGCTGAAATTAATCACAATTTACTGTCTAAGCCTTCCCCTGGAAGTGGAAAACCTTCAAAAGACTCCAGAGTTCCAAGATAGTTACATCAGACAGATTCTGGCAGTGCAATTGTTGTCTAGGTAGGGAGATGGATTCCTGGTGCATCCTACTCTGTCCCAGAATGCCTTTGGGAATATCCTTTAAATTAAAAAATGTATATAATACACTCTTAGTTGGTTCAAATCATATTTCTCTTAAATATTAATATATTATACTTAATAGGTAATTACTTTTCATACTTTGCACACATAAAGATATATCTTTCAGGGGCTCTTGGGTGGCTCAGTTGGTTAATCAGCTGCCTTTGGCTCAGGTCATGATCCCAGGGTCCTGGGATCGAGCCCCACATCGGGCTCCCTGCTTGGCTGGGAGCCTGCTTCTCCCTCTCCCCCTGCCTGCCGCTCTGCCTACTTGTGCTTTCTCTCTCTGTCTCTCTGTCAAATAAATAAATAAAATCTTAAAAGAAAAAAGAAAGATAAAAAAGATATATCTTTCAAAGACTTTTCAGGGACAAAAATATTAAAGTCATTTTTTTTTTCTGAATATGTTGGTAAAGGGAAAACTGTTCAAGCAGCATTGTTACTGAGATTTCATTAACTGAAAAAGAAAACTGAAATTGAAAAGGAATGTGCAGATGTATACTATGGACTCATGAATAAATATGTAGTGTAAAGAGGGGAGATTATAAAGTGAACTCTGTGCCTTTAAATCATCTAAATGATTAAATAAAAAACAGTGATCAGTATGGTCTTGTAGGTAAGTCAGGCACATTTTTAGTTTGGAAAAATACTTTATTTTGTAGGATTTAATTTAACTATTTTTGTATATAAAATCTTACTTACCCTCTCTCACACAAACTAGAATCATGAACTCCAACTTTTCCTTTAAAACAGAACAAGACACAGCTTGCCTCTTATGATATAACAGAATTAAATAAAACATGAAGTGTTTCTAAAATAAATTCAATGATAATTTTAGCCCTAGCCTACTAACATTTCAAGCAGAAGCATCAGATCATGTTGTGCACAAATTTATTAATTAATGATAAAACATTGCATTGGTGCAAATGCAAACTGGTGCAACCACTGTGGAAAACAATATAAAGATTCTTCAAAAAGTTAAAAACTACCCTACTATCCAGCAATCACACTACTGGGTGATTACCCAAAGAATACAAAAACACTAATCCAAAGGAATACATGCATGCCCTATGTTTATGGCAGCATTATTTACAATAGCTAAGATATGGGAGCAGCCCAAGTGTCCATCAGTCAATGAATGGATGAAGAGGTGATATAGATATACAATGGAATATTATTCAGCCTTAAAAAAGAACAAAATCTTGCCATTTACAATGACATGGATGGAGCTAGAGAGTATAATGCCAAGTGAAATGTAAGTCAGTTAGAGAAAGACAAATGCCATATGATTTCACTCGTATGTGGAATTTAAGAAACAAAACAAATGAGCAAAGGGAAAAAAAAGAGTGACAAACCAAAAAACAGACTCTTATCTATAGAGAACAAATGGATGGTTAACAGAGGGGAGGTTGGTGGGGGATGGGTGAAATGGGTGTTGGGGATTAAGGAGTGCACTTGTGATGAGCACTGGGTGATGTATGAAAGTGTTGAATTACTATATTGTACACTTGAAACTAATATAACATTGTATGTTTACTAACTGGAATTAAAATAAAAACTTAAAAAAACATAGGGTATTGCTTAATACTAGTTTGTTTATTCATTCATCCCACTTAACAAAGTGCTTTTGACGCTTATCATCTGATAGGTACTGCAGAAGGCACTGTGTATGGATGTGTGGTAGGGGATAAATTTGAGTATAGGTGAACCTTTCTTTCCCATATTTAACTTAATTTTTTAAAATTTGCGTATAGTTGATACACAATTTTACACTAGTTTCAGGTGTACAACATACTGATTAGACAAGTTTATACATTATGGTATGCTCACCACAAGTGCAGCTACCATCTGTTACCATACAGCACTATTATATCATAGACTATTTTCCCAATGTTGTGCCTTTTATTCCCATGATTTATTCAGTTCATAACTGGAAGACTATATTTCCTACTTCCCTTCATCCAATTTGCCCATCCCTGGCCCCCTTCCCCCTGTCCCATATTTAACTTTTGAAAAACCTACATTCTTCTACATTATTCATTGATATTCCCAAAACATCATTCCAAAATGAATATGGATATTGATGTATAAACTGATAAACCAACCCCACAAAACATGCAAGTCAGTGTTCAACGTTCTCCTCTTTAACTTCTGACATACACAGATATGAATTATATATGAAAGTAGGGGAATACTAGTAAAACAAAGGCCACAATCATTGTCATTTTATCATAATCCATGTAAAAGATTGGATTTATATTCTGACAATTGCAATGCAAATAAATGTATGAAGGGGTCCATGTAGATTAAATAATGATAATAGTAACAACACTTATGTAATGCATACTATATTGCAGACATCTTCTAAGCACTTACTCATTTTAAATCATGAAATCCTTAAAACAATCCTATGAGGCAGGTACTATTACTACTCCCATTTCACATGTGAGAAAATTGAAGCACAGACAGTTAAAAGAGTTTATCAAAGGTTATTGTAAGTTTTGTTTCAAGTTTGTAAGTTTGTGGTTCAAACTCAAGCATTCTGGTCCTAGACTCTGCAACTCACTTTTGGCTAGGATGACCAGAGGGAACTTCATAAAATAAGTTGACTCTGAGTAAGGAACTAAACAAAGATTTCATTTAAAGAAATTTTGTTTTTATTTTAAATAACTTTAAGACTTAGACGGAAGTTGCAAAAATAGTACAGATAATTCTTATATACCCTTCACTCAGTTTTCCCTGATGTTAACATTTTATATAACAATAGCACAGTTACCAAAACCAGGAAATGAACATTGCTACAAGACTATTAACTTATTTATTTATATTATATTTATATAGAGAAAACCTGATTTGATTTTTGTGTATTGTTTCAGAAATACCCTTTTTCTGGTCCAGAATCCATCCAGCCTTCCCCACTGCATTTAATTGTACATTTACTTAGTCTCCTCCAAACTGACAGTTCCTCTGTCTGTCTTTGTCTTTTGTGACCTTGACACTTTTTTAAGGGTAATTTGGGTCATTTTGTAGAATGTTTTTCAGTTTAGGTTTGTCTGATTTTTTTCTCAATATTTTGGTGAGAATATTCATTATTAGCAAAAATACTACAGAAAGGATGTGTCCTTAGTGCATCATATGAGCAAGTTTCTGACGTTGATATATCTTCCTAGTGATTGATGTTAACCCTGATCACTTAAAGGTGGTGTCTGCCAGTTTTCCGCAGAGTCAAATTTTTTTTTTCCTGAGAAAGATACTTTTCTAATAGAGATATATGTTGAGACTGCAAATATCCTATTTTTCATCATAATTTTGTTCACTGATTTTGTTATTCATTTATCATCTGCCTGCAATCAATTATTAATATGGTGTTTACTGAATGATAATTTGTTCTCAAAAGTAGCTATTCCTTTTGTCCATTTATTTATATCAGTATAGATTATAAGCTAATAGTATTATTACTTACTTTGTTGTTCAGATTGTTCCAGTTTTAGCCACTGGGAGTTCCTGTGTATTTTAACATGTCTTCATCATTTCTTGAGAATTTCAGGCTTTTGACAGAAGGAAATTGAAGCAGCCTGGAATGTAACAGTTTAGAAAATTCCTTTTATATTTGTAACCTTTGTGTATTGAATGAACTTCAAAAAATATTTTTCTCACAAGTAGCAATGTTAATAAAGTTTACATAATTTTAGTTCAAATTAAAATTTTTTCATAACTCATTGCTGACTTGGACCTAACCTAACTCCGAGTTTATTTATGCCCCAATGTATTACTGGGTTAGCTAGTACTCCCTAAAAGGGGGAAAATAAGACATAGAAAAGTTTTTCAGTTTTAGATACACTGTATGGTGCTTTCTTGCTTTAACCCAGTTATTCCATTGAAGATAGAATCATCAAAATTCACTTTATGCAAATTCTAGGGCATGAATATGGAATACCCTCAGCCACATCAAGCCATAACTAAAAAATTAGAAACTTAGCAAACTTTTACTGAGTGCTTTCAAGTATTAGATATTGTGCCAGGCACTATACGTTTATAAGGAATATGCTTGAAAAAGTTAGTTAGGAAATTGGGAAATAATATTTGCATTTAAGAAAAGGAATCATAAACAGTGGCTCTATGGGAAATTAAAAATATCCCATAGCTAAGTGGCTCAAAAACATAGGGAAAAAAGGTACATCATATAATAGATACATTTTTTAACATTTTATTTATTTATTTTTTAATTAACATATAATGTATTATTTGTTTCAGGGGTACAGGTCTGTGATTCATCAGTCTTACACAATTCACAGTGCCCACCATACTACCTACTGTCCCCAGTGTCCATCACCCAGGCACCCCATCCCTCTCACCCACTCTACTCCAGCAACCCTCAGTTTGTTTCCTGAGATTAAGAGTTTCTTATGCTTTGTCTCCCTCTCTGATTTCATCTTGTTTCATTTATCCCTCCCTTCCCCTATGATCCTCTGCCTTGTTTCTCAAATTCCCCATATCAGTGAGATCATATACTTATCTTTCTCTGATTAATTTATTTTGCTTAGCATAATACCCTCTAGATCCATTCATGTCATTGCAAATGGTAAGATTTCAATTTTTTGATGGCTGCATAATATTCCATTTATATATATACCACTTCTTCTTTATTCATTCATCTGTTGATGGACATCTAGGCTCTTTCCATAGTTTGGCTATTGTGGATATTGCTGCTATAAACATTGGGGTGCACGTACCCCTTGTATCATGCCCGATAACTACATTTGTATCTTTGGGGTAAATACCCAGTAGTGCAATTGCTGGGTCATGTGGTAGCTCTATTTTCAACTTTTTGAGGAACCTCCATACTGTTTTCCAGAGTGGCTATACCAGCTTGCATTCCCAACAAGAGTGTAGGAGGGTTCCCCTTTCTCCGCATCCTCACCAACATCTGTCATTTCCTGACTTGTTAATTTTAGCCATTCTGACTGGTGTGAGGTCTTATCTCACTGAGGTTTTGATTTGTATTTCCCTGATGCTGAGTGATGTTGAGCATTTTTCATGTGTCTGTTGGCCATTTGGATGTCTTCTTTGGAAAAATGTTTGTTCATGTCTTCTGCCCATTTCTTGATTGGATTATTTGTTCCTGGGATGTTGACTTTGATAAGTTCTTTATGGATTTTGATTACTAGCCCTTTATCTGATGTCATTTGCAAATATCTTCTCCCATTCTGTCAGTTGTCTTTTGTTTTTGTTGACTGTTTCCTTTACTGTGCAAAAGCTTTTTATCTTGAGGAAGTCCCAATAGTTCATTTTTGCCCTTGCTTCTCTTGCCTTTGGTGATGTGTCCAGGAAGAAGTTGCTGCAACTGAGGTCGAAGAGGTTGCTGCCTGTGTTCTCCTCAAGGATTTTGACAGATTCCTTTCTCAGGTCATTCATCCATACATCTATGCTGTAAAGAATGGTCCAGTTTCATTCTTCTGCATGTGGCTGTCCAATTTTCCCAACACCATTTGTTGAAGAGACTGTCTTTTTTCCACTGGATATTCTTACCTGCTTTGTGAAAGATTAGTTGTGAAGATTAGTTGACCATAGAGTTGACAGTCCATTTCTGAGTTCTCTATTCTGTTCCATTGATCTATGTGTCTGTTTTTGTGCCAGTACCATACTCTCTTGATGATTACAGCTTTGTAATAGAGCTTGAAGTCCGAAATTATGATGCCACCAGCTTTGCTTTTTCTTTTTCAACATTCCTCTGGCTATGCAGGGTCTTTTCTGGTTCCACACAAATTTTAGGATTATTTATTCCATTTCTGTGAAAAAAGTTGATGGTATTTTGATAGGGATTGCATTGAATGTGTAGATTGCTCTAGGTTGCATAGACATTTTCACAATATTTGTTCTTCCAATCCATGAGCATGGAATGTTTTTCCATTTCTTTGTGTCTTCCTTAATTTCTTTCATGAGTATTCTATAGTTTTCTGAGTACAGAAATCTTTGGTTAGATTTATTCCTAGGTATCTTATGGGTTTGGGTGCAATTGTAAATGGGATCGACTCCTTAATTTCTCTTTCTTCTGTCTCATTGTTGGTGTATAGGAATGCAACTGATTTCTATGTATTAATTTTGTATCCTGCCACTTTATTGAATTCCTGTATGAGTTCTAGCAGTTTTGGGGTGGAGTCTTTTGGGTTTCACACAAAGTATCATATCATCTGCAAAGAGTGAGAGTTTGACTTCTTCCTTCCTCATTTGGATGCCTTTTATTTCTTTTTGTTGTCTGATTGCTGAGGCTAGGACTTCTAGTACTATGTTGAACAGCAATGGTGATAGTGGTCATCCTCGCCGTGTTCCTGACCTTAGGGGAGAAGTTCTGCTTTTCTTGACTAAGAATGATATTCGCTGTGGGTTTTTCACAGATGGCTTTATGATATTGAGGTATGTACCCTCTATCCCTATACTGTGAAGAGTTTTAATCAACAAAGGATGCTGTACTTTGTCAAATGCTTTTTCTACATCTATTGAGAGGATCATATGGTTCTATCCCTATACGGTGAAGTTTTAATCAAGAAAGGATGCATACTTTATCTAATGCTTTTTCTGCATCTATTGAGAGGATCATATGGTTCTTGTCCTTCCTTTTATTAATGTAGTGTATCACATTGATTGATTTGCAGATGTTGAACCAACCTTGCAGCCCAGGAATAAATCTCACTGGTCATGGTGAATAATCCTTTTAATGTACTGTTGGATTATATTGGCTAGTATTGTGGTGAGAATTTTTGCATCCATGTTCATCAGGGATATTGGTCTATAATTATCCTTTTTGATGGGGTCTTTGTCTGGTTTTGGGATCAAGGTAATGCTGGCCTCATAAAATGAGTTTGGAAGTTTTCCTTCCATTTCTATTTTTTGGAACAGTTTCAGAAGAATAGGTATTAATTATTTAAATGTTTGGTAGAATTCCCTGGGAAGCCATCTGGTCTTGGGCTCTTGATGGTTGGGGATTTTTGATTACTGCTTTGATTTCCTTGCTGGTAATAGGTCTGTTCAGTTTTTCTATTTCTTCCTGGTTCAGTTTTGGTAGTTTCTACCTCTCTAGGAATGCATCCATTTCTTCCAGATTGTCTAATTTGTTGGCATATAGTTGTTCATAATATGCTCTTATAATTGTTTATATTTCTTTGGTGTTGGTTGTGATCTTGCCTCTTTCATTCATGATTTTATTTATTTGGATCCTTTCTCTTTTCTTTTTGGTAAGTCTGGCCAGGGGTTTATCGATCTTATTAATTCTTTCAAAGAACTAGCTCCTAGTTTCGTTGATCTACTCTACTGTTCTTTTGGTTTCTATTTCATTGATTTCTGCTCTGATCTTAATTATTTCTCTTCTCCTGCTGGGTTTAGGCTTTATTCATTGTTTTTTTCTCCAGCTCCTTTAGGTGTAGGGTTAGGTTGTGTATTTGAGACCTCTGTTGTTTCTTGAGAAAGGCTTGTATTGCTATTTACTTTCCTCTTAGGACCACCTTTGCTGAATCCCAAAGATTTTGATCAGTCCTATTTTCATTTTCATTTGTTTCCATGAATTTTTAAAATTCTTTAATTTCTTGGTTCATGCATTCATTCTTTAGTAGGATGCTCTTTAGCCTCCATGTATTTGAGTTCTTTCCACCTTTCCTTTTGTGGTTGAGTTCTAGTTTCAAAGCATTGTGTAGAAAACAGTATGTGGAGTTACAAACTATTATTACAATAATACTAGTTTTTATAATTGCCCATATATATATGCAGGGAATGATCCCAATATTTTGGTACAGGTTGAAACCTGATTTGTGACCCAGGATTTGATCTATTCTGGGGAATGTTCCATGTGCACTAGAGAAGAATGTGTATTCTGTTGCTTTGGGATGGAATGTTCTGAATATATCTGTGAAGTGTTTTGGTCCAGTGTGTAATTTAAAGCCCTTATTTCCTTGTTGATCTTTTGCTTAGATGATCTGTCCATTTCAGTGAGGGGGGGTGTTAAAGTCCCCTACTATTATTGTATTATTGTTGATGTGTTTCTTTGATTTTGTTATTAATTGGATTATATAATTGGCTTCTCCCATGTTAGGGGCATAGATATTTAAAATTATTAGATCTTCTTGTTGGACAGACCCTTTAAGTATGGTATAGTGTTCTTCCTCATCTCTTATTATAATCTTTGGTTTAAAATGTAATTTGTCTGATATAAGGATTGCCACCCCAGCTTTCTTTTGATGTCCAGTAGCATGGTAAATTTTTTTCCACCCCCTCACTTTAAATCTAGAGATGTCTTTGGGTTTAAAATGAGTCTCTTGCAGACAGTATATTGATGGCTCTTGTTTTTTTATCCAATCTGATACCCTCTGTCTTTTGATTGGGGTATTTAGCCCATTTACATTCAGGGTAAGTATTGAAAGATAGGAATTTAGTGCCATTGTATTGCCTGTAAAGTGACTATTACCATATATTGTCTGTGATCCTTTCTGGTCTATGTTGCTTTTAGGCTCTCTCTTTGCTTAGAGGACCCCTTTCAATATTTCTTGTAGGGCTGGTTTCATGTTTGCAAATTCCTTTAGATTTTGTTTGTCCTGGAAGCTTTTTATCTCTCCTTCTATTTTCAATGACAGCCTAGCTGGATATAGTATTCTTGGCTGCATATTTTTCTCCTTTAGTGCTCTGAATATATCATGCCAGTCCTTTCTGGCCTGCCAGGTCTCTGTGGATAGGTCTGCTGCCAGTCTAGTATTTCTACCATTATAGGTTACAGACCTCTTGTCCCGAGCTGCTTTCAGGATTTTCCCTTTGTCTCTGAGACTTGTGAGTTTTAATATTAGATGTCGGGGTGTTGACTTATTTTTATTGATTTTGAGGGGGGTTCTCTGTGCTTCCTGGATTTTGATGCCTGTTTCCTTCCCCAAATTAGAGAAGTTCTCTAGTATAATTTGCTCCAATATACCTTCTGCCCCTCTCTCTCTTTCTTCTTCTTTGGGGATCCCAATTATTCTAATGTTGTTTCTCTTTATGGTATCACTTACCTCTCGAATTCTGCCCTTGTGATCCAGTAGTGGTTTATCTCTCTTTTTCTCAGCTTCTTTATTTTCCATCATTTGGTTTTCTATGTCACTAATTCTCTCTTCTGCCTCATTTATCCTAGCAGTTAGAGCCTCCATTTTATATTGCACCTCATTAATAGCCTTTTTTATTTCAACTTGGTTAGATTTTAGTTCTTTTATTTCTCCAGAAAGGGATTATCTATTATCTTCTATACTTTTCTCAAGTCCAGCTAGTATCTTTATAATCATCATTCTGAACTCTAGTTCTGACATCTTACTAATGTCTGATCGATTAGGTCCCTGGCAGTTGCTACTCCCTCTTGTTCTTTTTTATGAGGTGAGGTTTTCCATCTTGTCATTTTGTCCAGAGGAGAATAGATGAATGAGAGAAGAAAATGCTAAAAGGGTAACAACAACCTCAGAAAGGTATATACTAAACAAATCAGAAGAGACCTGAAACTGGGGGTGGAGGGGGGGAAGAAAGGGAAAAAAGAAAAAGAATACAATCAAGCCGGTGAATAGATCAGTGCCACACACTAGATTTGGGGTGTGTTTTGGTCTGTTAGAAGAAATTGCCTCCCAAAATTTTAAAGAAAGAAAAACTTATATATATTTAAAACTAAGGGTAAATACGATGAAGGGATGGAATATGAATATAAAGATGAAAATTAAAAAAAGATTTTAAAGATTTTATTTATTTATTTGACAGAGAGAGACACAGCGAGAAAGGGAACACGAGCAGGGGGAGTGGGAGTGGGAGAAGCAGGCTTCCCGCCAAGCAGGGAGCCCGATGGGGGACTCGATCCCAGGACCCTGGGATCATGACCTGAGCTGAAGGCAGATGCTTAACCGACTGAGCCACCCAGGCATCCCTAAAAAAATATTTTAAAAAAGGAATTGATAAGAAGTTGGTTGAAAGAAGAATGAAAAGAAAAGAGAGAATGTGAGTCAGGCAGGGAATAGAACAGAGTCATACACTAGATTTAGGGTATATTTTGGTCTGTTAGAAGAAACTGCATCCCAAAATTTTAAAGAAAGAAAAACTTATATATATACCAAAAAAAAGTTAAATACAATGAAGAGATAGAATATGACTGTAAAAATGAATAATTAAAAAAGATTTTAAAAAGGGAATTGATAAGATATTCGTTGAAAAAGGAAAGAAGAAAAATTCAACTAAAAAATAGAAAAAGAGAAAAATAAAGAAAATTTTAAAAATTAACTATGAAAGGCTAAAGTATCATGGGAAAAAAGCCATGAATTCTATATGCTGTATTCCCCTAGCGGTGGGGTTTTGCCGTTCTCATTGACCGGTATATTTGGTCTTGACTGGATGTTCTTGCTGATCTTCTGGGGGAGGGGCCTATTGCAGTGATTCTCAAATGTCTTTGCTTGAGGCAGAATTGCCCTGCCCTTGTCAGGGGCTGGGCTAAGTAATTTGCTCAGTTTTGCTTTCGGTAGCTTTTGTTCCCTGAAAGCTTTCTGTACAGCTTTAGAGGATGAGAGTGAAAATGGCAGCCTCCCAATCTTTGGTCCCAGAGGAGCCAAGAACTCGGGGTCCCACTCTGCAGTGCGCCCTCAGAGAAAAGTAGTCAATTACTCCTGTCTCCCCGGTCTCCGGCTGCACTCCCTGCTCACCTGGCCTGTGACCGAGTATTTCTATCTCTGGCACACAATCCCATTTGGAGTCTCCAAACCCAGCAGATTCCTGCAGTGTGCTCCCATGCCACTATCCCCGGGGCAGGAAGGGGAGTCTCCTGGATCTGCCGCTTTTTGGGTCCCTGCTGAAAGAGCAGTGGCCTGACTGTGCCGTGGATCACAGTTTATGGCTACCCTGAGCTGAGAGCCCACTCCTTGGATCAGTCTCTGTAGCTGGCTTCCCCGCTCTGATATCTGGGAGATTGGCCACACTCAGGCATCCCTGGTCTGTGACCCCAACGGTCCTGAGACCACACTGTCCCAGCGAGGGTTCCACCCCCCAGCTTAGCCACTGGAGCAGTGTCCCTCAGTGGAGCAGGCTTCTACAAGTTCTGATTTTGTGCTCCACTGCCCTATCACTTGCCGGTAGCTGGCTGAGGAGGCTCCCTCCCCCCAAAGTCTATCTTCCCATATATCGCCTTAGATTCACTTCTCTGCACTTCCTAACTTCCAGAAACTGGTTACTTTTCTGTTCATAGAATTGCTGCTATTCTTTTCTTTGATCTCCTGTTGAGTTTGTAGTTGTTCTGAATGGTTTGATAACTATATGAATTCCTGGGACCAGATGAAATTTAGGTCTCCTACTCTTCTGCCATCTTGCTCCTCCCCTAGATACATTATTTAAAAAGTACATGGTATTAAATACATATTTTAATGGTATTTCATAAGAGAAATATTAATAAAGCTGTGAAAATCATAGAGAAGTGAAAACCTAATTCTACTTGTGAAGATGAGTAGTGTGAGAGAAAGCTTCAGAATTCAAGAGAGTTTTTAAATATAATAAGAAATCACTTGGTGAGAAAAAAAATTGGAAGGACTTTCCATGTTGAAGCAAAGCTTGATCGAGTATGTACATAATGATGGAAAACAACAGGGCTAGGGAACCACTAGGAGATTGAAATTCCAGTTGCATTGTTAGAGGAGGAGTGGGAATACTGGGAAATGAGAGGCTGGCATGGTAGGTGGGAGCCAGAATCTGATGTGTCTTATAGACCAAGGTAAGGAGTTTGGCTTTGCCTTAATCATTGGAAATTTTTGGACAGCCACATTTGGATATTTTTGTTCTAGAAAGATAACCAGAACAAAATGAAAAATGGAGTGATTTTGTGTTATTATCCCAAACAGGCAATTGAATCAAACATGTAGATCTTATTTCTGGCTCTATTTATCTTGACCTCATATTATCCTGTGGTATCCTTTTTCAGGAGAGAGATCTTGAGAAAGATGGGAAATTGAATGAGATTGAATATAATCAAATAAGAAAGCATTCTCTGCACTCAATGCTAGGACCACATTGTCCATAATTACAGTGTTTTTGTCATGTAAAGGAAATGTGCCTTATTTTTGGTGTAGGAGTAAATATCCTGATTTATATATATATATACATTGAGAAAACTATATGTAGCATGCACTTAAACTAAGGAAGAATTGACTGATTTTGGAATCTTTTTTAAAAATAAATATAATCTTAATTTCCTAATCAATATTTTTTCAAAGATTTCGTACCTTATATTCTTTATAAGTACTAAATATAAAACAAGTCAACCAAAGTATGTATCAAGTACTCTGTTCGCTTAAGAAATTTGAGAAATTCTTTTGTAAGAAAAAGACTTTGTTTCTCATGTTAGAACAAAAATATCCAAGTGTGGCCATAGTTAAGGGGCTTAAGAAAAAAGAAACTGGTTTTGCCTTAAGAACATTTGAGTGACTTTACTTTTAAGCATGGCTTGCCAAAAGGACATGGAACTAGTAGAAGTAAGTAATTTCATCAAATACTGTAAATTGAAATGCATAAACCATCTTAGCAATGACTGAGACAGAATAACAATGTTTATGTTATCTTGGATCTCTTACTGTAATGGAATATTTGTGGAATAATTTTGTAAACAAGAGCTATAAATTTCTTATTCCCTATAGAAAATGAATAAATCAATGAGCTGAATATATAAATGAAAACTGAGTGTACATTACTAATTTTTTTAATAATATTTCAATTAGACCAAACTCTAATGTATGGAAAATAAAGCAAGGTATTATGTCTGGAGAACTTCTAATTAAAGTTTGGATCCAAAGTTATATTTTTGAAAATACATGAAATTCTGAATGTAATAGTCCTTTGGATTAAGTCAACAAATTTAATTATATTGATGATTCCTGCCATTTGGTATGGTATCTGTGAATGAAGATATATATCTATAGCTGTATCTATATCTCTATCTATATATATTTTTCCACAAATTTTGGGATTATTAGGATTGAAATTCAAAACTTTGAAAATGTTCATAAGCTGCTGCTTTGATACTTTTTGGAATGTTGAAAGGCAAATTAATGTTAGATCAATACTTTTCCCCCTGGGCTCTGAATTCATTAATTTGATCGATGTCTCTAAAATAAAGGAAATTTTTAAATTAGCCATTATGAAAAATTATACATCTGCACTGTATTAAATCAATGAAGCCATACTTTGGTGGAGAGAATGCTAATGCATAACACTCTGAACTATTTATGCAAATTATAGCATATTTGGGGAAACCATAGAGAGATAATAAAAAGGATGAGTAAATTCTCTGGGGTTCAGAGCTATAGTTGCTCAATGACTGGAGGAGAAACAATATGTTAAAATGTTTTATTTATAGGTTCCTAAAGTACCTTAAGGTATGCTTAGTCGAATTACCTGCTTGGTCAGTAATCACTTAGTCTATAGTCCTAAAAGAAGATAAAAGTAGGGGCGCCTGGGTGGCTCAGTTGGTTGAGCGACTGCCTTCGGCTCAGGTCATGATCCTGGAGTCCCTGGATCGAGTCCTGCATCAGGCTCCCTGCTCGGCAGGGAGCCTGCTTCTGCCTCTGACCCTCCCCCCTCTCATGTGCTCTCTCTCTCTCATTCTCTCTGTCTCAAATAAATAAATAAAATCTTAAAAAAAAAAAAGAAGATAAAAGTATCATTAACCATGATAGCCCTCTTTTTCTTAAGGTGATCCAAAAACTACTTCTATGTAATTTTCATTGATGTGGGACTTCATTGAAGAGTTTGAAATGAACATTAATTACTTTCTTCCTGTTATAAATCATGTAAAATAACATCTGAAATCTATCTTATTTACCTTCTTCCAAAGTGAGGAAAGACTCCCAATAAGCTGTTGTATTATGGAGCTCTGGTGTTTGCCCAGGGTTAACCCACTGGTACAGGAGAAATGTTTCCCTGATATTTGGGATTTTGCTAGGAGAATATTTCAAATACAGTATGTCTGACCATTCTGAGATGAGAAGAGGAGTTATAGGACAAGGTGGTAGGGTGTTTTGCATGCCCCCATACTGTCAACCCTTGCCTATCATTTTGTATTCTACTGTTAACAAGTTTCCTGTAGGCTCATCAACCTAATCCAGACTCATTTTTACTCTCACCACTAAAAAGGTATTTTATATTGCTATCATCTATTCCCCTACCATAATTTAAGAACATTTTAAACCAATTTCCTCTTGTTTGGTTCTCAACAGAGAAGAAGAGCTAATTAACAATTTCTGTGCAACAATTCATTAGATTTCCTTTTCCATGGTACATAATAGAGCACAACTTTGTTTTCATTCATGTTTTGACTAACAGAAATTTCCTGCCTATTTCATAAGGATGTTGAAAGGATTCACCAATTAGTGTACATAAGATTCAAGTTCCAAAGAAAAAAGTTATTACATATAAACATAAATTTCACTGGGACTAGAAATTAAGAAGAGAATGTCTCTTTTACCATACTAACATGGTCATTTTTAGATGTCAAAGTTGTATTTTTTGCAATAGGGATCTCTAGAAACCAGAAATGATGGATTAAGCAAGAGTGAGATAAAACTTATATTCTCTGTGCACTCAATAGGTAACATTCATACTGATTTCAATGATATTTTAAATGATACATAGATTTTTGTTTCCTCTGCAGTCTCATTTCTTGAATATTATAAGAAATGTTATCTCAGTTACACAAGATCAGAAACATGTGCTTTAGGCCTAATAGTATTGAAGTTCTATAAAGTCAGCTCCAAAGACTGTACATAAAACTTAACTGATTTAAAATGAAATAGAAGCAGCTGTTGTAAGGAATGCAGTGTATAAGCTCTCATTTAAGGTTATATTTTAGGTATCTTATTTTAATTGTGAATTTTGAAGAAAAGAAGGAAAGGAAAAGAAAAGAAAAGAAAAGAAAAGAAAAGAAAAGAAAAGAAAAGAAAAGAAAAGAAAAGAAAAGAAAGAAAGAAGAAAGAAAGAAAGAAAGAAAGAAAGAAAGAAAGAAAGAAAGAAAG
>NW_023270702.1:5834869-6227007 GCF_011800145.1 Mirounga leonina
AAGAAAGAAAGAAAGAAAGAAAGAAAGAAAGAAAGAAAGAAAGAAAGAGAAAGAAGAAAAAAGAAAAAGAAAAAGAAAACCTGGTTATAACTGTACTAAAACAGTGCATGAAATCATAAAACTCAATTGTAGTCTTTTCCTTTTACAAAAAGGAGCATGAATTTGTTGTTGTTGTTTTGCAAGAGGTTATTATAATGTTCTTTTTTTTCTTCACAATAGATTACAAAAAGTTAAATACTGAAAATTATATTACAAATCTTACCGCTTCAAGATTGATTTGAGAAACCAAAGGAAGCTACATTGTTTTTTATAGGTTTAACACACTTTTTCCCAAAACATGCAGCTCTGAGCTTAATTATAACTGCAAAGGTGTAGACTAGTGGCACATTATTTAGACAACTCATCAACCAGATCTTAAAAATGGATTGGTACCGGTATTTTCTTGATTTCAAGTTAAGATCTATCTTGGCTCCCTCTCTTTTCCAATTTATATGTGTGTGTGTGTGTGTGTATACATATCTATATCTATATCATCTATCTGTATCCTATATATAGGATAATTATATATATCATATATATATAGTGTACTGCATATAGAGTACACTCTAGTCTACTGTATGAAACCTGGATATCCATTCCAAAATTTATTTAGAATTTTACACAAAGAATGTGTATTTATTTTATTACTAGAAAAAGTAAACATTAATGTAACTGCCATATAGATTTAGAAAATCCATTTTTAGAATGTTTTTTGTGTGAAACATTTATCTATTATGGGGAGACCACAAGGATTGAGCTAGCTATATACATGTGATTGATTTTAATATTTTGAAGAATGTTTTCTGGGATATGAATGGTGATATAGCTCATAACACTATTATTATATTCTGCATATATTGAATTATTGAATATCTATGATATACTTGTGTTGATAACTGATTCCTTCTAGGACAATATTTTGAAGATTGTAAGCTCTCAATTAAACCAATGAATCAATAATAAATAGAGAATACTTTATCATTCTATTTAACATTTCTATATAGAAGTATAATCCAACTTGAATAAGGTCTGTGATTAGCCCTATATTGCTCAAATGATCATGAGATAACAGTGTAGAATCTAGAAGTAAATATTAAAGACAGTGAGTTAGAATATATTACAATGACTATGTAAATATTTATGTCCTGAGTAAAATAAAGGCCTATGGCCAGATAAGTTTACTCAAATAGTGTTCTAAAAAAGCCGGGATGGATTGTTGTAATGAAATTACTAAAGCTACAACTAAGCAGGTTTTTTTCCATGATCTTATTCCATGTTGCTATTTATGACATCCACATTCCTAGAGTGAAGAGTTGGGGAGAGCAGTAATAGGTACAGTCTTTCCTCATTCACTTCTTAGAGCAATGAAAGCTCTTGGAGAAGTGTTACCATTCAGTCTGTTCTTGATTACTCTGGATGCCTGTAATCGGTCCATCTTGGGTGCTCTTTTGGTTTTTATGGTTGTAGTAAACTCTTCCCTAAAAAATATTATCAAAATGACATTGAATATAGGTTTAGCTTATTTGTTAGGAGTTTGGACTTCAAGAATGTTTGGATTGTTTTCCTGCAATAAGATGGTAACACTAGTTTCATATGTCTATAGGAAAAAATATATTTAAAATATCTTTTTGATCTATTTTTTTAAATTTTAACTCATTAAAATGTAAACATGTAGTATTACATATTATATGTCGTACATATAATTCTGGGTACTAGCAGATTTAACAGTGAATAAAATTGCCAAAAATCTCTGCCCTGGTGTAGTTTGTACTCTAGTGCGGGTAAATGACTCTGGAGTTTAGGTCAATAAACACTTAATATGGAAATATGTAAAGAGGATAATGTTTAGGTTGGGGAACAGGTTGCAATTTTAAATAGTGTGATTAAGATAAGACTCATTGAAAAGTTGTCATTTGAAACAAGATTTGAAGAAATTAATTATGTGAATATCTGTGGGCATTGATTTCCAAGACTCTAAGTCAGGAGCTTGCTTATAGTGTTAGAGAAATAGCAAGACCAGTGGAATATAACAGGGGGAGAGTGCAAGGAGATAAGGTCAGAGAACTAAGAGAGGGGAGGGTTAGATTATGTAGAGCCAATAGGGCCTCTGCATCATATTAATATAGAATTAAATGACTTTATGTTATGTCTAGGACATTGTAAGTCATTTTTTTTTATAGCTTAGGGAAATGTGGAATCACTGAACAATTTTTTAAGTAGAGAATTTACGAGATCTGACCTATATTAATTAGGATCACTGTCTTTAGAAAAGACATGGCAAGGGGTAAGAGTGGATAAAGGGAAAATACTTGAAAGGTTATCAACTAATCTAGGACACAGATTATTGTGACTCAGACCAGAGTTGTAGCAGAAGTGCTGAATGGTCAGATTATGAATAAATTGTGAAGGCATAAACAACAGGATTTTTTGAGAGATTGATTGTTCAATGTGAAATGGTAGGGCTAGGGGTGGAGTGGGTTGCTGAGGAAAGAGCAAGAGTTCAATTATTAACATGTTAATTTTGAGAATAGCTTTCAGATAGCTACATAGAGACATCAAGTACTAAGTTATATGTATGAATCTGGAGTTCCAGAACTTGCATCAAGGACATATGAATAGAGTGGCCATAATGGCAGAGATAGAGGCTCTATATGGACCCAAAAGCCGGGACCCCCGGTAAGGTTGATCTAATTACTATCTCTAAATGTCTAAACTACCAGCAATAGAGACTAGACTAAGTCCTCACTATACCACTATTGTTAGAGAAAACAGAAAAGTCACTTTTTGGCAAGTCAACTACATTGGATCTCCTCAGTCTGGGAAGGGCCAGTAGTTCATCCTCCCTGAGATAGATGCTTTTGATATGAGTTTGCCTTTTCTGCTTGCAGAGCCTCACCCAACACCACTATCACAGGCCCTGTGAAATGCCTGATCAACAAAGCAATATCCCTTGTAAGACATTACCAGATAGTGATTACTCGGGCATCCTATGCAACATAACATTAGACCAGGGACTCACTTCATATTACAGAAGGTGGGTCCACAGCCACAGAATCAACAGGTCAGATGTTACCAGATAATAACATTCAGATGAAACTGCATTCTTATGGAACACAGCATGAGTCTCTTGAATTATAAGCTATGGCTGCCACCAGGGTATTTTGGATTCCTTCTATTCAGAGATTAACAAGCATATTGGCAGAGGTAATTGACCTTGATCAGCAAAGCAATGCTGAGGCCCCTTCAGGATCTAACTTTCACTTTCCCTCCTGGCTATAGCTAGGGTTAGGTCACAACTGATCTAGGCTTGATAAAGGATGTGCTAGGCCTGACAAAGGAAGGAAAAAATTACACACCAAAAGAGCTGCAGGACCAGCCAACATGTACTGGCAGGAGAAAGGAAGGGTGATACTAGATACATGGTAATAGATATACTAAGTGTACTATACATATGTAAATATATAGTACTAGATTCTGAGAGTATTAGATCAAAAGATGTAGAACATAAGTTTGATTAAGGGAGAGTTTGTTATTTTTTTTTTTTTAAGGGAGAGGTTATTGATGTGGGAGTACTCTCACATGATGAAATATTTATCACACTGGCAAAGGCCCTAGGAGATAGTGCTAATGAGCAGTGAGAATGGTGGCCTACCCTAGGTGAAACAAATGGCAGAACTCTATAGCAGATAGCAGAAAGGATCAAAAGGCTCAGAAAGGTGGACATATTGGAGTGGATGTACAGCCTAAGTCTAGAAAACCCACAGCCTATCTATGTTGTGTGAGAGAGCCCGGAAGATACTTCACATAGCAAAGTGTTAAGGATGATACTGGTGAGGTGGTGGCTGTCTTCTGTACGCCAAGGTTGATGGTAGAAGATGCTGTTATAGAACTGGGTTCCCAGATACCCTGGCTTGAAGTGAGAGGGATTTGAATTAGAAAGGCCACATGCCAGCATTTACGCTAGAAGCAATGTATGGACAATAATTATAAAAGGTGGCCAGGTCAGAATAGCAGCCAGGGGATCTGATCCACAAAGATCTGTGGATATGTTACCAGAATAAGACATTCCTAGGGGCAAGATAGGTGGGCAGCCAACAAGAGCATTTCTGAATCTATATAATCAAATGAAGTTGAGGATGGATGAGGCTAAAGAAAGCCACTCAATAAAATAATCATCATCCCTTGCTTGTTCCTTGACATTAGCCAGGTTTATGAGTGACCCACTGACTAAGGAGAGGTCTTGTCCCCTTAGGAAGAATCTTAAAACATCAAGACAAGTTAGTATGGTAGTCCATCCTCCCAGAACTTTTTGGTCATTTTACTGGGGAAAGGTCTGTTGGCAGCCAAATTGACACTACGGGACCTAGAAGATCTGAAAGGAGATTCAAAGTAGTGTATGTATTTTTTTCCTCTGGCTGTTTGAAGATTTCTTTTCTCTTTGTCTCTGGTTTTTAGAATTTTTTCTCTAATGCATGTAGTTGTTATTTATTATGTTATTTATTATGTGTTTATTCTGCTTCAGATATCCTATTTCACAGACATTTTATAATTCATTTATCAGTTTTGGATAATTTCCCACAATTATCTTTCAAGTATTAATTCTGCCTCAATCTTTCTCTTCTGTCTTGGAATTTCAATTAAGTATATATTAGATTTAATTTTTTTCCCATATATCTCTATGCTGTCTTCTGTATTTTCTATCCTTCTATTTTCCAGTGCTCCGGTATGGATATTTCCTGTTTTATCAATTTGGTTGACAAAATACTCCATTTATAATTATTTTGAAATTTATATATAGTAGGAACTATATTGAATGAAGGAAACAAAAGGTTTGAAATAGCATAAGTCTATTTTTTTCTTCATGTGATTGTGGTGATGTTTACTGTTACTACTGAATTTTTATATTTAAAGAAAATCATATTTCAAATTGTGCTACAAGCCCCATATTGCAGAATTCTGTACGAGAAGCCTTAGTTACTGTGCCCTAGCAATGTAAACTCTAATTTTAAACAAAAACCATGGGCACACAAAACCTGAGTCTGAATTTTAATACAGCCAAGTTAACAAGTCTCCACCTAAAACAGCTTTGACTAATAATTGAAAAGTAAATTAAAGCATCATGAATAAACTACTCCTAAGAGCAAAAAGTAAGTCTATTTAGATGGTCAGTGGCTCATATTTTCCATGGTAGGCAGAACATCAAGTAGTCTTGGTTAGTTGACAAAAATTTTGCCTCCACCTGGCTTGCTGCCTTGCACAAATTTGTGCACTAACGAAAGCCATGTTTAAGGCTCAGTGTATTGAACAGCTTGACATAGCTGTTCCAGAAATACAGATAAGTCAAACAGAGAAACATTCTTACACAAATGTAGAAAAAGAATGAAATGCAAAAACCGTATTCTTTCAGTTGGCTGTCTAGGGAAAAGGGAGTGTAGTAGGCTGAATAGTGACCCCTAAAGATACCCAGGTTCTAATCTCTGGAACCTGTGAATGTTACCTTAATGCAAAAGAGACTTTGCTGATGTGATTAAATTTAGGATTTCAATTTTGAGAGGAGGAGATTATCCTGGGTTATTGAAAGGCATTCACAAGTGTCCTTAAAAGAGGGAGGCAAAGGAAAATGTGACACAGAAGAGAAGATGGCCATGTGACAGAAATTAAGGCAGAGAGAATCAGAGAGAAATATGCTATAATGTTGGCTGTGAAGATGGAAGAAGGGGCCATGAGCCAAGGAATGCCAAGAATGCACTTCTAGACACTGGAGAAGATAAAGAAAAGGATTCTGCCCTACAGCCTCCAGAGGGAGCTTGGCTCTGCCAATACCTTGATTTTAGGCCTGTTAGACTCATTTTGGCCTTCCAGCCTCCAGGACAGTAAAAGATTAAATTTCTATTGCTTAAAGTCACTAGGCTGTGGTAATTTGTGATAGCAGTAATAGAAAACTACTATGTGGAGGTTTCTAACTGCTAAATTTTTTTTTTTTTAAGATTTTATTTATTTATTTGACAGAGAGAGACAGCGAGAGAAGGAACTCAAGCAGGGGGAGTGCGAGAGGGAGAAGCAGGCTTCCCATGGAGCAGGGACCCCGGTGTGGGGCTTGATCCCAGAACCCTGGGATCATGATCTGAGCTGAAGGCAGACGCTTAACCAACTGAGCCACCCAGGTGCCCCTGCTAAATGTTTTCTAAGAAAAGTTGTACCAGTGTAATACTATATAATACTTAGTGAAATTCTGAGAAATATCCATAAATTTTAAGGTCATAATTGTCCAGGATTCCTCTAAACAAATGGTTCTTATTTAAATATTCCTAAGTTTATCCTCTTCTTTTCCACATCTAAGCGGAAAACTTGCTACTGATATCTGTGATCCATAATTCATTTTACTTTAAAATATTGTAGTTATAAAACTTAGAGCTAGAAATAACTATAACTTTCCACTAGTTTCAGATCAATTGTCACATGTGGATGGAAACTCTAGGTAATGGTAATTTATACTCATAAAACAAAAATAAGAACTTTTAGAAAGTTATAATATGACAAAATACATATTCTAGAGATCTGTATAGTACCACTTTGATTACTTTAAACAATACTTATGCCAGTTTGGCAACAATCTATCCATCCATCCATCTACCCATGCACACATTCAGTTATACAGTCATTCTTCATACAACTGGTCTTTAGAGTCTTTAACAGATAAACATGTATTATGCAGAAGAGTGGAGGTCATATGGATTCTCAGAACTAGAAAGGTCCTGGGCCCTTGAGTCTGTGGAAGAGAGAGATTCAGGAGAACTTTGGGCCAGGAACTCCTTTAGACTGCTGCATGAGCAAGCAGTAGATTTTTATTGTGGTAAACCCCTGGGATTTGGGATATGTTTGTTATAGCAGAACCTACAGGCACTAATGCAATAATCTTGACAGTAGTAGACTCCTAGGAATGGTGGACTCTGAAGTCAAATTAGAGATGTGTAGAGTACCCAAGGGCATTTGTGGACTCAGTTTTGATAATCTACAGGTGGCTGTGGCAGCTTACAGTTAACCATTTTGAATGCTTTAATTTCCTCATTGTTTGAAATAATGCATCTTTGTGAGTGATCTAATCAAATATTAGCCAAACTAAATCTACCTAGTTGTTTTCTCATACTTTCTCTTCTTCTTGACTAGTTTACATGGTAAGTTTTAACAGTTAAAATGTCAAACAATTCACTAGCTAGTACAATAGTAAGCAGTCTTCTTGATAGTAAGTACTCCAGCAAAGATGGTCTTCCTTGGCCCTCTAGTCTACCAGAAACAAAGGTTCCCTGATACCAGCCAGCATTTATAAACAAAGTCTATTCAGGATGATGCTAAGAGAGTTTCTGTTGTCTCTTTTCCTACCTTAAAGAACATCAATAAATTCCTTCTTGTTTTCCAAGGTTGAGAATATTCCAAGCTTCCCAAGAAGGGATGGGAGAGTAGAAAAAAAAGTTTCTCAATATATTTTTATGAAATAAAACTTGAAAAAAAGATAGACGATTGTATTCATGCATTCTAAGATGCCCATTTTTCATATTTTAACATAACAAACTGAGGTGTCTTTTACACTCAATGTACTTAGAAAGCATTATAGCTTTACGTCATATTTCAATTGGCACCAATTTTTCTTTTTTACTCGTACTTAAAATAATGATCTAACAATGAATTGAGATTCCCCCCTTTCTTAGTTGTACTTAAAATAAGTTTGTCTTATAATTGACAGTGTCTTTGAAATGTAGTCATCATTGCATATTTTGTGGATTTCCAACCTGTCATTCAAATTTATACATTGAAAAAAATTGTTGGGCTATTTTTTTGTTCTAATATGAATGAGCCACATTTTGCAGCATTATGTATTATTTCAACATTGTGCAGACTTCTACGTATTTGAAGTTCTGGTATTTTTCCTACAACAGTGCAACCACTTCAGTGATTATTAAAATAGTATCATTAGTATTGAGGGTGGCATTTTGACTTCTAAATCTGTCATATTTATGCAAAAAATCTCACTCAAGTCCTCACCTAACCTCATTAATTCTTTTCTCCAAAAAGAAACAGATTTTCCATTGTTGTTTCTTAGAAAACTTATTTTAGCATTTGACAATGTGATCATGTGACAGAAAGGGATAGTAGTCCTCTCAATGAGTTGAGACATTTGAAGTTACTCAAATAGCTTTAAAACCAGTATTTCAAACATTATGGTAAAGCAGGGTGGGATATTCTTTTTTTTTTTTTTTCTACATTCTAACTGTATTCCACTACTGGGTCCATATGTGGTTTGACCCACTGTGGGGAAAGACATTTTATCACAAACCAACACTTTCATGCTTAAGCATTAAGCTCTGAGATGAAGATGAACCATTCCAACCTGAATATAGAAAGTATATTCACAGTTCATTTATAATAAATAGTGGGCTAAATACCTTTTTGGACACTTATATTATTTCTATTTTGAACATGAGAAGATAAATCATTCCATTGAAAGATGAATCAGATTTCTCAAAGTTATACAATAAACCAGTGTCAAAACAGAACATAAGTAACTCATCATTTTTTACTTCCTCCCAGCTCATCAACCACACTTTTTTTTTTAAGATTTTATTTATTTATTTGACAGAGGGAGGGAGAGAGAGAGAGAGGGATCACGAGCGGGGTGGGGAGGGGTGGGAGAGGGAGAAGCAGACTCCCCACTTAGCAGGGAGCCCAATGTGAGGCTTGAATCCAGGCCCCTGAGATCATGACATGAGCCGAAGGCAGACGCTTAACTGAGTGAGCCACCCAAGTGCCCCTCATCAATCATACTTGCAAACCAGAGTCTTCTTCCATCTAAGGTAGATGATTTATGGTTACCTATAATGGCCACTTATTAGCCTTAATCTTTCAGGAAGATCAAGCTAAAATGGTTACAAAGGGACAAAAATGGAAATTCAAATATATCAAGAAATCTCTGGAGAAATAACATTTTGTATAACACATGTTTCTCACTTGACAGATGAGAATGACAGCATGGCAAGATAGTTTTAAAATACTAATTGAGAAGAGGTAGGTATTAACCCAAATTATTCAGGTTTAGTAAAAGTAGACTCACTTAGATTCAGTTTCAGCCTATGTAGTGGCTAGAGAAAAAACACCTACATGTTTTATGTTAGTTATGGTTTCCTTAAAATGTTTTAGAATTTTGGCAGATTAATCTTTTCAAAAGTCCACAAGTTTGCAAAATTTAGTAAAACCAGTAATGAGGAGGGGTAAAGAGAGAAGAGACAGGAAAAAGAGGAGACAGGATACAAGAACTGAAACACATGTCTGAGCTGTAAGCTCTAAAGGCAAGCAGATATCATAAAGAGAACAGGGCAAAAAAGTAATTACTTTGTGCCAAAATTCATGAGTTATTTCCAGATTAAATGGTCTAAACATGTATTGACTTGAAAATGGGATTTTGCATGGGAGGGACAATGTACCACTGGCTGAAAGAGAAACATAGTTTTACTTTTTCTCAAATACTCAGAGTGACTCTTAAAGAACTTCATCACTCTGAATTAGAACAAAATGGAACAAATATTTTCATGCTGCTTAGTGAATTATTTCTCATTGCTGCTCATTCAGATACACTTCTCCCTTTCAATAGACAAGATGGAAGTAAATATATTTAGGGCACTGTTGACATTTTGAGCCAGATAACCCTTATTGTAGGGGGCTGTCCTGTGCCATGTTGATGTTTAGCAACACCCTGATTTCTAAATATCAGTAGCAGCCTCCTACAATTGTGACAATAAAAATGTCTCCAACATTGTCAAGGCAGGGGGTGCAGGATAAGGCAAAAATCACCCCTGGATGAGAACCACTATGCTAGAGGCAAGTCTAACAAAATTAGCATATTGCCTTTTTAAATTTTTCCATTATCTCCACTTCTACACATTTTTCTTTAGAACTGGAAACACATGAGAGGCCCATCTGGTCATATGAATGGTCTGATTATTTTGTAGCTGCCCACACATGAGATCTAAGTGCCCTAAGTTCACACAGAAGGGACTAGAGAGTCCTGAAATGACCACTCATGGTAGGGACTGAAGGGGTGAGGTGGGAGTTGGGGGGTGGGGCATGGGAAGAAAAGGGTAAAAAGATTGATGAAACGTGCAGAAGGGAAAAAAGGAAGAAAGGGATCTATATTAGTTCCTTAGAGCTGCTGGAGCAATGTGCCTCAAAACTGAATGACTTAAAACAGAAATTTATTCTCTCTCAGTTAAGGAAGCTAAAAGTCCAAAATTAAGATGTTGTCAGGGTCATGCTCTCTCTGAAGATTCTAAGGGAGAAGGTGTTCCATGCAATCCCTTAGCTTCTGATGTTGCTGGCCTGGTGCTCCTTGGCTTGTAGATGCCTGACTCCATTCTCTGCTTCCGTTGTCACATGATATTTTCCCTGTATCTGTTTATCTTTCTCTCCTCCTCTTCTTATGAGGACACCAGTCATATTGGATTAGGGCCCAGTTTAAATGAAAATGACCTTATCTTAACTGGATTATATCTGCAAAGGCTGTTTCCAAATAAGGTCACATTCACAGGTACTGGGGATTAGTACTTCACCATCTTTTGAGGGACATAATTCAACCTACAACAGAGTCCAAAGGGAAGCGATTTGTTCTCAAATGGTTCCAAAAGAAATAGTCATTAGGGAAGCTTCAAAAGCATTAATCAAAGACCTAGGCCCATTCAGGAAATGGGTAATGAATAGAAGTAAAGAAGATAATGCTGAAGCCTCATCTCATTGTGGTATCTCTAGGGGTTGAAAGATACAACCCAAGTTAGAGATTTTGTACTTTGTGACTTTCATGTATGTGTGACCAGCTAAAGGGAAGTTGATTAATGATAGACCATACCTTCTTCCTGTTCACTATTGGAGATGGCAGACTGAAGATGCATAGGGGGGGCGCCTGGGTGGCTCAGTTGGTTGAGCGTCTGCCTTCAGCTCAGATCATGATTCCAGGGTCCTGGGACCACGTTGGGCTCCTTCTCAGTGGGGAGCCTGCTTCTCCCTTTGCCTGCTGCTCCATCTGCTTGTGCTCTCTCTCTGTCAAATAAATAAATCTTAAAAAAAAAAGAAGATGCATAGGTAACAGATGGGTATTTAAATTAGAATATTTGAGGAGACTTAAAAATAAAACTATTACAAAGGTGTGGGAAGAGGGGCGCCTGGGTGGCTCAGTTGGTTAAGCGACTGCCTTCGGCTCAGGTCATGATCCTGGAGTCCCGGGATCGAGTCCCACATCGGGCTCTCTGCTCGGCAGGGAGTCTGCTTCTCCCTCTGACCCTCTCATGCTCTCTCCGTCTCATTCCCTCTCTCAAATAAATAAATAAAATCTTTAAAAAAAAAAAAAGGTGTGGGAAGAGTATAAGGAGACCAAAAGGATTGTGTGGTAGTCTGCAGTTAGTAAGTAAATAGAGCTTTGTTACTATCACCTATAGACCTGACGGGGGAAGTGTTTATTTGAACAGAGAGAGAGAGATAGAAACTGAGAGAGAGAGAGAATACTTTGTGGAATTGGAAGCCTGATAGCAGACTTTGGTCAAGGGATACAGCTATCCCATGTACACCCTGCAGGGAGGCAGCCTGAGCT
Source organism: Mirounga leonina (assembly GCF_011800145.1). NCBI lineage: Eukaryota > Metazoa > Chordata > Mammalia > Carnivora > Phocidae > Mirounga > Mirounga leonina. The sequence continues at coordinate 5,846,538 of NW_023270702.1, forward strand.
AATAAATATCCTGATCTCTTCCCTTCCTTCCCCTTTCAGTGCTACCCTATCTGTCAAACCCAACCAAATACCAGAGGGCAACCTGTTGATACGGTGCATATAGTTTAGTCTGCTACCCCTAGCTCCCCCATACTCCTGCACTCCCATCAAGCCAGTGTATAACAAATTTAAGAAGGCTGAAGAATGGATCTGAAAGTCCAAATGAAATATATCTAGAAAATATAAGAAATTTGTTAAAATATTTTTTCTCTATTATTTTGTCTATTAAAAAGTAAAATTCAATTTTTATTAATCTGGCCATATTTCGACCTTTATATTTGAAGGGGATCTCCTGCTTGGTTAATGTATTTATTAATCCTTGAATAAAAACAAACAAAAAAATTCCACAGTGGATCAGACCAGTAGTAAATATATATATTTATTTGTGTCTGTTATGATTTTGGAAACAGATGACATTTTGTAGAAAAACATTGTAGCATTTTATGATGCCACTGACATATTTGGGGATGCATCTAAAATACGGACAAGATGATAACTAAGAGTCAGGAAACCTTAATTCTAGTTTTAGACTTACAGATAATTTGAGGAGGGATATTCATGTAAGTCACTTAATTCCTTTGTTTTCAGCTGTAAAATTAAGAAGTTTGGCATCTCTTCTAGCTAGACTATTTTATAGCCTCTAGTTTCCCTTATTTGGGGTTTATTATTATTAATGATCATTATCACATTCATCAATATATTTGTCTTGATTATATATTTTCCAAAAAAGAAAAAAAATATAGCAATGAACAAAACCTTATCAATTTGTGAGATTGTAAAGAATGAGAAATGTAGCCATTTGCAGTTAGCAGTTTCACAGAGAATTTGAATGATTCATGACAAGGAGACAAATGTATTCCAAAATCTCAACTGTTTAGATGGCTCAAGCTTTTTCTGACCTTAGAACCCTGAAACATGCTATTTTCTCTTCAGGAAAGATTTCTAGCCTGGCTAACTTGTACCCTTCCCTTAGGTCACAACACAGCTGTCAATCAAAGAAGCTTTCCTTAATCCTTCTCACCCCTTTCCTCCTCTTATTTTTATTCTTAGAATCTATTTCTTTTCAGTTAGTGCCCTATACATAATTTGTAGTTATATATTTATTTGTACAATTTTTGTTTCTTTGTTTGCCTTCTATCTTTTCTATTTGACTGTAAATCCCTGGGTGTAGAGATCATATCTGGATTTATTTTAAATCTTTCTCCCCAGTCCTTATCACAGTGCCTTGCCCAAATGAACTAACCAGTTTTCAAATAGTCAAATGAATAAATTTATCTATATTGTCACTGGACCTGCAATTACTATATCATGAGGAGGAATTTGGGATTGTGAATCTTTTTATAACTTAATATAGAATGTCTTATTTATTTTCCAGGGGTTTGTCAAAGGAACAGATACTGGGGGCTAGATTGCCAAAGGGTTGAATTTGGCCAATTTCCCTTGTTCAGTGTATGGAACATCCTCATAGATGCGACAAAGAGAGAAAATATAGAAAATGCACATTGAAAATAACAAAATAATGAAAATAAAATGATGATGCAATAGTAATATAAATAGACTACTCTAAAAAGTTTATCATTCTGAGAAGCAGCGTTTTTCAAACTCTGCACAGTTGGCATTATTTTGAACCAAATATTTCTCTGATGTGGCAGAATGCCCTGTGCTTTGTAGGATGTTTAGTAACATTGTTGGCTTCTACCCAGTCAATTTCGGTAATCCTCCTTCAGTTGTGACAACCAGAATTGTCCAGACTTTGCCACGTGTCCCTTGGGAAACAAAATTGCCTCAGTTGAGAACCATTGCACCTCAGAATTAATAAACAAAAAACCAAACCAAACCAACCAAAACAAGCAGTTTAACACACTATGCATTATCATTTCACTATCCCAAGAACCTTAAAAATCTCATAAAGAAGATTAGTGTTGTCTCCATTTCACATATAAAGAATAGGAAAGAGGACCAATTAAGTAATAACTTCAAAGCCACATAGAGGCAGAGCAAGGATTATGAATCCAGGTCTTTTATTCCATAGCTTGTTCGATTTCCACAAATCTATTCTGCTACCTTAGTAGAAACACCCACTGGAGGGGTTCCAGAGCAGAGATGAGCACCAGTCCCTGGAGACAATGAGGACCCTGGGAGGTGAGTGGGCTATAGCTATGCCATGCACCATCACTCCCAATCCTGAGTGTCACCTCCAGAGTTTCCAGAGGCAGAGGCCTAATTTGGGATACTTGGTGGCCATCATCTGAGCCCTCTGAACTACACATTCTCAAGCCTGAGAAGAGAATTTCCAAATCTTTCCTGACCCTTTATTTTATGGGAGACACTTAGAAGAAAGGAATTCGATCTATTTTCCTTTTCAATATATATTTGTATTGACACTGTAACTTTTAAAAGCAAAATTAATAATATCAGTGATTGATATGCTTTTAGAAATATTAAATTTATTTATTTTTTCCAACTCAATCAGGGGTGGTTTGGGGAAGAGGGGAGGGAGGAAGAAATAGAAAGAGAAACAGAAAGAGAAACACACATAGCACAGACCAAGAGAGATCGAAAGAAATTCAGAAAGAGATAGAAAGGCAGACAGAAAGGGACACACTTAGACACGCAGGTGGAGCCACAGACACACTATGAGTTAGGAGGGAGATGAGAGAGGGGGCCTTGGGGAGGAGGAGGCTGAGGGACAGAAAAGGGCCTTGGGGTGTAGGGTCTGTGAGGGAGCTGGTAAAGGTGGAAGATGACTGGTTACTCTCCAGGGACTTGACCAAGTAAAATACCTGATTTCTGTAATGCTGCAGGCATTATTGGTGAGCATATTGAGGATCATTTCTCTCATCCCAAGAAACACAGTGAGTCTGTACAATGTCCTGAAAAAACTCTCAGACTTATCCAAATGATAACCCCTTGAGGACACAGGACATGAAAACCCCTGTTTCCCTCTCTCTCACTTTTCTGTCCCCTCCTCTATTTCCCTCTGGCCCTGCAAATCCAAGAGCAGCTGACGTAAGTCTATGTCAGGAAAGGTGGCTACAAGCAGCTGTGCACAGCCTGGGGGGGGGGGGGCAGCTGTGAGCTCTATGTTTGGGAAGGCCTCAAAGGTTTGCTCCCCAGGGGCCATTTGGACCATTCTAGACTTCTAGATTGAGGCACACAGCACTGAGGCGGCTACTATCCAGTTTATAGCATCACAATTACAGTGGAAACCTGACTATTCTGGGAAGGGCTTTTGTGCCTGATCCACATAATATTTGATACCTCCCTCTGGATCGAAAAGTCCCAAAGTCAACGTCCAGGATCCAAATATTTTCTAACCGCCTTTTCAGCCGACAGCCGGAGCCAGCCATCAGAGGTTTAACTGGACTGTGTGCAGCTGACAGACCACAGAACGGTTAACCTACAGGTGAGAAATTGAGTTGACATTGAACATGGAGGAAGTAGTTGTCATAGTTTATGATAAAAATAATTTCTTAGTCTTTGGCTATGGTGTTCACCCCAAGTGATCGTGCCTCCTCTCTGTCAGTGGATGCTGAAATAAAAATATTGTGTGGGAATTGTCAAGAGCACAATTGCCATTGGAGACAGAGGTTTGAGATTATATCATAACAGTGCACTGTTCTATGAAAAAGCCACAGGTCCCAGCACCAGAAGAACCTTAACAGTTTTCTGGTCCAACTGCTTACTTTACTCAGGAGGATACCCAGCACCACAGAGGTTAAGGGACTTGTCTAAGATCATGCAACAATTCAGTGGCAGAACTCAAGCTTCCTACTCTTCATCCTGTGCTATTTTCACTTAGGGTACATGATAAATAATAATATTTTCAATAGAAATATGTGGTCTTTTTGAAAATTTTCAGTTAATAGTCAAAAGAATGTCAATGCATAGAGTGAATGGTTAATAGACAGTGAGAATTAGAGGGAGAACTAAAAAAAAAGTATCCAGCATTTAGCCTAATATGTGTGCAATCAGTATTTATTGAATGAAAGGAATGGGGTCGAATTATTAGTGCTCTTCTCAGGAGGTTCCCGTTAAAACAGCCACAGAATGATTTACTTTAGTGAAGGATACAGGGCTTGCAACTCAAAAAGTGCCATTTTGGAAAGGTTTTTTTTTTTTTTATTAAATAATTAAAACTGATAGCAAATTCACTAAATAGTGAAATGTTAAAGATAGAGGGCGCTCAAGAGATGAACAGATGCAAACCATATGTAACTACTTAAGAAGGTATACGCTCAGCAAATGCGAAGCTCCTCTGTTGTCTCTACAGAGTGAAGCAAGTCCTGTTTCCCAAGTCTCTTTGTTTTGGATTTTTTCCCAATGTAAAAAATCCTTTTTCCATGTAAAATTCAACAGCATAGACTACAAAGCCAGATTTCATAGAAATGGTAGGTTATTTGAGGAGAATTACCCTCCCCCAGTACATTACTCTTAAATAGAACATTTCATTAAATATCGCCACTAGCAAAGTGGGGCAGGGGGCAGTGTTCCTCCTAGAAGTTGAAATAGCATTGAAAGGTTGAATGAACCAGATTTATATGCACATTTTTCAGATAACTAGATTCTCTGGGGACTAAAGAGTGGTAAAGGTTTAATATGATCTCAATGAATCTCTCAGGTCTCCTTGTATTTCATTGTATTCTGACCATGAATCATGTGAAAGTTCATCAGATCAACTCATTTCTCAGCTGTTTGTGTCTTAAGACCTTCCCTCTTGTTTGGCAAATCTGATGTGATGATCTGTCTGTGGTTCCAGGTCACCTGAGCATTTAGGCTGCTGTTCTGTTTACAGCTCCCAAAATGTCTTCTTTTCCCAGAGGCTACATCATCCTGGCTTTTTGACGTATTGGAAGGACGGAGGTATTGTAAAACAGCTCTTTGAGCATCTCTATTTCGGGCTATAAATTGCTAAGTGAACATAAAAGGCCAAGGATTCCCCTTTACAATTGCTCCCTGTATTAGCACAAGCCAAAATAATGCTTGCCAGGGTCACTTTTGCCTAGTCTTGATGAATAACAATTTCAATCCAATAAACCTAATATGCAAAAAAAAGAAGTTTTTTAAGGTTGTTCAGAAGAAACTAAATTAGCTGTTATATTTAACATTTAATTTACTGATAAAAAAAATCAAAGATTCCCATGGGATATTTTATATTTTGGCAATATATACTTCAAAGATTCCTATGTTAAATGATTCTAAAAGAACACATGTTAAAGCATATGAATGTTCTAGATTTTTAAAAGCCATACCTTTTGTCCACATAGCACACAAACTAAACATTACCAAGACTTTACCATGCATTATACCATCTAAGCTCATTACCTTTAGAGAAAGGTGTGATTATATGTATATTAAAAGTAAGAAGGGGCGCCTGGGTGGCTCAGTCGTTAAGCGTCTGCCTTCGACTCAGGTCATGATCCCAGGGTCCTGGAATCGAGCCCCTCATTGGGCTCCCTGCCCAGCGGAAGCCTGCTTCTCCCTCTCCTGCTCTCCCTGCTTGTGTTCCCTCTCTAGCTGTCTCTGTCAAATAAATAAATAAAATCTTAAAAAAAAAAAATAAAAGTAAGAAATGTACCTCAGAAAGATAAGGGGCTGGTCTCAAGACATATAGCTAGGAAGGAACAGCATAATTCAAGCACTTCAGGACAGTAAAACTATTCAAAAATATATTTTCTAGTATGTTGTCTGCTAAATCCTGGATCCCTCAGGAAATATCTAATGCTTTTTGGGTTCAAATTAGAAGGAAAAGACCTACTTATCAAATTATATGGGGCTGGAAAATATATATTTTTGTGAAAATTGTATTTATGAATTTGTAGACTGAAATCAGAAGATAAACTTGAAAGTAATGTATCTCTTTGCCATTTAATTGGATTGCTTGTAAACCATCCCAGGAGAATCAATTTAAGATCTAAAAAAAAAAAATAATACAAAACTTACGCACTTTTTTTGTGTTAGCTGTCTCATTGCTTAACAAATCTACTGAACTAAAATTCTTTGTTCTACTGTAAAACTATTGGCCTGTGGAGAAGGATTATTGGTTACTAAACTGGAATCTGTTAAGAAAAAGTCTTTGTTGAATCTTCCCAAAGCTGATCTTTAGGTTACTTGATCTTTATATTGTTTCTAATGCTTGATATTTATTTAGATAAGGTCCCCAAGTAAGTAAAATGTCATGTTTCCTCCCCTTAATTCCCAAACTTTAGACTTTACTCGATATTAAAGTAGAAGTTCAAAAAGTACTGAATGCAATTAGAGCATTGTTTTATAGATCAAGTTGGATACATATTTAAGGATTATGGTCATAAAGTATTAATTTATTAGTCAGTCCTCTGTCTGCAACTATCATCTACACTGTTCCATCTTTTTGCTACCGTCATTTTCTCAAATCTTCACCATCTGACAGGCATTTTTGTTCTCCATGTACCCCTCCTCTGTACTTGTCCTTAGTCTACAGCAGTGATTCTCAAATATTAGCAAGTTTCAGAACTTGAAGATTTGATAAAACACAGGTTGCTTGGCTCCACCTCTAGAATTTCTAATTCAGTAGGTCTGGAAAAGGCCCAAGAATTTGCATTTGGAGTTGGTTCCCTGATAATGCTGATGCTGCAGATCCAGGGCCCACATTTTTGTGACCACATATTCTATGGCTTTCTGGTTATTTCCATTTCTTCAGTTTGCCTTTTGGTGCACTGGAAAGACATTTCAGTTCCAATTATCCAAGGTTCATTGGAAAAACATCTCAGTTTCAATTATCCAAGGTAACAGAATTTTCATTCATCTGTTTGCCTCCAAGCAACCTCACGATCTAGTAGAGCCATAATGGCTGTTCACAGAGAAAAGAGATTCTCCCATAGGCCATACTTAATGTAAACTGCTTCCTACCAAGGCTTGTCCCCTGCCTTCTGGGACCGAGAAAGATGTAAAAGAACAGCTTGTCCTTCTTTTTAAAACAGTCTCTAAACAGAATCAGGTGATATAGCCAGGGATGTATAGGATCTTTGGTGCCTTATGTGACTTTTACCTTTATATATTCAGAAGTATGTGATAAATTATTTCTTGTTTCCACTACGGCCAGACAAGGTGTTGTGAGGGCAGAAAGCTGTTGGAATTACTGGAGTGCTTCCTCCTATTGCTCACACTCATAGTAATTCACCTTCTGGAAATAAAATGATAATTTTAATCCATTAGGTTACTCATTAAAGAAGTGGAAAAAAAGAAGAAGATTTAAATCAGGCTTGGATTGACATTGGTGGATCTGGAGTTAGTCTTAATGTAATATCTAAAACTCTAGCTGCTTTTTCTTTGGTTATAGCAAGTCTTATTGATTTTTTATTGAAAAGATTCTTGGCTTCTGATTTTTATGTTCTTTCTCTTGAATTGTATAAAAGCAGAGTTTCTATAAAAGGGTATTTTATTTTACTCTACTATCTGAACATCAATCATATGCCAGAGAAAAGAGTCAATGTTTAAAAGACATGGCTCCTGCCCTTGGAAACCTATATAAAATGTAGACATGGCAGAGCAACATTAGACATTTTTCTACATAATTAGAGCTACCTAGGGAAAGTGTATCTCATCACACATCTATAGAAGATTCTTTGGCTGAGGCCCTTTCATAAGGGATTAACCTTCAGATGCATTTTCCTTCCTCCCACCAGATGTGTGTTTCTCTTACAAGCACTCCCAAATAATTCAATATTTTATATAGTGAAATAATTTTATTGGAGTAGAGAATCCTTTTTCTGTCCCAAGGATTTATTTTTCTATGAAACACTTAGTCACAGGAGGTCAATATTTGTGTGTTTCTGTGGATGGTCAGAGTACTGTAAAAGAGGCAATGGGGACCATAATGCAGGACAGGCAGCAGTGCTGGTAAAAATAAATAAATGAAAATATAGACAAAATAATTCCATCTTCCAGCCCTTGCATTTGCTAAACTGTCAGCTGTATTCACCATATACTGGTCTTGAGCTCATTAATCTTTAAACACATTAATTATCACTATTTTGACTGGCTCTGTGGGATATTTACATGCTGTAAACAGTTCTGGTATTCTTTACAAACACATGCTGTGAAGGACCCCTTGGGTTCTAAGTTGCTTTACCTTACCAAACATTTGTTCTTTTGTAAACCAAGAGCATGACCAGTTTCCTTATACCGCTCTCTTGTGTATGACAAAAATAAAGATATATACCAATGGGGAAGATAAATTAAAGTGTCTTTCCTCCATTCAGCATCATTATACAATAATAGGTGAACTATGGGCCTTTTTTGCATACCATCAAGAGAGTCTTATTATCTCTCTGGAAGGAACCCCTTCAGACTTACTTATTTCTCTAATTAATATTGAATCTGCAAGGCAAAAGTCTACTTTTTGTCACCAATGCAGCCAATTTAGTCCTCAGCATACTAAAAACCAATTCTACCACCTCGGGCCACACTGAGGAGGTTTCTTCCATCTCCAGCTCACAATGTATACTTATGGGCAAGCAGCCTAAAAGGAGAAGTGCAAGGGGATGCTAACATGGTCCATATTTGTTAACGGGAACCTCCTCTGCTGAATGAGGGAAGCTTAATCCCATGGAAGTATGGTTTCAATTTTTCATTGAAATTACAATCAAACAAGTTGCCAGCACACATTTTTCTTTGTCAGATGTTTCCCTTATGGTAGATTTGGAGTACTCTTGGGCCAGCTTATAAACCTAATTCTCTGCCAGTGTTGCTACAGACTCTTCTCTTTGTTTTCAAATTAATTTTGCCTTTTTCTCCAAGAGGTGGATACATTTGATATACAGTAGTACCTGACAAAAAAATGTCTCTTCAACACTGACTTTTTGTAGGACTCTGATGGAAAGGATGACACATTACTGGCTCTTCCTTTGCTCTCTGTAGGGAACTCTGTATGATAAAAATTACAAGAGCCAAGGGCCTGCAATTTCCTGATTTTCTAGCACTTATTAAAATTGTATTTATCAAGGTTGATTCTTGGCTGCTGATTGAACTGGCTCTCATGGAAGGAATGGCTTTTAGAGCTCTGCTTTGGGAGCAGGGGATCCTATGCACACTATTGGACAAAGTAGTCTTGGGAATGACCGTACTGTTTTCAGACTCATGAAACCACAAGCTTCTCAGGAGAGCTGAACCCAAGTTGGAAATCTTCCACCTCCTTTTCTTTGAGCAGGCAGTTTCAGAGGGAAAAAGCAAAGGATAATAAAGACCAGTGTTTTTTTGATCTCTGGTCCTAGAACTGTGTCCCTAATGGGTGAGAATCTACATCAAAGAAACTAGAATAAAACTGGGAATTTAACATGTTTTTGTTTTCAGCCCATCTCCAGGCAAAGGTGTGGTGGAGTTGATTTGGCCTAGAGTTCTGGCCATGTGAATCTTTTGGCAACTGCCAAATATTACCATCTGGACCAAATCATTTTTTTTTCTCTATCTTTGCAGGTGTTATTTTCTAAGGTGACTGCTTCTGCTTTAACTGGGGAGAAAGTGGGTCCTAAAAACAGAGATAGTGTAACTACTATTAATGCTATGTCTTACTGGAGGAGGATTGTTCTCATAAGTACTTAATACCACATATAAAAAAGACCTATCAGAAGAGAAAGAAATGAGGTATAAGTTAACATGATTTTATGAAGGGAGAACTAGAAAGGGAGCAAAGTCTGGGCTCTGCTCCTGAAATAATGTCTCAGGCGAGCTCAGTCTGGGCTCTGTTCCTGAAATAGTGTGTGACTGAAGTAAGGCATCTTTGGAGGTCCATATTCCTTCTCACATATAATTATACCTCACCAGCATCATAACACCATTAAATCTTAGGAATGGAAGGGATCTTGGGTGTTAATATCTCTACCTATTTTAGTGTTGTTTTGTAAATCAAATGAATGTTAAAGCTGCCTTTTGAATTTATTTTTCTTCCAGTGTTACAAAGAACTTGCTATATAGAAAATATTGGGAGATGGACAGAAAAAGCTAAGATGAAAAAGATGTGATGCACTCCTTCAAAGAAACTCACCATCTTATAGGAAACATTCATTCTTTCTTTCATCCAAGTATTCAGCATTTATTTCACACTCTGTGAAAGATGTTGGGAATAAAGAGATGAAAAAGCATAATTTTTGCCTGTCTTCAAGGATCTTTTTTACTGAAGAGATAGATAAGTAGTTTAAAACTGATAAATGTGTGGTGAGTGGAAAGCCCTGAGAACTATGGTGGGTTGGGTGTCAGGGGAGGTTTCTCAGAGGGAATGACTTTTAGTTTGAGTTCTCTACATAAATAATTAAAGGGGTGAATGAAAGTGTGATGTGTATGGTCTGAGGACTGAGAGTGAGGGATAGATGGCAGATGGCATTCAGTAAGAAATTATTTTAACAGACCTGAGCACCATATTTTGGGCACCATATCTTGGGCACCATATCACCTCAGTATCAACAGAAGACTTTTTCTTAGTATTAACTGAATATTCAGTTTCTCTTGCATATTTGTGGAGAATTTTTGTCAGGGGCTTGTTCAAAGGTTAGCCCTCATAGAGGCAAACCGTAAGAGATTCTTAAATATAGAGAACAAACTGAGGGTTGCTGGAGGGGTGGTGGGTGGGTGGATGGACTAAATGGGTGATAGGTATTAAGGAGGACACTTGTTGTGATGAGCACTGGGTGTTATATGGAAGTGAAGAATCACTAAATTCTACTCCTGAAGCCCATACCACACTATATGTTAACTAACTTGAATTTAAAGAAAAAAAATCTTTGGAGAAAAAAAATAAATTATGAATGAGTGTTGAATTTTCATGAAAAAAAAAAAGTCAACCGTCTTAGAAATAAGTCAGACAGAAAAAGACAAATGTGATTTCACTTATATGTAGAGTCTAAAAAAACAAAACAAAACAAAAACAAAAACAAAAAACAAGAAGGAAAAAAGAAAAGAAAACGTGCAAATTCAACCCAAAGAAGGGCTTGGCCCTATGCAGAGGCCTCTTTCTGCACATGACTTAGTGGATTGACTGTCCCCAGGGCCATCTCAGGAAGACCTGAGGGTGGTGGGGCCATCTGAGAAGAGAGAAGGTCACTGTGTCACCCCAGAGCGTAGAGTTACCCTCTTCCAGGAACACTTGTATTGAATGGGGAAAAACTGGCTCCACTGAAAATCCATAAAATTTTAAGAACTTGCCAAAGCAAAAGAAAACAAAAGCTTTCTCTGTTGGTCTCTCTCTGAGTCTCTAAAATACTAAACAGAAAGAGTACTACTACTCTATCCTCCACCACCACCACCACCACCATCACTATTACCATTACCACCATGTCACTACAATAACTACCACTAAAATATTACCATTGCCACCAACAACCACTACCACTGTTACTACTACTACCAACACCACGGCCATCACTGTGACTTTAACCACCACCATCATCACTACCACCCCCACCACCATCACTCCTACCATCACTCCCATTCTCATTCCTGAAGTAATTATGCTAGACCTTCTCAGACATCTTAATGGCCATCTATGCCCCAGGTCATAGTTCTTGCTTGCGTTAAATGGGTATTATTGATAGCCATTGTAATGTCAATTAAAGGGACATTTTAATAAAGGCCTTTTTTTCCACAATGGCTAAAGAGGATTCTTCAGGCTCACAGAGGAAAACCGAATTTTAAACATATTCTTCCCTAAAGGAATAATGACACATACTGCTGTCCTTTATTTAAGGTATATTCAATCCACATGGATCCTCAAGATGTAGAGAGCTATTTGAAATGTATTCCCTGGAAGAGTAGAGAAGATAGGATGGCATATTACTCACCTATGATGATATCTCATATTACTCCAGTACTTAATTTTATTCTAGAAGCTTCTTCTTTCTAACAACTTTGCAGTTGAGGCTGAGAATAGGAGTAAGTCTTCTTCTAAGAAGGTAAGAGATCCATGGTTAAAAGTGTCTCATTGTTTCTGTCAATTGTTATATATTAAGGGATTACAGAATTAACTGGAGTCAAAAGAAGTGTGCCCTGAACAGAGTTGATGATGGAGGGAAAATAAGAAATGGTTGGGGGTAGTGATTTTCCAAACATGTTTATGTGGTTAAATTCCAGGCAGTTGTATTTTAAGTTAAATTTGGAGCATTTTTTTTCCAAGAAAAACATGAGAAAAATAATTATACAATTTGTATGCAATATAAAGATAATAATCACAAGCATCTATGGAGGAAAAACTACTGAACTAGCATAATAATTATTTTCAACTTTTTAAGATTTGTTTGCAATTTCTTCAGTTGTTTTATCATCTATTAGCACTCTTTCAAGTCACACAATAAAGATCTCTTAAGACAAGTATGTCACACTACTGAATGAATGCTAGTTCTTGAAGACACCATGAAGACCATGCCACAGTACCTGCCTTGGAGTTTGTCACCTACTGAAAACAATAGTAAGCAAGTAGTGCCATTATAGAGAGATTATGCTACAGTAAATGTAGGACTTGGTTCAATTAAAGCACCTGAGGTAGGTATCTAAATCAAATTTGGCATCATAAAGGGCATAGTCAGAAAAGGAGGCCAAGATTAAATATCATCTATTCTGTCACTTGAAAGATGGGAAGGATTTTACTGGAGCAAGGAAGGTGGAAAGATAAGGAAGGAGGAAGGGATATTTTAGGCAAAAGAAATAGTGTGTGAAAAGACAAAGAACTATAAAATAAAGTACAGTTTGTACTAGGAATTGCTAAAGAGATCAGTATAGTGGAGATATCATAGCAGATAAATAGTAGGCTATAACTGTATATGAAAAAAATATCTGAGGAAAATTAAACTTTGAGGAAATTCTATTTGTTAGAAGTGTTTTTCCCACTGTGAACTGAAAAAGAACATTGCTTTTTGACCATTTGGATTCAGTTAACTGGTGAAACACCAGTATTTCATGGGAGCATACATAACTGGGTCAACTAGTCATACTGGCCATACTGGCCAACTACCCAGTATGGCCACATCTGGTTTTAAGATAAGGTCTAATTTGGGATTAAATCCATGTCTACCCTGAGATTTGGACTGAAGGCAGAGTTAGAAGGAAGTTGCAGTAAAGATGGGAGAGTGACAGTGGAGTTGTAAACATATTTTAGGTGTATGTGTGTGTGTGCATGTGTGTGCATGTGTGTGTTCCCTATTATGCCTTTTACTGTCTTAGGATTCAGGTCTGTTAAGCACATGCAAAATGAAAGACAGATATTCCTAATGAGTTTCTAGGATCTATTAGAAGGTAATGACAGAATTCTAGTCTTGTATATATTTTATTCTTGCTATAACTACAAAAGCATGGAAAGGGAGGCAATATTAGTGGTAGAAAACAAATACAGAACTAATCAGCTCTGACAGTCCAATTTTATTTTATTTTTATTTATTTTTTTTAAAGATTTTATTTATTTATTCCTAAGAGACAGAGACAGAGAGAGAGGCAGAGGGAGAAGCAGGCTCCTCACTGAGCAGGGAGCCCGATGTGGGGCTCAATCCCAGGACCTTGGGATCATGACGTGAGCCGAAGGCAGACGCTTAACCATCTGAGCCACCCAGGCGCCCAGTCCAATTTTAAATAACACATTTTCAGATATTAGACACTAAATCACCATACTTCCATTCATCCTAAAGGGAACTATAACTTTCCTGACAGAATGAGGATATAAAATTCTTTGTAAAAAATAATGTTTTTCTTTCAAAAAATTTTCCTAGCTTTCTTAAAAATAGTAAATATTTTCTTATTTAGTTGAATTGTAATTTCTTTTTGTTTATTTTATTATTTTTAAAGCTATCTTGCATGATAGAGCCAAGATTTTTAGAACATATTTAACTGCCAGAGCGAATGGCTCAGAAGCCCAAGTATCAGCTTCAGCACACATAAATTCTCTGGAACAACATCTTCAAATCCCAGCAGTTTTCTTTTCAGATTGCCAAAATAAGGTCAAGGAAACCATAAAATATCTCTGTTACTGTACACACACACACAGACACATATTCCCTTTCCTGATTTTTCATTGTGAGATGATCTTACAATGTACACTGAAGCATACTATTTTTGAGGTCAGTATTGGTAATACACACTATATTCAAGGGCCAGAAAAGTTAATAAGCTTTTGCTATAAGAAGCCAAAGGATAACAATTTTGGGCTCAAAAGGAAAGTTGTTACTGATTTTATTGAAGCTTTTCTTATACTATAAAATAAAATGCGTAAATGCAAATTCAAATAGGACAGCCTTTAAAAATATGCATTGGAAGCATGGCAATCACTTTGAAAAGTCAGTTGGTTCTTTCCTCTTGACATGTAAACTAAAATACTCTATCAGTTATTTTTTTTCTTTTTTAAAAAAAGATATTATTTATTCATTTGAGAGAGAGAGAGACAGAGGATGAGCAGGGGGAGGGGCAGACAGAGAGGGAGAAGCTGACTCCCTGTTCAGCAGGGAGCCTGACACAGGGCTCTATTCCAGGACCCCAGGATCATGACCTGAGCCCAAGTGAGATGCTTAACTGACTGAGCCACCCAGGTGCCCCTAGAATTAAAAATATCTTTAACTCCAATAATCTCACTCCTAGAAATCCATCCTAGAGTGATTAAAGCCCTAGTCAAAGGCTTCATGCACATGTTTATTAAAGAAGTGTCCATAGCGGAAATAAGTAACCATAAACAAACGACTATCAATATGAGAGTGGCTGAATAAACTATATACACCCACAATATTGAATATCATATAGACATTAAAAAGAAAAAAAAATAAAGTTATATTATTTGATACAGATCAATTTCTTCCTTTTTTCTTTTTTTATTATTAACATATAATATATTATTTGTTTTAGGGATACAGGTCTGTGATTCATCATTCTTACATAATACACAACACATACCCTTCCCAATGTCCATCACCCAGCCATTCCATACCCCCCACCCCACCCCACTCCAGCAAACCGCAGTTTGTTTCCTGAGATTAAGAGTTTCTTATGGTTTGTCTCCCTCTCTGATTTCTTCTTGTTTTATTTTTTCCTCCCTTCCCATATGATCCTCTGCCTTGTTTCTCAAATTCCACATATCAGTGAGATCATATGATACTTGTATTACTCTGATTAACTTATTTTGCTTAGCATAATACACTCTAGTTCTATCCGTGTCGTTGCAAATGGCAAGATTTCATTTTTTGATGGCTGCATAATATTCCATTGTATATATATACCACTTTTTCTTTATCCATTCATCTGTTGATGGACATCTAGGCCCTTTCCATAGTTTGGCTATTTTGGTTGCTGCTATAAACATTGGGGTGCACGTGCCCCTTCCTATCACTACATTTGTATCTTTCGGGTAAATACCCAGTAGTGCAATTGCTGGGTCATAGGGTAGCTCTATTTTCAACTTTTTGAGGAACCTCCATACTGTTTTCCAGAGTGGCTACACCAGCTTGCATTCCCACCAACAGTGTAGGAGGTTCCCCTTTCTCGGCATCCTCACCAACATCTGTCGTTTCCTGACTTGTTAATTTTAGCCATTCAGACTGGTGTGAGGTCTTATCTCACTGAGGTTTTGATTTGGATTTCCCTGATGCTGAGTGATGTTGAGCATTTTTTCATGTGTCTATAGGCCATTTGATGTCTTCTTTGCAGAAACATCTGTTCATATGTTCTGCCCATTTCTTGATTGGATTATTTGTTCCTGGGACGTTGACTTTGATAAGTTCTTTATAGATTTTGGATACTAGCCCTTTATCTGATATGCCATTTGCAAATATCTTCTCCCATTCTGTCAGTTGTCTTTTGTTTTTGTTGACTGTTTCCTTTGCTGTGCAAAAGCTTTTTATCTTGAGGAAGTCCCAATAGTTCATTTTTGCCCTTGCTTCTCTTGCCTTTGCTGATATGTCCAGGAAGAAGTTGCTGCAACTGAGGTCGAAGAGGTTGCTGCCTGTGTTCTCCTCAAGGATTTTGACAGATTCCTGTCTCAGGTCATTCATCCATTTGAGTCTATTTTTGTCTATGCTGTAAAGAATGGTCCAGTTTCATTCTTCTGCATATGGCTGTCCACTTTTCCCAACACCATTTGTTGAAGAGACTGTCTTTTTTCCACTGGATATTCTTACCTGCTTTGTGAAAGATTAGTTGACCATAGGGTTGACAGTCCATTTCTGAGTTCTCTATTCTGTTCCACTGATCTATATGTCTGTTTTTGGCCAGTACCATACTCTCTTGATGATTACAGCTTTGTAATAGAGCTTGAAGTCCGGAATTATGATGCCACCAGCTTTGCTTTTTCTTTTTCAACATTCCTCTGGCTATGCAGGGTCTTTTCTGGTTCCACACAAATTTTAGGATTATTTATTCCATTTCTGTGAAAAAAGTTGATGGTATTTTGTTTGTTTGTTTGTTTGTTTAAAGATTTTTTTTTTAATTTATTTGAGACAGAGAGAACGAGAGAGAGAGAGCACATGAGAGGGGGGAGGGTCAGAGGCAGAAGCAGGCTCCCTGCGGAGCAGGGAGCCCGATGCGGGACTCGATCCCGGGACTCCGGGATCATGACCTGAGCCGAAGGCAGTCGCTTAACCAACTGAGCCACCCAGGCGCCCCGTTGATGGTATTTTGATAGGGATTGCATTGAATGTGTAGATTGCTCTAGGTTGCATAGACATTTTCACAATATTTGTTCTTCCAATCCATGAGCATGGAATGTTTTTCCATTTCTTTGTGTCTTCCTTAATTTCTTTCATGAGTATTCTATAGTTTTCTGAGTACAGAAATCTTTGGTTAGATTTATTCCTAGGTATCTTATGGGTTTGGGTGCAATTGTAAATGGGATCGACTCCTTAATTTCTCTTTCTTCTGTCTCATTGTTGGTGTATAGGAATGCAACTGATTTCTATGTATTAATTTTGTATCCTGCCACTTTATTGAATTCCTGTATGAGTTCTAGCAGTTTTGGGGTGGAGTCTTTTGGGTTTCACACAAAGTATCATATCATCTGCAAAGAGTGAGAGTTTGACTTCTTCCTTCCTCATTTGGATGCCTTTTATTTCTTTTTGTTGTCTGATTGCTGAGGCTAGGACTTCTAGTACTATGTTGAACAGCAATGGTGATAGTGGTCATCCTCGCCGTGTTCCTGACCTTAGGGGAGAAGTTCTGCTTTTCTTGACTAAGAATGATATTCGCTGTGGGTTTTTCACAGATGGCTTTATGATATTGAGGTATGTACCCTCTATCCCTATACTGTGAAGAGTTTTAATCAACAAAGGATGCTGTACTTTGTCAAATGCTTTTTCTGCATCTATTGAGAGGATCATACGGTTCTTGTTCTTTCTTTTATTAATGTAGTGTATAACATTGATTGATTTGAGGATGTTGAACAAACCTTGCAGCCCAGGAATAAATCTCATTGGTCATGGTGAATAATCCTTTTAATGTACTGTTGGATTATATTGGCTAATATTTTGGTGAGAATTTTTGCATCCATGTTCATCAGGGATATTGGTCTATAATTCTCCTTTTCGGTGGGGTCTTTGGTTTTGGGATCAAGGTAATGCTGGCCTCATAAAATGAGTTTGGAAGTTTTCCTTCCATTTCTAGTTTTTGGAACAGTTTCAGAAGAATAGGTATTAATTCTTCTTTAAATGTTTGGTAGAATTCCCCTGGGAAGCCATCTGGCCCTGGGCTCTTGATTTTGGGGAGATTTTTGATTACTGTTTCGATTTCCTTGCTGGTTATAGGTCTGTTCAGGTTTTCTATTTTTTCCTGGTTCAGTTTTGGTATTTTCTACCTCTCTAGGAATGCAAACATTTCTTCCAGATTGTCTAACTTGTTGGCTTATAGTTTCTCATAATATGTTCTTATAATTGTTTGTATTTCTTTGGTGTTGGCTGTGATCTCACCTCTCTCATTCATGATTTTATTTATTTGGGTCGTTTCTCTTTTCTTTTTGAAAGTCTGGCCAGGGGTTTATCGATCTTATTAATTCTTTCAAAGAACCAGCTCCTAGTTTCATTGATCTGTTCTACTGTTCTTTTGGTTTCTATTTCATTGATTTCTGCTCTGATCTTTATTATTTCTCTTCTCCTGCTGGGTTTAGGCTTTATTTGCTGTTCTTTCTCCAGCTCCTTTAGGTGTAGGGTTAGGTTGTGTATTTGAGACCTTTGTTGTTTCTTGAAAAAGGCTTGTATTGCTATCTACTTTCCTCTTAGGACCACCTTTGCTGAATCCCAAAGATTTTGAACAGTTGTGTTTTCATTTTCATTTGTTTCCATGATTTTAAAAAATTCTTCTTTAATTTCCTGGTTGACCCATTCATTCTTTAGTAGGATGTTCTTTAGCCTCCATGTATTTGAGTTCTTTCCAACTTTCTTCTTGTGATTGAGTTCAAGTTTCAAAGCATTGTGGTCTGAAAATATGCAGGGAATGATCCCAATCTTTTGGTACCAGGTTGAGACCTGATTTTTGACCCAGGATGTGATCTATTCTGGAAAATGTTCCATATGCACTAGAGAAGAATGTGTATTCTGTTGCTTTAAGATGGAATGCTCTGAATATATCTGTGAAATCCATCTGGTCCAGTGTTTCACTTAAAGCCCTTATTTCCTTGTTGATCTTTTGCTTAGATGATCTGTCCATTTCAGTGAGGGGGGTGTTAAAGTCCCCTACTATTATTGTATTATTGTCAATGTATTTCTCTGATTTTGTTATTAAATGGCTTATATAATTGCCTTCTCCCATGTTAGGGGCATAGATATTTACAATTGTTAGATCTTCTTGTTGGATAGACCCTGTAAATATGATGTAGTATCCTTCTTCATCTCTTATTATAGTCTTTGGTTTAAAATCTAATATTTCTGATATAAGGATTGCCACCCCAGCTTTCTTTTGATGTCCAGTAGCATGGTAAATTTTTTTCCACCCCCGCACTTTAAACCTGGAGGTGTCTTTGGGTCTAAAATGAGTCTCTTGCAGACAGCATATCAAGTCTTGCTTTTTTATCCAATTTTATAACCTGTGTCTTTTGATTGGGGCATTTAGCCCATTTATATTCAGGGTAACTATTGGAAGATATGAAATTAGTGCCATTGTATTGCCTGTAAGGTGATTGTTACTGTATAATATCTCTGTTCCTTTCTCATCTATGTTATTTTTGGGCTCTCTCTCTGCTTAGAGGACCCCTTTCAATATTTCCTGTAGGGCTGGTTTTCTGTTTGCAAATTCTTTTAGTTTCTGTTTGTCCTGGAAGCTTTTTATCTCTCCTTCTATTTTCAATAACAGCCTAGCTGAGTATAGTATTCTTGGCTGCATAATTTTCTTGTTTAGTGCTCTGAATATATCATGCCAGCCCTTTCTGGCCTGTCAGGTCTCTGTGGATAGGTCTACTCCCAATCTAATGTTCTACTGTTGTAGGTTACAGACCTCTTGTCCCATGCTGCTTTCAGGATTTTCTCTTTGTCTCTGAGATTTGTGAGTTTACTATTAGATGTTGTGGTGTTGACCTATATTTATTGATTTTGAGGGGGGTTCTCTGTGCCTCCTGGATTTTGAAGCCTGTTTCCTTCCCCAAATTAGGGAAGTTCTCTGCTATAATTTGCTTGAATATACCTTCTGCCCCTCTCTCTCTTTCTTCTTCTTCTGGGATCCCAATTATTCTAATATTTTTTAGCTTTATGGTATCACTTATCTCTCAAATTCTCCCCTCAAGGTCCAATAGTTTTTTATCTTTTTCTCAGCTTCTTTTTCTCCATCATTTGGTCTTCTATATCACTAATTTTCTTTTCTGCCTCATTTATCCTAGCAGTTAGAGTCTCTACTTTTTATTGCACCTCATTAATAGCCTTTTGATTTCGACTTGGTTAGATTTTATTTCTCCAGAAAGGGATTCTCTAGTGTTTTCTGTGCTTTTTCAAGCCCAGCTAATATCCTTATAATCGTCATTCTGAACTCCAGTTCTGATATCTTACTAATGTCTGTATTGATTAGGTCCCTGGCAGTCAGTACTGTCTCTTGTTCTTTTTTATCACGTGAGTTTTTCTGTCTTGTCATTTTGTCAGGAGAAGAATACATGAATGAGAGAACAAAATGCTAAAAGGGTAACAGTGGATCCAGAGAAATACACACTAAACAAATCAGAAGAGACCTGAAACCGAGGGGAAAAGAAAAAAGAAGAAGAAAAAAAAAAGAATATGATCAGGCTGGTAAATAGAACAGAGCCATACATGGATTTTGGGTGTATTTTGGTCTGTTAGAAGAAACTGGATCCCCCCATTTTTTTTTTATTAAAGATTTTATTTATTTTTTAGAGAGCGAGCGAGCAAGAAACAGCATGAGAGGGGAGAAGGTCAGAGGGAGAAGCAGGCTCCCCGCTGAGCCGGGAGCCCGATGTGGGACTCAATCCCAGGACCCTGGGATCATGACCTGAGCCGAAGGCAGACACTTAACCACCTGAGCCACCCAGGCGCCCTGGATCCCAAAATTTTAAAGAAAGAAAAGCATATATACACAAATAAAGTTAAATACAATGAAGGGATGGGGTATGACTGTAAAAATAAAAATTAAAAAAATATTTTAAAAAAGGAATTGATAAGAAGTTGGTTGAAAAAAGAAAGAAGAAAAATTAAAAAAAAAAAAAAAACAAAGAGAGAGAATGTGATCAGGCGGATGAATAGAACAGAGTCATACACTAGATTTTGGATATATTTTGGTCTGTTAGAAGAAACTGCATCACAAATTTTAAAGAAAGAAAAACTTATATATATACAAAAAATAAGGTTAAATACAATCAAGGGATAGAATATGACTGTAAAAATGAATATTTAAAAAGTTCTTAAAAAAGGAATTGATAAGAGGTTGGTTGAAAAAGGAAATAAGAATAATTCCAGAAAAAAACAAAGAAAATTTACAAAATTAAAGTTGAAAGACTAAAGAATCATGGGAAAAAGTCATGAATTCTATGTGCTGTATTCCCCTAGTGCTGGAGTTTTGCAGTTCTCTTGATTGGTAAACTTAGTCTTGGCTGGATGTTCTTGCAGATCTTCTGGGGGAGGGGCCTGTTGCATTGATTCTCAAATGTCTGCCCCAGGTGGAATTGCCCCACTCTTGCCTGGGGCCAGGCTAAGTAATCTGCTCCAGTTTGCTCTCTGTAGTTTTTGTTCCCTTAAGGCTTTCCACACAACTGTAGAGGATGAGAATGGAAATGGCAACCTCCTAATCTCTGGCCCCAGAGGAGTGCAGAGCTCAGGGCCCCACTCCTCAGTGAGCCCTCAAAGAAAAGTAGTCAATAACTCCTGTCTCCCTGGTCTCTGGCTGCACTCTGTGCTTGCCTGACCTGTGACCAAGCATTTCTATCTCTGGCACACAACCCTGTTTGAAGTCTCTAAACCCAGCAGATTCTTGTAGTGCACTCCCACGCTGCTCCTCCTGGGGGAGGAAGGGGAATCTCCCCAGATCTGCCACTTGTTGGGCCCCTGCAGAGCAGAGGCCTGACTGTGCCGCAGATCATGGTTTATGGCAACCCCTAACTGAGAGCCCACTCCTCAGCTCCATCTTTGCAGCCAGCTTCGCCACTCCAATACGTGGGAGCTCTGCCACACTCAGGCACCCCCAGTCTTTCTGTGACCCTGAGGGTCCTGGGACCAAACTGTCCCAGCAAGGGTTCCACCCCCCTCTTAGCCACTGGAGCAAGTGCACCTCAGTGGAGCAGACTTCTAAAAGTTCTGATTTTGTGCCCCCACTGCTCTATCACTTTCGGGTAGTCAGCTGACGGAGTCTATCCCTCCCCCTGAGGTCTATCTTCCCATATATCACCTCAGATTCACTTCTCCGCACATCTTACCTTCCAGAAAGTGGTCGCTTTTCTGTTCAGAGAGTTGCTGCTATTCTTTTCTTTGATCTCCTGTTGCGTTTGTAGGTGTTCAGAATGGTTTGATAACTATCTAGCTGAATTCTTGGGACCAGATGAAATTTAGGTCCCCTACTCCCCTGCCATCTTGGACTCCATACCGTATCAGTTATTTTTAAAGAGTGGTGATAAAAAAAGTTAGTATTGGCTCCATGGCACTACTTCAGCCAATTCATGTCAAGATAAAAAAAGAAAAGTCACAAGTAATATAGTTATTATAATTATATGATAATAATAATATAGGTAACACAGGTGTCAACTGTTGACCAAGTTTTATGTCTATTCATCATTTTCTTATTGGAAAATTTTATCTGCAACACATGAGTTTTAGTAAAATTTTAATTTAAATTTAATACTTCAAGAGAGAGAAAAGGAAATAACACTTAATATGAACCTATTTTGCCAGGCACTGTGTTACATGCTTTATATATAACATTTAGTTTTCATAAGAATACTATGAAGCCTATATTATCAAATATATTTTATTTATGAAAAAGGCTCAAGTAAGTTAAATGAATTGTCTGTGGTCACAACTAGTAAGTGGTAGATTTGGGATATGCAGATTTGTGGTTTGGTGTTTGTAATCAGATTTCTCTGACTCCATTGAACTTGATATATTTTCTTTGTTACATTTCTAGCAAAAGTCCTGGTACATATTCTGAGGTTTTGCAGAAGGGAAAAAATTGTGCTTTGTACATATTTAAATAAATAAAACTTTAGGTTGAAGCTTCTTTACAATTCTGTTTCATTATCAAGAGCGTGAAATTTCAAAAGTCCCTCCCTGGGATCTTGCTACTAGGGTTCTAATAGCATTTCAGTTTTAAAAGAAATAGTTCCATAGGATTAAGAAAAAAACACTAGCCATTAATCCTAACCTTATTTGGAGGGTACAGAATGCAAGCCCTGAAGGAATAATTTTTCTGTGTATAGAATTTGATTATAAGGAATTCTCAAGTCATTTTTAACTTTTGAAAGAATGAGAAAATTTTTTTTTCCTTTGTTCTTTCTAATTAAAACCATACTTTTTATTTTTTTAAGAACAGGAAATTTGGAAGATGATTAGTTCATACTATGGTCCAATTATTTAAAAATATGTGGAAGGAAAATGTAGACAAAAGAGAAGGTAAACATTATAGTTTTTGTCACAGGATGCAGTGGGGGAGGGTTGGGGAGTCCAATTTGTTCATTTGGCTGTGTCCAGCCATGTGCTGCTCTATGTGATGCATCTTGGAAAATTTGCCCTGAGATCCACAGAAACTAATTTTATTTGTGATGGAAGCTACCAAAGAGTATTTTAAAACAATTATTTTATCTAAAGGTAGATGTGGAGAAACTTTTATGAAGGACACTTCATTCATCTTTGATTCTTTGGTTCCAAATTGCTTGTTGAATTCACATATTCATTCATTTAACAATCATTTTTTGAATGAGCACTACAAATATGAACAAGAAAGAATCTTCTCTCTGTAAAAATTATTAGTCCAGTGGAAAATCTCTTTCTCTTTTTATAAACAACAAAGCTACCATATCCAAAATTGTGGAGAGAAGAGATGAAGGAGTGCTTACCTAGCTCTCTGTCTGGAAAAGGGGGCTAAAGCAAGTTACAAAGTCCTAAGCTAAATCTTAAAGCAAATATTTTTTTCGGGTAGGTAAGGCAGAGAACTTAATCCAAGAGTGGTTGTGGAGTGAGAACCTCAACATAGGATGGGGCGGCTGGCTCTCATAATTTTACCCCAGGATTCACCTTTAAGTTGGGCAATGGTTCAACACTGCCCTGAGGAGACTTCTCTTTAACTCTTCAAACCCAAGTTTCAACACATTGACTGACTCTTAATTTCCCACATCTCTGCAGACACCAGACAGTGATAATTAGGCTTTTCTAAAGATGTGGTGATAATGGCCTTTCAAATAAGGGCATAACCAACAATTAAAAACAAAATAGTCTGTCTTATCAGATACCTTGTTCCCTGAAGACCACTCAACCTGTCCTATCTTTATGTATTCTAGGAAGAGAACTTACACAGAGTCTCAATCTCTTGATTCTAAGATTCAGTAAAGTCTTCTTTAATATTTCTTGATCTTGTATCCAGCTGTCCTGGAGAACTAAGGAAAATGTTCAAGTTTGCAGGACAGCAGTAGTCTCTGAACCTAAAAAAAGCAGGAGGGTTCATCATTCCCAATTCGAAATTACAATATAACCTTCCTATTGCTGAGTGTAATAGTACAAGGGTGACCAACTTGTTCCAGTTTGCCTGGGACTGTTTTTTTTTAATTGTGATAGAAAATATGTAATATAAAATTTACCATCTTAACCATTTTTAAGTGTACAGTTCAGTTGTGTTAAGTATATTCACATTGTGAAATAGATCTCCAGAACTTGTTCATCTTGCAGGTCTGAAACTCCATATCCATTAAACAACAACTCCCCTTTTCTCCCTTTCCCTAATCCCTTGTAACAACCATGCTTTCTGTTTCCATGAATTTAACTACTTTAGATACCCCATGTAAGTGGAATCATAGGGCATTTTTTTTTGTAATTGACTTATTTCACTTAGTGTAATATCCTCAAGATATATACATTTTGTAGCATGTGACAGGATTTCCTTATTTTTTTAAGGGCTGAATAATATTCCACTATATGCATGTACCATATTTTGTTTGATTCATTCACTCCTGAGTAGACATTTGGTTTGCTTCCTCCTCTAGGTAATTATGAATAGTGCAGTTATGAACATGGGTGTGCAAATATCTCTTTGAGATCCTGCTTTCAATTCTTCTGGATATATACTCGGAAGTGGGATTGCTGGACCATATGGTATTTCTATTTTTAATTTTTGAGGAAATTCCATACTGTTTTCCGTAGCAGTTGCATCATTTTACAATCCCATCAGTAGTATACAAGTGTCCCAACTTCTCATCCTCACTAACAGTTATTTTTTGCTTTTTTGGTAGCAGTCACCTTATGTTGGTATGAGGTGATATCTCATTGTAGTTTTCATTTCTCTGATGATTAGTGATGTTGAGCATCTTTTCATACGCTTACTGGCCATTTATATGTCATTTTTGGAGAAATATCCAGTTCTTTGCCTTTTAAAAATTTTATTTATTTTTTTATTATTGAAGAATGCTGAAATACAATGTTATGTTAGTTTCAGGTGTACAACACAGTGATTTGACAATTCTATACATTTCTCAGTGCTCACCACGATAAGTGTCATTGCCATCTATCACTAAAGTTATGACAATATTATTGACTATATTCCCCAATGCTGTCCTTTTCATCTCCACGACTTAATTATTTTATAACTGGAACTTTGTACCAATAATCCCCTTCACTTATTTCACCCATCCCCTTAACTCACCTTATTTCTGGTAACCACCAGTTTGTTCTCTATATGTAAGAGTCTGTTTTTGTTTTTTCATTTGTTTTGTTTTTTTAGATCCCATATATAAGCGAGATCATATGGTATTTGTCTGATTTATTTTAATTAGCATATATCTAGGTCCATTCATGTTGTTGCAAATGGCAAGATTTCATTCTCTTTAATGACTGAGTAATAATATTTCATTGCATATATATATGTGTGTCTGTCTCGATGGACACTTGGGTTGCTCTTGTAAATAATGCTGCAATTATATATAAAGCTACATATATCTTTTTAAATTAGTGTTTTTATTTTCTTTGCATAGGTATCCAGTAGTGGAATTACTGGATCATATGGTAATTCTATTCTGATTGGTGTGAGGTAATATCTCATTGTGGTTTTGATTTGCATTTTCCTGTTGGCCATCTGTATGTCTTCTTTGGAAAAATGTCTATTGAGGTCCTCTGCCCATTTCTAAAACAGATTATTTCTTTTTTGGTGTTGAGTTGTATAAGTTCTTTATGTATTTGGGGTATTAACCCCTTATTGGATATATCATTTGCAGGTATCTTCTCCGATTCAGTAGGTTGCCATTTCCTTTTATTGATGATTTCCCTTGCTATTCAAAAGCTTTTTATTTTGGTGTAATCTCAAGAGTTTATTTTTTGCTTTTGTTTCCCTTGTCTCAGGAGACATATCTAGAAAAATATTGCTAAGGCCAGTGTCCAAGAGATTATTGCCTATGTATTTTTTTTAAAGAGTTTTATGATTTCAGGTCCCACATTTAGGTCTTTAACCCATTTTGAGTTTATTTTTGTGTGTGATGTAAGAAAGTGGTCCAGTTTTATTCTTTTGCATGTAGCTCTCCAGTTTTTCCAACACCATTTAGTGAAAAAACTGTTTTTTTCCCCCATTATATATTCTTGCCTCCTTTGTCATAGATTAATTGACCAAATAAGCATGGGTTTATTTCTGGGCTGTCTATCCTGTTCCATTGATCTATGTGTCTGTTTTTGTTCCACGACTGTACTGTTTTGATAAATACAGGTTTGTAGTATATCTTGATATCTGGGATTGTGATACCTCCAGCTTTGTTCTTTCTCAAAATTGCTTTGGCTGTTCAAGGTCTTTTGTGATTCCACATGAAATTTAGTATTATTTGTTCTAGTTCTGTGAAAAATGATGTTGGTATTTTGAGAGGGATTGCATTGAAACTGTAAATTGCTTTTGGCAGTATGGACATTTTAATAATATTAATTTTTCTAACCCATGAGCATGGAATCTTTCCATTTGTTTGTGGCATCTTTAATTTCTTTCATCAATGTCTTATAGTTTTCAGAGTACAAGTTTTTCACAAAACTCCTTGGTTAAATTTATTCCTAGGTATTTTATTCTTTTTGGTGCAATTGTAAATGGGATTGTTTTCTTAATTTTTCTTTCTGCTACTTTATTATTAGTGTATATAAATGCAAAGGATTTCTGTATATTAATTTTGTAATCTTCAACTATACTGAATTCATTTATTCCAATAATTTTTTGGGAGAGTCCTTAGGGTTTTCTATATAATACTATGTCATCTGCAAATAGTGACAGTTTTACTTCTTCCTTATCACTTTGGATGCCTTTTTTTTTTCTTGTCTGATTGCTGCAGCTAAGAATTCCAGTACTATGGTGACTAAGGTGGTGAGAGTAGACATACTTATCTTGATCCTGTTCTTAGAGGAAGCTTTCAGTTTTTCACCATTGAGTATGATGGGTTTTTCATTTATGATCTTTATTATATTGATGTATTTTCCCAGTAAACCCACTTTATTGAGAGTTTTTGTCATGAGTGGATGTTGTACTTTGTCAAATGATTTTTCTGCATGTCTTGAGATGGTCAAATGGTTTTTATCCTTCCTCTTGTTAATGTGATGTATCACATTGATTGATTTGTGAATATTGAACCACCTTTGCATCCCTGGAATAAATCCCATTTGATCATGGTGAATGGTACTTTTAATGTATTGTTGAATTTGATTTGCTAATATGTTGTTGAGTATTTTTACATCTTTGTTCATCAGGGATATTGGCCTATAATTTTCCATTTTTTTTTTTAAGATTTTTACTTATTTATTTGAGACAGAGAGAGAGCATGAGAGAGAAAGCATGAGCAGGGGGAGGGGTAAAGGAAAGGGAGAACCAGACTCCTCACTGAGCAGGGAGCCCAATGCAGGGCTCAATCCCAGGACCCTAGGATCATGACCTGAGCCGAGGGCAGATGCTTAACCAACTGAGCCACCCAGATGCCCCTTTCTTTTTCTTTTTAAAGATTTATTTATTTATTTGAGAGAGAGAGAGAGAGAGGTGGGGGGAGGGGCAGAGGGAGATGGAGAGAGAGAATCTTAAACAGACTCCCTGCTGAGCATGGAGCCTGATGCAGGGCTCAATCCCACGACCTGAGATCATGACCTGAATCAAAATCAAGAGTTGGATGCTTAACTGACAGCCACCAAGGTGCCCCTATAATTTTCTTTTATTGCAGTGTTTTTGTCTATTATTACATCAGGGTAATGTTAACCTTGTATAATCAAATTGGAAGCATTCCTTGCTCTTCAATTTTTTGGAATAGTTTGAGAAGTATAGGTATTAACTATTCTTTAAGTATTTGGTAGACTTCACTAGTGATGCCATCTGGTCCTGGACTTTTGTTTGTTGGGTTTGGGAGATTTTTGATTACTGACTCAATTTGGTTACTAGTTATCAATCTAGTCAAAGTTTTTATTTCTTCTGGAGTCAATTTTAGAAGACTGTATGTTTCTAGGAATTTATTTCTTCTAGATTTTTCATTTTATGGGCATGTACTTTTTTATAGTATTCTTTTATAATTCTTTGTATTTTTGTGGTGTTGGATGTTATTTCTTCTTCATTCCTTATTTTATTTATCTGAATCCTTTCTCTTTTTTCTTAATATGTCTGCTATATTGCCTTATTAATTTTGTTGATCTTTTCAAAGAACCACCTCTTGTTTTCATTGATATTTTCTTTCCATTTTTAGTCTCAATTTCATTTATTTCTGCTCTAATCTATATTATTTCCTTCCTTTACTAACTTTGGTCTTTGTTTCTTTTTCTTTTTCTAGTTCCTTTGGTTATAAGGTTAGGTTGTTTATTTGAGATTTTTCTTATTTCTTGAGGTAGGCTTGTATCACTATAAATTGTCCTCTTAGAACTGCTTTAGTTGCATCCCCAAGATTTTGGACCATTGTGCTTCCATTTTCATTTGTCTCCATATATTGTTTTAGTTCTCTTTGATCTCTTAGTTGACCCATTGATTGTTTAGTAGCATGTTATTTAGCCTCCATATGTTTGTAGTTTTCCAGTATTTTTTTAAAAATTGATTTCTAGTTTCATACCATTGTGGTTGGAAAAGATGCTTGATAAGATTTCAATCTTAAATTTATTGAGACTTGTTTTGTGGCCTCACATGTGATCTAACCTGGAGAATGTTCCATGTGCACTTGAAAAGAATGTGTATTATGCTATTTTGGATGGCGTGCTCTGCATATATATTTTAGGTCCATCTGGTTTACTATGTTCCTCAAAAACCATTTTTCCTTGTTGATTTTATGTCTAGATGATCCATCCATTGATGCAAATGAGGTGTTAAAGTCTCTACTATTAATGTATTACTGTCAATTTCTCCCTTTATGTCTTAACATTTGCTTTATGTATTTTAGTGCTCTTATGTTGGGTGCATACATATTTACCATTGTTATACCCTCTTTTTGGATTGATCTTTTTATCATTATGTAATACTCTTCTTTGTCTCTTGATACAGTCTTTGTTTTGAAGTCTATTTTGTCAGATACAAGCATTGCTACTCTGACTTTTTTTTCTTTCTCTTCCATTTGCATGGAATATCTTTACTTTCAGTCTGTATGTATCTTTAGGCTGGTTTGGTGGTGATGGACTCCTTTAACTGTTGTTTGTCTGGAAACTTTATATCTCTCCTTCAGTTTTGAATGATAGCCTTGCAGGGTAGAATATTATTGGCTATAGGTTTTTTTCCTTCAGCATTTTGAATATATCATGCCATTTCCTCTGGCCTGCAAAGTTTCTGTTAAAAAAATCAACTGAGGGCGCCTGGGTGGCTCAGTTGGTTAAGCGACTGCCTTCAGCTCAGGTCATGATCCTGGAGTCCCGGGATTGAGTCCCACATTGGGCTTCCTGCTCAGCGGGGGGTCTGCTTCTCCCTCTGACCCTCTTCCCTCTCTTGCTATCTGTCTCTCATTCTCTCTCTCTCAAATAAATAAATAAAATCTTTAAAAAAAAATCAACTGATATCCTCATGGTATTTCCCTTGTATGTATTTGTTTTCTTTTCTCTTGTTGCTTTTAAGATTCTCTCTTTATCATTTATTTTTGCCATTTTAATTATGAGGTGTTTTGGTATAGACCTTCTTTGGTTTATCTTGTTAGGGGCTCTCTTTGCTTTCTGGACCTCAGTATCCAATTCCTTCCCTAGAATTGGGAAATTTATAGCTATTATTTCTTCAAATAAGTTTTTTACCTCCCTTTCTCCCTCTGGGATCCCTATAATGCAAATGTTATTACACTTGGTGAAGGGGCAGAGTTCTCTTAACTTATTCTCATTTTTTATTATTATTCTATCTTTTTGCTGTTCATCTTGGTTCCTTTACATTACCCTGTCTTCCAGATGGCTGTACCATTCTTCCCCATCCTCTAATCTATTATTGATTCCCTCTAGTTTATTTTTTATTTCAGTTATTGTATTCTTCAGCTCTGACTAGTTCTATTCTATATTTTCTATCCCTTGGGTGAAATTCTCACTGAGTTCATCTGGTTTTTTTTTCAGGTCCAGTATCTTTATGACCATTACTTTGAACTCTTTATCAGGTATATTGCTTATCTCTGTTTCATTTAGCTCTTTGTCTGTGATTTTTACTTGTTTCATTTGGGACATATCCATCTTTTTTGTTTAACTCTGATTGTTTTTATATATTAGATAGGTCAGCTACATCTTCTGCCCTATTGTGAAATCCACTCTTGTCATCAGAACTAGGCACTCTGGGGGTTCCCTTGCATGGGCTGTGTGCACCCCCCTGTTGTGGCTGATCATGATTGCCTGGCTGCATGACCCACTTTTCTTGCTGTGGACACATTGGGCAGGGTTTGCTCCCTGCATTGTTCAGAGGCCTGCCTGCAGCCACCATGGGTTCATTAGTGGACAGGGCAGAACTTAGCTTAGTTGTCTTCAGTTAGCCTCTGTCATAGCTGGAAGTGCACTGAAGGTCAGGGCTTGCTCTCTGCACAGTCAGCTAAGAGGCCTGACTGCAGGAATTGTGGGTGCATTGTTGTGTGTAGTTATCTTCCTTATTTCCCAGGGCAGGAGTCACTTTGGAGTGACACCAGTCTTGGCTGGAGTTCATGTTGGGTTTGTTGGGGTGGGAGCCACTTTGAAGGATGCCTGCAGAATTGGGTAGGTTGGATGAGGTGGGTCTGCAGGGGAAGGCCATGATGAGGCTCATGGTGCTAACAATGTAGATGGAGAGTGCTTGAACTGGCTCCCACAAGTATCCAGCTATCTAGGCTGAAAGAGGACAAGAAAAATGGCACCCACCAGGACTTTTGTTCCCAGAGAAATTTCCTAGGCCCCTGCCCCTTGGGCACATGTTCTAAGATTAGTCAACAAATCTCTTTCATGTATATCACAGATGCTTTTCAAACTACTGCTTTTGTGTTGTTCCTCAAGCCGAGTTATTTAGCTTGTAGACTCCTTAAGGGCAGGGACTCAGTTTCTTTTTACTCTCTGGCTCTCCCCCAGAATTAAGCCCCACTGATTTTCAAAGCCAGACATTATGGAGTATCATTTTCCCAGTGTAGGCCCTCAAGACCAGAGGTGCCCCACTGTGGGGGCTGATCCCCTTGCTCCTCCATGCTCATGATGTCCCTCCTATTCATGGTTAGTCACATAGGGGTTTGGTTTGCAACTGCTTCTAACTCTTCTACCCTTTTTAATGTGGTCTTCTCTCTACAACTTCTCTCTGCAGCTGTGGAAGATCTGTTCTGCCAGTCTTCTGGTCATTTTCAGAGCTAGTTGTATAAATGTGGTTATTGCCTTGGAGGGGTAGAGTCAGGAACCTCCTACTTTGTTGTCTTTTCCTCTACATTCCTCTTTGCCCATTTATTAAATTAGGTTATTTGATTTTTTTTTATTGTTGAGTTGTAGGAGCTCTTTATACATTCTTGATATTAACTTTTTATCAGATATACATAATTTGTACATATTTTCTCCCATTTCATAGGTTGCCTTTTCATTCTGTTGATTGTGTCCTTTGATGCAAAAAAGTTTTAAAGTTTGATGTCATCTCATTTGTCTATTTCTGTTTTTGTTGCCTGTGCTTTTGGTGCTATATGCAAGACATAACTGCAAAATTCATTATCATGAAATTTTTTCCCTTACATTTTTCTGTTTCTGCAAAAATATTGCTGGAATTTTGATAGAAATTGTGTTGAATCCGTAGATAGCTTTGGGTAGTATCGACATCTTAACATTAAGTCCTCCAATCCATAAACACAAGATTCTTTCCATTTATTTGTGTTTTCTTTAATTTCTCTCAGCAATGTTTTATAGCTTTTAGTGTACAAGTCTTTCACCCCTTTGGTTAGCATATAATTTGGGGGGATTTACTGTTTTTCACTCAGGTTAACCCCTTTGGTTAGATTTATTCCTAAGTATTTTATTACTTTTGATGCTATTGTAAATGAAATTGTTTTCTTAATTTTTTTTTTTTGGATAGTTGACTGTTTGTGTATAAAAATCCAACCAACTTTTATATATTATTTTATATTCTACAACTTTGCTGAATTTGTTTATTAGTTCTAACAGTTGTTTGTGTGTGTATGTGTATATTTGGAATCATATAGCATATAATTTGGAGGGATTTACTGTTTTTCACTCAGCATAAACTCTAAAGATTCATCCAAATTGTTGTCAGTATCAATAGCTTTCCCTTTTTATTGCTGAGTAGTGTTACATGGTCTATGTATTACATGGTATGTGTGGTACATGGCATCACAATTTGTTTAGCCATTCACCTGTAGAATGATATTAAAGTGCTTTTTCCCTAGTTTTTGACTATTATGAATAAAGCTGCTATGAATAAAATTGTATGTTTATGTGTTCTATATAAACATAAGCTTTCATTTCTCTGGGATAAATGCTCAAAAGTGAAATTGCTGTGTCATATGGTAATTGCTTATTTCATTTTATAAGAAATTGCCTAACTTTTTCACCAACAGTGCATGAGTGATCCATTTCTCTGCATCCTTGCCAGCATTTGCTATTACTATTTTTTTTTTTTACTTTAGCCATTCTGATAGGTGTGTAGTAATATTATATTGTGGTTTTGATTTGAATTTCTTTAATGTCTAATGATGTTGAGCATCTTTTTGTATACTTATGTATCATTTACATATACCTTTGGTGACATATCAGTTCATATCTTTTGCCCATTTCCCAGTTTGTTCATTTTTTAAAAAATGGAGTGACATGTCCTATTTCATTTTTGATATAGGTGATTTGAATCATGTCTCTTTATTTTGTCGGTCTTTCTAGAGGTTTATCAATTTTCTTGATTTTATAAAAATAGCTTCTCATTCCACTGGTTATTTCTATTATTTATTTATTTGCAATTTCATTGATTTCTGCTCCTTTTTGGTTGTTTCAGCTTTATTTTGCTCTTACTTTTCTAGTTTTTTTTGTGTGTGTGTGTTAGGAACTTAGATTATTGATTTGCAACTGTTAATTGTTTCCAATGTATCCATTTAGTACTAGAAAATCTTTCTTGGTGCTGCTGCTTTAACTACATCGGACACATTGTTATGTGTTAAATTTTCATTTTCATTCAGTGCTAGGCATTTAAAAATGTTTCCCTTGACATTTTCTCTTTGATCCATGGATTATTTGGAAGTCTTGATTAATTTTCACATGTTGGAGATTTTCCTTTTAATCTTCAATTATTGATTTCTAGTTTGAGTCTACTATAATCAGAGAAGACATTCTGTACTATTTAATTCTTTAAAATTGTTGTTTACTTATGGCCTAGGATATGGTCTCTCTTGGTAACAAAAGGCCTGGATTTGAGTCCTGGTGTCATATCCTGAGATTGCTTTCTAAGTGGGTGTTAGGAACATGGTCACATCTCAGTTGAGAGGACCTGTACTGGGTATGGCTGAACCAGACATGGAACCAGAGAAAATAGATGGTGGAAGACCATAGAGAGGTTTCATATCAACCAGTGATTTGAAGAAGTAAGTTAAAGGGAGAAAACATAATACATAGTGGAGTTATGTTGCCATAATTTCAGAACTGGAAAGTTGCACTAGAGAAAGGCAGAATAAGAAGAGACAAGCCTAGGTAAATAAGGCAAAAAAAGATGCCTTAGAGGAGTGAGTGGGTGGGACTGGTGACAATGCTCAGTGTGTTTTAGAAAAGGGAATTAAGGAGTCAAAAATAATTCAGAGATAGTTAAGTGAAAGTGACACACTAAAAATCAATGACTAGTAAGTAGCTGAGATTAAAAGTAGATTTTCCGATTCTACATGCATTACTTTTTTCTCACTCCTTCTCCAAATATAAGGAAAATAAACACAAAAGATATGGAACATCATGAAAAAGAAGAAACCAAAGTAGTGTTACAAAATTTAAAAAAATTTAATCAAATATAGCAAGGCCACTGTTTGGTTGCAAAAAAACTCTATGTCCTCCTTTGGTGGTTAAAGTAGTGTGAGATGTTGGGGTGCCTGGGTGGTTCAGTTGGTTAAGCCTCCAACTCTTGGTTTTGAGATCAGATCATGATCTCAGGGTTGTGAGATCGAGCCCCACATTGAGCTCCATACTCAGTGCGGAGTCTGCTTGAGTTTCTTTCCCCTTTCCTGTCCCTCCCTCTCTGCTCCTTCCCCCATTGCCATTCTCTCTATCTCTAAAAAAATAAATAAATAAAATCTTTAAAGTAGTGCGAGATTCTATAAACAAAAACTCTGAAATCTCAGTGACTTAAGACCAGTCTTTCTTGTTCATGTAAAGTTCAATCAGAGGTGGTGATAGTAGAGGGTGGTCTCTGCTCTATGCAGTCATTCAGGAACCCAGGCTGAGTGAGACTCATTTTCAATTCATGGCTTCCAAGTCTTTTGGGCACCAACTCCTGCTGGTGAATTGGGGAAAAGGGAGAGAGAGTGTATGATCATGTAGAGGTATCTGTGGGCCAAACCTGGAAGTTATGTACATTATATCACCCACGTTTTATTGGTTAGAAATTAGTCAGATGAAAACATTCAAATGTAAAGGAGAATGGGAAATGTACCCTAGTTTTATGACTAGGAGGAAAAAGAAAGAATTTGGTAAACAGCTATCCAATTTGTGCCACACATTATTTATCCACCAGGATCTCTTTATATAGTGCACCTATGTTACCAGTGGTCATTTTATAAACAATTATTGCCATATTCCTTGATTTCCTAAGTTGTTGTGGCAAAAGACTTTGTCAGCATTCTTAAAGGCTGTGAATGGGATTAAAAGTTCACTGCTATGGCTAAATTTCAAAAGAAGTCATTGACTATGTTGGCAATATTAAGTGATGTGTAACACATAATTAATAGGGCAAGTGCTCATTTAGGGATAAAACAATTCCTTAGTTATATGTATACTTTCCTTCTGCGATAATGTATTTAGGTAGAGTAAGTGAGAAAGGATGCCAAAAGCCTTCTTCAATGAAAATGATTTGGAACTATTGGATCAAAGCAGTGTTTCCCAAAATTTCTTGTAGAACATTAGTACTTGGCTATGTCCCAAAGGAAAAAAAAAAAATTATCCTTTTCCCGTAACAGTTTAGAAAATGATGAAACTCAAATCCATCTCTGGGTATTCACAATGCATATGAACATATTAAAGATTCCAAATAGTTCTGCTATAAAGAAATCTTTGGTTTTAATATACTTTCTTAACACTTGTCATGGATCATTGTGTTTTAGTACCATGCACTATTGTGATAAGTCTGTGGAAAAATCTGGTTGATTCCCACTGTAATCAAGCATATTAGTTTTGAATGCCACTTTCTCTACTGAAAGATTTTATGTATTTATTAAGTAGAAAAGCAATTTTCTTACTATTCACAGTGTTTTATAGCATTTTGAATATAAGTAGAATAAAATAGATTTAGCCACACTTTTCCCCTTTTTTATTCTTCCCTTCCTTATTTATCGGCAAATTTAGTACCAGTAGGGTAAACATCACCTTAATAGTTTTTCCCTATTTTCCCTTAAAAAGATCTTGTATTATATAAGATAACGTATCTTATACATATGTTTATTTTCTTCATAGGCTACCAACTTCACTTTACAAATTTTGAAAGTCCTTTTTTCTGTTGCCAATATTTACTTATTTTCCCTCTGATGTTCACTTCAGGTGAATAATCTTGGGCCCTTCCTTCTACCTCCAATTCTTCAATTTTTTTTTTTAAAGATTTTATTTATTTATTTGACAGAGAAAGACACAGTGAGAGAGGGAACACAAGCAGGGGGAGTGGGAGAGGGAGAAGCAGACTCCCTGCTGAGCAGGGAGCCCGATGCGGGACTCGATCCAGGGACTCCAGGATCATGACCTGAGCCGAAGGCAGTCGCTTAACCAACTGAGCTACCCAGGCGCCCCTCTTCAATTTTGTTTTTACTTTTTTCTACATTCTGAAACTGATGCAGAGACCAAATCTGTCTAAATCATTTTTAATGGGAATCTTTTTTGGAAGGTGGGGGCAATTTATATCAAGTAGGAATGGTAGATGCAACCACAAGATGGCACTCATTTATTTTTACTTTCTAACCTGATGAAAAATTTGAGATTTTTTTACTGGCATGGAAAACAAGAATAGATCTTTGACTACATTTCAAAAATGATCTTGCTTACCTTATATGCTATCACTTTTTATTCTGTTTTACACATATAAAAATAATTTTTACTGGACTTTTGAGATATATCATGAAGGTATGGCTGCCAAACATTATAATGTTTGGAGTAAGTTAAAATTTATCTATTTCATTAGATACTTTTTGAGGAAAATTTTTGCTCTTACTTTTTTTCCTTCTGTCTTCTCCAGCATAGTTGCCAGTAAACTCTAAAGATATATGAACTGATATTTACACATTGAGATTCACTGATTTTTATGCCAGTCTATGTCTGCTTTTACAAAATGGCAGGCTCTTCCTTTTCCTAAGGGCTGTCAATCAGTATTATTTATACAAATGAACTACTACCAATCTTCAGACACTAGGTTATTTTTTAAATGACTCTTTAAAAAAAAAAAAACCCAGTCAATGGTGTTGGAATAGCCTTTATTATTTTTAAGCCTTGTAATTTTAGATTAAGACCAGAAGAAATGAAGATATTTGGGGGACCATATGGTTGTACTGGTTTGGCGCTCAGGAAATTCAAAGGAAACTCTGGTGTCCAGGGGCTTTAATCTATGAATCTTACTATAGTGTGCTTTAATAAAGCAAATCAAATTATCTGGGGCTGTGCTTCCAATATGTAGTTACTAGACTTATGTGGCTATTTAAAAAAAATTAATTAAAAGTAAACAAAATTAAATACTTAGTTTCTCAGTCACACTAGCTACATTTCAAGTACTCAGTATTGGAAAGAACAGATTATAGATTTCCATCATTGCTGAAAGTTATCATGGACAGCATTAATCTAGGAGCTATTATTCCAGTTCATATATGAAGGACAAAAAGCTAAAACTGCGGGGCGCCTGGGTGGCTCAGTCGTTAAGCGTCTGCCTTCGGCTCAGGTCATGATCCCAGGGTCCTGGGATCGAGCCCCACATCGGGCTCTCTGCTCAGCGGGAAGCCTGCTTCTCCCTCTCCCACTTCTCCTGCTTGTGTTCCCTCTCTCGCTGTCTCTCTCTGTCAAATAAATAAATAAAATCTTTAAAAAAAAAAAAGCTAAAACTGCTTCTTTGATTATTAGTCACTTCACTTTGTTTAAATCAGCCTTAGTTGCTTGGATATCAGATGTTTTTCTGAGCAGCTGTATAATCTACTAGAAAGAGTATTGGATAGGGAACTGAGATTTGGCCCAACCAGAAACTCCTGATTATGAGAAAAGAATTTGGCTTCTTTAAGTTACTTTTATCTATGGAAAATCAAGCTATGAAGTATGTGCAGGAAAAGAGCAAGCCTGGTGCTATCATTAGAAAGGTCTGCTTATAGGATGGCCTTTGACTGGTATGTGGGAACTTGGATTTCAGGAAAGTTCCTACCATTCCCTCATAAGAGTGGCTCTCTGTGTCAGAAATGCTTGTACAAATAATATGGTTTATGTTGAACACCTGTTTGCCTCTGGGAGCCTGAAATTTGTATACATGTCAGGCTAAGGGTGCTTACATGAATAGCTCCAGATAAAAAACCTGATACTGACCCTATCTGGTAGACGATGTTTCACATTTGTTGTCACAACTCATTGCTGGGAGGAATTAAGCTTACCCATGTGATTACACCAGGAGATGACTCAGGAAGCTTATGCCTGGTTTCCCCTGAACTTTGCCCCATTTGCTTTTTACTTTTGCTGATTTTGCTTTGTATCTTTTTTTTGTTATAAATCATAACCATGAGTAAGACTATATGTAGAGTTCTGTGAGCCCTTCTAGCAAATCATCAAACCTGGGAGTGATCTTTGGGGACCCCAACACACCTCATAATTATGTTGAAAGAGTAATATGAAGTAAAACACTTAGAAATAAGCTTGAATTGCAAAAAGTTTCTATATACTTGCATATTATTACTAGTAATTGTAGTGAATCTGGCAAAGAAGAAAAAAATCAGACAAAATATTTATTCAAAAAATGTAAAAAATAAAATGGTCTAAAATGAAACTAAAAAGCAATAGGCACCTGAATAAATTATGTTTAAAATGTTTAAGACATAATTTTATTTTACTGATATTAATTAGAAATACAATAATACATTGGAACTAGAGAAGATATAACCTGGTGAAAAACAGAAGACCCCATGCCATTCTTGGACTTTTGAATATCCTTGGAAAAACTTCCAAAGCTGTCTAGAAATGTGAACTGCAATGGCTAAGATAAGAATTTCAGTGAAAGAGAATAGCAGCCATTTTTTCTTGGATCAAGTTTAAAGAAACTGAAGAGTCCTCTTAACACAAGTCCCTGGATGTGAATTTTTCTTTCCACATCAGGTTTAAGTGACTAAAGATCTCAGACTTGACACATGTCGGGGGATCTTGGCAGCAGCTAAGAAATATGGCCTTGGCTTCCAGTGCTGGAGTGGGAGCTGAACTCTCTCTCCTTTATTTTAAAAGTCACTTCCATAACATATCTTCTTGCAGTGAATTACCTTCTAGCTCAAACATCATAATTTTTATACAAACATGAAAATCTTTTTTCTCTTTGTTGTGCAATTCAATCATCTCCAAATTCCAAGTATCAGCTTGCCCTCTCTTCTGATTTCCACCACCCATTTTCTACAGCATGGTCCCAGGGAAAATAAATGCTTGGTTTCCTACAAAGGTGCCTGATGATAGTACTCCGTCCTTCCTTCTTTTTTCTCCCTCTTCTTCCATCCATAAGAGTTCTTATTCAGACAACCAATTCTAGAAGGTTTAGGTAAAAACAATCCTGAGTATCAAAGCATCTGGGGGCCTAAATTCATCTATAAATTGTGTCTGGGGAATACCCAAAGGTTGTCCTCATGGCCACACAGTCATTTAAAAGTATAACGAGGGGTGCCTGGGTGGCTCAGTCGTTCAGCTTCTGCCTTTGGCTCAGGTCATGATCCCAGGGTCCTGGGATTGAGCCCCGCATCAGGCTCCCTGCTTGGCAGGAAGCCTGCGTCTCCTTCTCCCACTCCCCCTGCTTGTGTTCCCTCTCTAGCTGGCTCTCTCTCTGTCAAATAAAAAAATAAATAAAATCTTTAAAATATATATGTATATTTTAAAAGTATAACCAAAGGGGAGAAGGAAAACAAGTATCAAGCCTTATGGAGCATAAACTAACATAGAGGTTAAGGCCATGATGAATGGAAACAGACAGCTTGGATTCAAATTCCATTCTCTCTAAGTATTTGACCTTGGACAATTTTCTTAACCACTCTGTGTTGTGATATCCTTCTTTCTAAGACAAGATAACAACAACATCTATCTTATTAAGATGTTATGGAGATTAAATGAGTAAATATATGTAAATTGCTTAGAACACCTATTTACATAAATATAGTGACCATCTAATTGATCACCCAAACTGGGATGCATTTGAAGATGAAAAGGGGCATTATAAATAATTATGCTAGGACAATAGGTGTAATGTAACTCTAAGTGTTTGGTATTATTATTTTTAAAATTTTACTTGAAAGCAAACAGATTTTTAAGAAACTAGGTCTTCTACAGATAGCATACTCACTGATATAAACTTCCCTACTTATAAAAGTGCAGAATGTGATAAAACACACACACACACACACAACTACACCTCTGTATGATAGGACTCCAGAAGGATGAATTCAATTGACACAGGAGAAATAAATAAATATAGCACTGCATTATTTAGTGGTATCTGAGAATTTTTTTTTCCAGAGAGGCAAGCCTTTGATATCAGGTTGTTTATTGTTTTATAACTGACTTGTACTACAAAGGCTTAGAATAAAAGGTGTTATAGTTAGATAAGCAGACATTTTAGCTGATTAAATGGCTTGAAACAGTGGAAGTAGAACAATTCATTTAATGAAATCTTATCCTTGAGTCCAGTGCCTATCACAGATTAAAGCAGAACTGCTCTGGATGAAGAGAGGAAAGGGCTGAGGGCCCAGAACTCCAGCAGCTAGGTCTCCTTTTCACCTGTGCACTTAGGTGGCCCCAAGGGCACCTGCATTACATGGCTAGGACTTCCACAACACAGTTTGAAAGTAGAACCCATGAAAATGTGTGGAAACAAAATCAAACTTCAACTAAAAAGATTATAAATTGGGGCACCTGCGTGGCTCAGTCATTAGGCATCTGCCTTCGGCTCGGGTCATGATCCCAGGGTCCTGGGATCAAGCCCCACATCAGGCTCCCTGCTGGGTAGGAAGCCTGCTTCTTCTCCCACTCCCCTTGCTTGTGTTCCCCCTCTCTCTGTGTCTCCGTCAAATGGATGAATAAAACCTTAAAAAAAAAAAAAGATTATAAATTAAGCAGATAAAATTTTAACTGACTTTATTTAGACTCTACCTCATTGGATTTCTACGTTCTCCCAAACTGAAGCTCTCTGTGTTGCTATATAAGGAATCAAATTATGTCCATTAAAAACAAAAACACACACGTAAACAAGACTTTAGTTAGCTTAACTTCTTTTGAAGAAATGATATTACTATATCACTTGGTAAACATTATTGAAACTAATCTTCAATATCACCAAGGTATCAGATCTCCATCTGCATTTTATAGAAGATCAAAGAAGGAGCTTAGCTAGAAATCTTATGGAAATACAATTCCATTGCTGACTCTTCATAGACTGAACTGTGGGACTTTTACTGCCTTCTTAGACTTTGGTTTCCTAATATAAACATAGAAGATCATATATATTCTTCATTTAAAAGTTAATAAAAGTTCCGTGGTTTTCAAAGAAAGCAATTATTTAAGATGAACTGAGTCATCTAGTGTATCAAGTTTTTAAGTGTTAAAAGTGAATCCAATTGTGACTGTTTCTTTTAATTTCTATGAGGAGCATGTGGAGATGGTGCAAATTCAGGGGGAAAGAAAGTCTTTTTCTTTAGTTGTAATCACTTACAGTGAAGACTACAGCTATGATAAGATCTATATACAGGAAATCAAAATATTGTACCAGGGTGGTGTTAGGAACCCAGTGGGATGCCCTGTTATCTTCAGAATTGTGGTTAAGCATCTGCAACTGAGAACAAAAGGCTAATAGTTCACATTTTGAG
The DNA here is from genome assembly GCF_011800145.1 of Mirounga leonina. Lineage (NCBI taxonomy): Eukaryota > Metazoa > Chordata > Mammalia > Carnivora > Phocidae > Mirounga > Mirounga leonina. The sequence continues at coordinate 5,887,828 of NW_023270702.1, forward strand.
TTCGGAGAAACTCAAAAGTGCTGCACTTTCCAGCAGCGTGCATACTAACTTTTGCTCAGCTTTCTCACCTTATTGTGAAGATTAAGTGAATTTATTTTATTTATTTTAATTTTTTTATTATGTTATGTTAATCACCATACATTACATCATTAGTTTTTGATGTAGTGTTCCATGATTCATTGTTTGCGTATAACACCCAGTGCTCCACGCAGAGATTAAGTGAATTTAAACAGTAAAGTCATGAGAATAGCACTTGACACATTATAAAAACTCCAGAAAGTTTAGTCATTATTATTATTGCTAATATTGGTTTTCCTGAGTTACTTTGTGTTGCTGAGAAGACAACTGTGTTATAAACTTGGTGACAGAAGGAATTTGTGTTGTATTTTCTCCCTAGTACATAATACCATGCTTTTACAAAGTGTTGGCTCAATACATTTTTCTCACAAACCAAACAATTTTGGTATTTAATAAATCTGAGTTTTAAAATGTAACTATCTTCTTAAATTGTGTTTCATAAAACTGAACAGTTATAAATATTATGTAGTAGCCCAAATAATAAGCTTAATGAATACATATATATGGCATATCTATGATATGTTTATATAAATACAAGGATATAATACATGAAGATTACACACACATACAATCACACAACAAATACTGAATTCACTCTTTTCAAGTTTACATGACACATTTACAAATGCTGATGTTGTATCAGGCTAAAATAAATTCTCAATGAATTCCAAATAGTTGAAAATAGAAATTCCTATTTGCTGAGTGTAATGCAATAAAACTGAAACTAAAAAGAAAATAGGAAAAAAATCCATATGCTTAGAAAATAAAAACAAACTTCTAAATAATTAATTGGTTAAAGAAGGAATCAAGGAGATTATTTTTTAAAAGTGCACCAGAAGTTGAAACTTGTGATATGTATTCAAATCATTTCTTAGGAAAATTTGTAAAATAAGGTAGTTCAGTGGTACTCAGAAGTAAATTTATGTATATATAATAAAATGAGAAGATTGAAAGTTAATGAGCCAAGATTTTTCTATACAATCTAAAGAGAAAGTCTGAGCCCTATAAAAGGAGAAAGAAGGAAATAGTAATAAAAGGTAAGAGCAAAAATTAAATAAGAAGCAATTACAATGATCAATAAGACCAACAACTACATCAAAGAAAAAGAAGCACTAATAAATCAGATAAACATCTGGAAAACTGATCAAGTGAAAGAAGACAAAATAAATACGAGGAAAATGGAGTTAAAATTATAGATACCATTGTTTTTACCTCTCAAATTCAGTGAGAATATTATGATAATTTTTATGACTACATTTAGATAAATTGGATCATTTAAAATACAACTTACCAAAATCAATTCAATTCAACAAAACAAAACAACAAAAGCACACCTGAACAGACCAATAACCATTAAAATACTTAATTGACAATAACAATTTACACTCTTCCCACAAAGGCACCAAACCCAGAGAGTTTTATCAGGGATTTTTTTTTTTTTAAAGATTTATTTATTTATTTATTTGAGACAGAGAGAATGAGAGGGAGGAGGGTCAAAGGGAGAAGCAGGCTCCCTGCCGAGCAGGGAGCCCGAAGCGGGACTCGATTCCGGGACTCCAGGATCATGACCTGAGCCGAAGGCAGTCGCTTAACCAACTGAGCCACCCAGGCGCCCCTTATAAGGGATTTTTAGCAAACCTTGAACTTAAAAGTAATTCTGATTTTGATGTTTTCAGGGAACAGAAAGGGAAAGCTACTTGACTCATTTTTTAACGCTAGTAAAATTTCATAAACTTGATATCCAGATTACATAAGACATGTACAATAAGAAAACAAAGGCTAATCTCATTTGTAAATGTAGATGTGAAATTATAATACTTTATCTCTTTCTCTGGGTCAATTTTGCTAGAGAGTTGTTAGGCAAATTGAGTGTACCATTGTTACCTAATAGCATTTATCCTAGCATAGATGAATTGTTCAACAATAGAAAATATATTTGTGTATTCAGCACATTAATAGATAAAATGTGATAAAAACATACCATCATCTCAATAAATGTAAAAAAAAGGCATTCAATGAAATTCAATATTCTTTCATAATAGAAGCTATTTTATTAAACAACTAGTAAACATAAGGAGTGGAAAAGAAATATGATTGGTCTCCCTCAAAATCACTGCTATCACCAGGGCACCTGGGTGGCTCAGTCAGTTAAGCATCCAACTTAGGTCATAATCCCAGGGTCCTGGGACTGAGCCCCACTTGGGGTTCAGCTGGGAGTCTGCTTGTGATTATCTCCTCCTGCTGCCCCTCTCCCACCTCTCTCTAAAATAAATAAATAAATCTTAAAAAGAACCTCACTGTTATCATCAGTATTATTTATGTTGTGTCAGTGGTTTTAATAACTACAGTAACAAAAGGAAAGGACATAAGAGATGTATAGATTACATATAAAAAGACAAAGCCATAATTTTTAGACAATATGATTTTTCACAAAAATATGCAAAAGTATCTCCTGTTAAATTATTATGGTGGGGATAAGATTTATATATAAAATCCATAATGTTCCTATATGAGAGCAATAAATGCTTTGAAAATCTTTTTTTTTTTTTAAAGATTTTATTTATTTATTTGACACAAAGAGAGACAGCGAGAGATGGAACACAAGCAGGGGGAGTGGGAGAGGGAGAAGCAGGCTTCCCCGCTGAGCAGGGAGCCTGATGTGGAGCTCGATCCCAGGACTCTGGGATCATGACCTGAGCCGAAGGCAGACACTTAACAACTGAGCCACCCAGGGGCCCCAGTGCTTTGAAGATCTTATAGAAATTTTAAAAAAGCATTTGCTATATAACAAAACAGATAAGATAACTAGAAATTAAAATTGAAAACAGTCATTTAAGTTTTACATGGGTGAAATTATAAAATAGTTTTGAAGCATTTACAAAGAGACTTGATTAATTGCAGATGTGTGGTTTTTCATAGGTGGAAGATTCAACATCATAAAGATTTCAACTCTTCCAAATTTATCCATAAATTCATTGTGATTTCAATAAAAGTTTCAATAGTGTTTTTCATGGAATATGAGAAATTGATTCTAAAATAAATATGAAAGAGTATAAGTCCAAAAAAAAAAAACGTGAGTTAATTGTGAAGAGGAAGAAGGAGGAAGAAGACACAACTGCAATGCTAGTTATCAAGACTTACTTATATACTTACAGAATTACATACTTATTTATATACTTATATGTGTATAGAATCTATATACTTATGGTGTTAGCTCAGTAAAGGGCAAATACATCAAAAGGACAAAAAAGAAAGCAGAAACAAACAAACAAACAAAAAACCAAACCACACAGACCTCACATATATGGGATTTCAGGTCATGAGGGATGTTTTATGACTATATGTCAAACTATAGTAAATGGTGGTGGAACTACTATGTATCCAAATGTGAAAAAAATGCTCATGTATTCAATTCCATTTGATTAAAGACCTTCCAATATTTTTTTTCTTTTTCTTTAAGATTTTATTTATTTACTTGAGAGAGAGAAAGAACAGGTGGGAGGGAGGAGTGGCAGACAGAGAGGGAGAAGCAGACTCCCTGCTGAGCTGGGAGCCTGATGCCATACTCAATCCCAGGAGCCTGGGATCATGACCTGAGCCAAAGGCAGATGCTTAACCGACTGAGCCACCCAGGTGCCCCAAGGTCTTACAGTCTTTTCAAAGAATATAAAGAATATCTTCATTATATTGATGTAGAGAAGATATCTTAAGCAAGTGACCAAAAAAGAATATCATAAAGGAATATATTGATACATTTAACTATATTGAAATTATAAAGTTCTAAACAATAAGAAATACAATAAATAAGAATGAGAGAAGATGTTTATGACATAAGAGAACAAAGGATTAATATCCAGAATACATATAGAACTCCTACAAATCAATAGGGTAAAGACAACAAAAAGATAATTATAGATGAATACCTGCTTGCTTTGTTGGGTTGAATACAAATGATCAAGCTCACATATTACTATGAACAAATAAATGGCTTATCTTCCTTTAAAAAGGTACAGAAGCTATCCTTAGAAGATACGGAAAAGATATTGCATATCTGAAATGGCCTTTTTCCCTTCCATCTCAGGATCCTACAAATCTATGTTTTTGGAAGAGTCAAAGAAGTCAACTCAAAAGGATAGAAGGGAATTTGAGTGCCATTCTTCTGGGTAGTACTGCAATCTTTATATCACCTCTGGGTGTGTGAAGCACAGGTAATGCTAAACAAAGTTACAAGATGCATTTATCACATTTAGCCTAAGAATATGCATGTTAAAATTTAACAGATAGATCTGAGCATGTTTAACTTATTCATAACAGCTGATCACTGTTAATTTGGTTTATAGTTCCAACCTGTTCTCCATATAAACTTCTTTTCAACCCCATAACAATGGGTAAAGGACATGTAGAGGCAGTTCAGGAAAGAGGAAACTCAAACGGCTAGTCGACTTTGGAAAGTTTCATAATAAGTAAAATGCAAGTTAAAATAATAATGAAATACAATATCATAGCCATTGATAACAACAACTTTAAGGTCTGAACATTCTAAATGTTTGAAGTCTGAGAATATCAGGTGAGGATTTAAAAAACCGGACTCTTATACAGTGATGGTAGGAGTGTACATTTTGGAAATCATTTCAACAAAAACAGTATTATTAAAAAGGCACTCACATGACAATCTAGAAGTTCCACTTCTTAATATATATCCCAGAGAAACTTTTGGCATGTGTGTATAGGGTGACAGTTATAAGGAGCGTTGATTTTTCCAATGAAGACTGGAAGCAATCTAAATACACATCAATAGAGAAGTAATAAATAAATAATGGTATATTTAGCTAATGAAATAGGTTATTATAATTTTTAAAAAGGAGCTATGTGTATGCATTGACATTGATAAAGCAAAAAAAATCTAATGAGTAAAAAGTAAGAAGCACATATATACTGTGATAAAATAGTCCTATACGTTGGAACTGGTTATCTCTATTTCCATGGAAAGAAGGAATAAAAACATGTATGGGAAGGATTTATACCAAGTGTAAGATAGAGACATCCTGTAGGGAGAGAGGGAGGGAAATGTGGCAAGATAAGTATATAATGAAATTTTCAACTAATGAGTTCTTTTCTTTTCTTTTCTTTTCTTTTTTTTTTTTAAAGATTTTATTTATTTATTTGAGAGAGAGAGAATGAGAGAGAGCGAGTACATGAGCGGGGGGAGGGTCAGAGGGAGAAGCAGACTCCCTGCCGAGCAGGGAGCCTGATGCGGGACTCGATCCAGGGACTCCAGGATCATGACCTGAGCCGAAGGCAGTCGCTTAACCAACTGAGCCACCCAGGCGCCCTAATGAGTTATTTTCAAATAATGAGTTATTTCCAAGTGATGAATCACTAAATTCTACTCCTGAAATGAATATTACACTCTATGTTAACTTACTGGAATTTAAATAAAAACTTGAAAAGAAAAACAAGTTAAAAAAATAAATGTATGTATATATATGGCAAATGAATAACAAAAACCTTAAATCTTTGTTTTGTTTTCTTAAATTCCACGTATAAATGAGATCCTATGGTATTTGTCTTTCTCTGACTGGCTTATTTTGCTTAGTGTTATACTCTAGTTGCATCCATGTTGTTGCAGATGGCAAGATTTCATTCTTTTTTATGGCTGAATAATATTCCATCCACCTATCGAAACCAAAAACGAGACTCTTAACTATAGAGAACAGATGGTTACCAGAGGGGAGTTTGGTGGGGAAATGGGTGAAGTGGGTGATAGGGATTAAGAGTACACTTATCTTGATGAGCACTAAATGATATATGGAATTGTTGAATTTCTATATTGTACACCTGAAACTAATATAACAATGTATGTTAATTACACTCTAATTAAAAAAGATTCATATCACCAAAGCTAAAGTAAACATATTCAACTGTTAATGTTTGTTAACAGTATATGGTAGATACATGGGTGTTTGTCATTTTATTCTCTGTAATTTTACATATTCAAGATTAATAAAGAAAAATGTGTATATAGTATAAAGAATCAGCCTATCTTTGTAAGTGAACTGTGGAGTGCCCTGCTTGGCATGACAACTATTGGCACAGTTTTTACAGAATATATCCTAAGCAGCCAATGTGTTTTCCTCCCTGAAACCATTCTGAAGAAGAAAATTACTTACAGTGGTCAGTCCAGAACAAAGAGTAAAGCTGCTGGTCCCAGCGTAGTTTTTTATTTAATAGATCATCACTATGTGATTTTTCACATTTAAATACTAAATAAAGAAAAGAATTTTTCTATGACTGGGTTAAACTGTGAAGATAATTATATGACTTCATTATAATAAGTAAAATAGTTTCCAATAGAATTATGAAGGATGAAAACATTGAACAAAATATTTTGATACTTATAGATATGGGATCCTCAAAGATTGTAAATAAATTTGGGAGCCGATTAACATTCCTGAACATTTATAGAGTACCTTAAGATGTTAAATTTTCCATATTATGTTATTCTCTTAATGTTGTGCATGGATTCCTATACTTGATTGGTTGATAATAATAGACATTAAAATGAAATGTCCAAATCTAATAAATTAATACAAAGGTTTTCCCATCTCTCAGGCTCTATTTAGTTTTTCATATCTAATTAAAATCCAGAATAAAGCATTCAAAGCATATGGTGTCTTAGAGTGAGTCTTGACAGCAGGACAATTGTCAGTTTATTTTTTAAAAAGTAAATAACAGAAACAAAACTGTTTTGCAATGCATTTGTTCTATGTTTCAAAAAAAAAGCATTTGATCTACTGAGTAATCTGTTGTGTAATAGAAAGTACTTTCCAAATATCACAGTATTTTAATTAAGACTTTTTTGTGTTCTTTCCTTTATACACATTACAGAGAATTTTATGTCCCCACATTCTCTCTTGGACAGGGCTCTGTAGTGTTTTGAATATGGTTATTTTCAGTAGTACTGAGAGTAACATGCTTTGATGAGCCAAAATCTCAAAAGATGAGTTCCTGAGAATTTCTCCAAAATGAGGATGTTATAATCTTGCATGATGGCCAATAAGCTCTTTGGAGAGCTGCTCATGGGCTTTCCCTAACACATGTTGCTGTGTCATTGACAAGGCATTGCACCTCTTGGGATAACCCAGCTGTATCTTCTGTGCTGATGTGACATTTGCTTGAGGGGCACTTGCAACTTTAATTTTCCAGTCTTAAAAGATGACTTCATGATATCATATCAGAGGCTAACTTGAAGCCTAAAAGATGATGACCTTTTTCTACTAAATGATTAATATGTTTCTTTCTACTTTCATTTGTTCAGCTTTTATCTTACTTTGGTAATTGTTGTTGGGGCTTGGATCTTCATGAAGCCAATGATTTTCCGTTCTCTGAGGGACTCTGGCCAAACATCTATGGTCAAAAGCACTTAGAGGTGAAGAATGAGGATGGCTTCCAAGAGGATAACATTGGATTGTAAATAAACAGGGTAACCTTCAAGATGTTATTAAAGATTTAGATAGTTTAGTGTTAAGGACTACAGGGAGGCTTGCCCTATCCTCAAGTAAACAAATGTAACCAATTTTTTTTTAGTCTTTCTTAGATCCTGATGCTGGATGAAATGAGAAGGAAGCACTGCTAATAAAAAATGCTTATTTTGCCATTATGAATATTTGCTGACTCTGAGAGGTAGAGACAAGGAGGGAGGTAAAGACACATAGAGACAAGGTAGTAGATCTTAAAAGTTTTCATCACAAGGAAAAAATCTTATTAACTATGTATGGTGGTGGATGTTAATTAGACTTATTGTGGTGATCACATGTTATAAACCTGAAACTAATATAATGTTATATGTCAAGTAAACCTCAATAAAAAAAAAGAAAAAAAATATCGAGGTAGAGAAACATGAGAGATGAGAGGGAGAGAGAAGGGGAGAGGAGGAAAAAGGGTGATAGGGGAAGGGAGAGGAGGGGAGGGGAGAGAGAATGAGAATCTGAGAGACACTTTTTTGTGCTTGTGCACACATATGGACACATCTAAAAAATTCCACAACTTGTTTGTTTTCCAGTTAAATTGAATGTTTTAGTCTTCATCATGGTTTACCAGGCATTTTAAATCTAAGTAGTCAGACCACTTCAGTTGTTTTAACACCCCAAATCCAAATGATTGGACAGCTAAAACAATCCAATTGGGTCAATCATTTAGCAATCCTAGGGACTGAGCAAGTGATTGATGTGGTCTATGAGGCAGACTCAAACTGTAATTTGTTACTTCAGAGAAAGAAAGCTAACAAATTCTTTTGGAAAACCCAAGAGGGATTGAATAAACTTGTGTTAAATGATAGGATAACGATATTACATTACTGGTGGTTAGTCCTAAGAAGAGTCTTCCACACATGGAAGGAAAAAAAGACTACAAAAGTCAGCCTGCCTAAATATATTCCCAGCTCTGTCTTTCTGAAAGAGACAAATAACCTCCATATGTTGGGTTTGAGAGAATTAATCACATCCTTTGCCCTCAAAATGGCAGCTGATTGAAAAGTAGACACAGGAATCAGAAAATTGTAATGTCAGTTTTATTGAAGGTAAAGCTGGATTGACAAATATAGCTTGAATGTGGCCTATCTTGCTTTCTAATATTTCTTTCCTGAATTATATTTGCATTCACTTGAGCAGTAAGAACTTCAGAGCAGTAATTTATCCAAACAGCAATGCTTCAGCATGTTGAGCCAGGAAGCCCAGGTCAGGGACATGAGAGGGAGGTTTTCTGTACGTGCGCAGTGACTTACCATGTGGGAATTTTTGACTCAGCATTTGGGGGTGCTGTAAGTTTATTACAGAGAACAATGGCACAAGGACAATAGAGTGGAAATATACATTTGTGGAGCATCTACTGTGTCACATACCATTCTAGGCTCTTAATACCAAAAAGTGTAAAGTTATCTCTAAGGTCAGGCAGCTCAGAAAAGAGAGAAGGTAGGCATATGTTCAAGTTATTGTGGTGTCAAATCTGATAATTTTTCCACTATACTACTCTGCTACTATAACATATAGAAACACGTTTGGACCTAGCCTTTGAACATAGCTTTTTAGAGGGTAGCATCTAACTATCATTGCAAGAGTGGGGAGCCCTGCTAAAATTATTCACAATAGCCAAATACTGAAAACTGTCCAAACATTCATCAGTTAATAAATGGATAAGCGGGATGCCTGGGTGGCTCAGTCGTTAAGCGTCTGCCTTTGGCTCAGGTCATGATCCCAGGGTCCTGGGATAGAGCCCCACATCAGGCTCCCTGCTTGGTGGGAAGCCTGCTTCTCCCTCTCCCACTCCCCCTGCTTGTGTTCCTGCTCTCGCTGTGTCTCTCTCTGTCAAATAATAAATAAAATCGTTAAAAATAAATAAATAAATGGATAAGCAAAGTGCGGTATATCAATACTATAGAACACTGTTCAACAACCAAAAGGAACGAACTACTGATATATACTGCAACATGAATTGACCACTAAAAAATTATGCTAAGTGAAAGAAACCAGACACAAAATATGTATGATTCCATTTATATTGTATGATTCCATTTATATAAATGCCCCCAAAGGCAAGTCTAGAGAGGCAGAAAACAGATGAGTGATTTCTAGTGGCTGGCTGTGGGGTTGGGGATTGACTGCAAATAGGCATAAGGGAACTTTTTGAGATGATGGAAATGTTTTAAAATTAGATTATGGTGATGGTTGTAAAGCCCTATAAATTTACTAAAAATAATTTAATTACACACTTAAAATGAGTAAGTTTTATGACATAAATATTAACTCCATAAAGTTGTTTAAAATTTTATTTTTAGCAAAGGGGGTATGAATTTTGTGTGCCCCCTACTTCCTCAACTTAATTGATATTTCTGTTAAAGTTTGCTTGAGAATTCTTGATACCTACTTTTTTATATTACTAAGCATGGCATTTAAGATTGTATGTAAAAGGAAATACTTCCTTAAAATTTATTGCTCTCATATGAAGTTTGGATAGTTATTCTGTTTCAATAATATTGAGGGAGCTGAGTGGAAAAGGTCTGGGTTTCTACTCATAGGAGGAGACAGCTGGAGAACTGTTCTAAGACCAGCTCTCCCCCAACCAAAGAGGCAGAAATTACTCTGAATTAGATGGTGGGAGAAAGAATAATGGTGTGGCTTTCCCCTTCCCCTGTGCATTCTTAAATTAATGACAACAACCACTTATTTTTTTTTAAAGATTTTGTTTATTTTATTTGACAGAGAGAGAGAGAAAGAGCACACAAGCAGAGGGAGCAGCCGAGGGAGAAGCAGGCTCCCCGCTGAGCAGGGAGCCCAATGAGGGGCTCGATCCCAGGACCCTGGGATCATGACCTGAGCTGAAGGCAGATGCTTAACCGACTGAGCCACCCAGGCGCCCTGACAACAACCACTTATTGTAGCAGGTATTGGGGTTAAGTGTCTCCAACTCTTTCTTATCTCACCTAACACACCCAATAGTCCCTTTGACAGAGATTAATAGTGGTGAAGACTGATCCATCTGCTCACCAAACCCATTTATTCTTTTTACTTGTACACACAGTGAAAGCAGATATCCTAGCACCCTTGTAGTTAGGGGTGATGGTGAAACAGAGCATCTGAGTTCACTTATCAGGGAAATGAGAAAAGAAATGGTTGTGCTGCTTCTAGGCCCACCCTATTAAAAACTTCAATCCAGGGGGGAATCCAGTCATCAGGACACATTTATGAGCTGCTAAAATATCAATGGAAATATATTAATATGGAAAACATTATATACAAGACATCCTTTCAGAGATAGTACTGTAAGTGATTGGAAAGAAAAAAAATGATAAGCCACTTAGGGTGGGCCCTCCATGGCCCAAGTAGCTCCAAACCATCTTTCAAGGAGGGTAGCCCAGGTTAACCACAGCATTGAGGATTGCCTAGCAGGGCATTACTTAATTACTCAGGACGGCAGGGTGGAGGCCACAGCTGCCATTAATTGCCTTCTTTCTTTGATCTTACCACAGGCAGTGCTCTGTCTCTCTTATAAATAAATATGTATTTATTGACCCTCCAAATATTTATTTAACACCTACCTTGGCAGACTTGAGTACTAGGAATATAGCTGCAGATGAGAAAAAGTTCTTGTTTTTGTGGAGCCTACATTCTGGTGGAAAGAGTCATGTTATGAGTAAAACAAAATAAATAATACTTAAGATACTGATGTGTACTATGAAATAGAGTGATATGCTACAAAAAAGGGCAGTGGGATAAAGGAGACTGGAGAAGGGAGTGGGACAGATGGGAAGAGGGTGGAGCCTTCAGCCATAGAGTGTTAGCAAGGGCTTCTCTGAATATATCCCATCTGAAGGCCTAAGGTGTAAGAAAGAGGTTGCCACATGCAGATATGAAGGAAGAACATTCCTGGTTGAGGGAGTACAAGTTCAATGGCTGACATAGGTGTGAGCTTGGCGAAGACAACAGAAAGAAGGCATGCATGACTGGATTGTGGCGGAAAAGGAGAGGTGCCTTTGAAGATGTGCTTAGAGGCCTGAAGGTATAGGGTTTTCAGTCATTGTAGGGAGATTATATTTAATTCTAATGGCAATGGTGAAACTTTGGAGAGTTTGAATGTAGAATAATTGAAAAATGTTTTCCAAGTGTGCCAAAGCAGCCTATGGAAGGCTGCTTCATGTCTCAGTCTAACATTGTCTTCAGATTCCCCCACATGACTCATAGGAGATAGGCTGCAGGAATCTAGCCAGCCTGACATTTCTTCATGGAAAGAAACTCTTATCACAACTTTGAACTATGTCAGGGTGACTATAAAACCTGGGACCATACTTTTCCAAGGAGTTTCAACTAATTGAATGTTGTTAGGAATAAATGTCTAAGTTTTTTAAAAATAATCTGCTTAAACAACCCACCAAATAAACCCAAATGTCTCAACTGACATTCAACACTCTGCAATAGATGACTAAGCAAATTTCTTTTAAAAGAAAGCACTTTAATGATCCACAGAAAGCAATCAAATACACTTAACATCCAAAAGAAGATGGTCTATGGTTAGGGAGGCAAGTCCAATGGCACAGTGTGATAAAGAAATAAACTAAGAGTTATCTGACAAAAAGACTTGGTCTTATGATAAAACACAAGGTAATGCAAACTAATGAGGAACATTAATAAAATAGCAATGTAAGCTTCCAATTAATCAAATGTCACTTGACTTGGAGGAACTGGGAGGATGGTCAACACTTGTGAGGATAGAATGCCAAAAGGAGTTTATTAACAGCCCAATCTCTTAGTCTCTGAGGAAGCAGTATTTGGGACAAGCACATTTAATAGCTCTTGTATGAGCAGCTTATTACTAAGTCTAAAACAATCACTTTTCAAGTCTCCAAGATTGAGATGTCTTTGTATTTCTTCTCCAGTGAATGGTACTAGGGGAGAGGAGTACAAGAAAATCTGAAGGTTAAGGAAAAATACGACCCAAGTATTACACAGAAAAATTCAATCAAAAATGTGTAGGGATATGGCTGCCCCAAATTAGAATGGGTCTGGGGGTTGTGTTAGAAATATAATTGGGTTATTTGAGCTATGGATAGCTCAAATCTAAACATCTTTGCTCCATGAATTTTTAGAGAAGGGTCTTATTTATCTATAAAACTGCATTTACAGGACAGATAGCCATCTAGTATTTATTAAGCCCTTGTGAGCATAGATCTCTTTTTTCCATCGTGTTGATGTTATATTCTGATATATGTCCGTTGCCTGGCACACACAGAATTCAATAATTATTTACTGAAATAAATGTTAGCATAAGTTAAAAATACAAGTCTGTCCTCTGTCCTTAAAAATTCAGAAATAATAGGGTCATAATGCAGAAAAAAACCCAAAAAACAAACAAACAAAAAACCAAGCCAAGCTAACTTTAGTCAGCATTTGCTTTGTTGGTGCTGGAGGTGGAGGTAGGGGATCATGCATGAATTGGAGAGCTGTGGAATGGACAGTTAGTTCCAGCTGATCCTCTACTTTCAGAAGGTAGCAATGAAGGCAGGGATATTACAGGAGAGACCAAAAAATGAACAAAGGTAAAATGTTGGGAAAATATGATATATTTTGGGGAAGAGTTGAGACCAGTTCAGCTGAAGAATAGAGTGTCATAGTAGAGAGAGTTTGGTACAGTGGGAAGAACAAGGACTTGTGAGTCACATAAAACCCTGCACTGCTGGCACTTTGAGAAAACAACTTAACATTTATGGTCATCCATTTCCTCATTCTAAAGGAGAGATGTCAATATTCTCTTTCTCTATGTTCTTCTAAATATTAATAAATGCTTACATTCTATTGAAACCTTACTATGTGTTAATTCTATTTATTAATTTAAATACCTGTGTGAAGCACTTGACATTAAATACCTTATTCATCCCTCACAATAATTATGATGGAAGAGTTGTGAGGATAAAATGGAAAAACATAATGTAGTACTTGGCTTATAGTATATCCTCAGATACGTGAGCTGCTTTTTTTTTTTTTAAGATTTTATTTATTTGACAGAGAGAGACACAGCGAGAGAAGGAACACAAGCAGGGGGAGTGGGAGAGGGAGAAGCAGGCTTCCCGCAGAGCAGGGAGCTGATGCGGGACTCGATCCCAGGACCCTGGGACCATGACCTGAGCCGAAGGCAGACGCTTAAGGACTGAGCCACCCAGGTGCCCGATACGTGAGCTTCTTTATCCTTCTCATCTCTTTTCTTGTCAGTAAATTGTGGGAGCTAAGCCTGGAAAGGAAACGTGAGCCCAACTGCAGAGGAACCTTGCTATTAGGACACAGTTTAGCCAACAACTTGGTCTTTGAAGGTTTTGGAGCTGGGAAGTGATATGTTTAGAATTGTGATTTCCTTTTACCAACAATCAGGTACTGTGGGTTGGATTCTCTTCTCATTGCTTAATCAAATTTCTGAGAAATTAAATTTTCAATGCAGGTTGCAAAATTATCAGACATTCTTCTTTCAGAGGAATGAACAATCCCTCAGATGACTAGAGTGTCTCATAACATTGTTGAAATTTGCTTATTAACATGTCAAGTCCATTTATCCACAGTGACATAGACAACCGAGCCAAAAGTATTATTCCTGACTGTCTTTCATGCTATTTTGCCCTGAGAAATACTGGGACTTCTTCACTATCTATTGTCCACCCCATTCAGTTAAACAGTTTTATTTGATTTTTTTCCCCTGGCTATCAAATTTCAACTTAAGCCCTCTTTAAACAGCCCCGCTATTTTTCTAGATGGTATCAATTAGTACTGATTTTTTTACTGCCAGATGAACTTTAGTCTCCTTCACCAAGAAGAGACCACTGGACAGACATTTCAGAATCTCTCAAAATGTCTCACACATATCTTTTCAGTCTCTTTTATTTCAGCCCTTTATCATTGCTATGAGTACAAACCACTGACTACAATTAATAATAACAATAATAATAATAATAATAATAATAATAATAAAGCAAAATGAATACCATCATCCCAGGCTAAATCTCTTCATAAATCTAAGGTAGATTAACGCTAGAATCCTTGTAGATTCCCACATTTTTTTTAAAAAGTCTACCTCTTAAAGAATTTGCCTATTCTATCAACCATTGTATTTAAACTGAGGATTATAAACTCAAGATTAAAATTAAAAAATATATTTAAAACTACAGTGAGTCACAAGACCGATTAAAAATTCACAAATAACTTTTTTGGCAGTCTAAAGCAGAAGGATAGGAATCACAGACTTGGGGTTTGCACATAGAATGTCCCTTTCAGCACATTTTGAAATGCACCCAAAATAGTAAGATTGTTTGAAGTCAGTTTAAAAGAAAAGAAATGCCCTGATCTTATTCCTGAAGATCCTTGCTTCTACAGACAGACAGATTCAGGTCTCTCTATTAAAAAGAAATACAATCACCACAGGTAACACATGTGTTTCCAAACACTGTTTCTGTAACTGAGTCTACATGAGTGGTAGAGAAGGGGCCCAGAATCTAAGATTTTCAGTCCACACAAGCAGGAGGCAATGAGATTTAATGGAAAACACTGGACTCCCCATGCCCAGAGCTTGTTCGCTTATTTATTGCTTCAGTCTGTTGTAAGCTCCATGAAGGCATAGACTGTTTCTGAATATGTGGCCCCTAACACTGTGTTTGGCCCATAACAGGTACTCATGCTAATATGTGGTTGTTTATAGAACGAATTTGAGTCAAGGGGCCAGTATTTTAGACGAGTGCTTCTCAAACGAACTGTGGAAAACTAGGTTGTTTTTTGACTTTCCAATCTTTCTCAGACTGATTATTTTATAAAATAAAAAAAAGTGAATGACTATGAAATAAAACATAAAGACAAAAAAACTCCTCTAAATTTTAATTATTGGATAGAATAGATATAAAACTGCTCTGTCAAATTGCTTTCACAAAGTTTCTAAATTTTCTTAAAATTTTCTTAAATTCTCCTGTTGAGAACGAGAAAGTTTTTTTATGAACCAATCGCTATCAGAGAACCACACTTTGAATAGCACTTTTTTGTACTTAATCTGCCACTAATTAAACTTGGTGAATTTGTTTTAAACCCTTTTTTGGTCTGTTTGGTCATTTGTAAAATGGGGTACAGCACTGATTTCCCAGAGGCTGGCACCTGGAGATGTCTTACTTTGTTCTTATACCTCCAGTAGGTTCTTATACCTCTGGAAGATCAGTACTTCTGAAGGTGGGGTATCTGACAATGGTGAACCAATGTCAGGCTCAGGCTTCCTTTTCACCATCTCCTAATCTGACATAAATCCATAAAGCCTTTGTCCTGGGACCATGGCTACTCTAACCCTGAAACTGACCATTCACTGGACTGATCTTTGAAAACTGATAAATAATTTTAGCATAGTAGTGATCTCTCCCTCCCCTGAAATATTTTATATTCCTGGTCCTAGTTTATAGTATCTTTGTAGCACTTTGCAGTAGCATACTATGTATTTTGCTTATTTTATTTTCAATCTGTTTCAATGTTGGTTTGGTCAGAGCTAAAATATTTTATCCTTTTTTGTTCATTACTGTGAAAGAAACCCATGAAACTGTGCTTGACACAAGATGGACAGCAAATAAATATTTTTTGTGAAAAAATGAATAAGTGAATCAATTCATTTATATTGTCTCAATAATGTGAAGAAAGAGTATTCTCGCATGTTCACTACTTTAAGAATTTGGAGTTTTAGTATAGCTTTAGTGGAAAACTCAGTATTTGAGGTAACTTGAACATAACTCTGAAGTTTTTTCAGCTTGGCTATTTATAATTCTAGGTGTATTTTTCTCCCTCATATATCAAAGAGGCTTTTAATGCAGGTCAAATTCAAAGTTCTCTTTCAAAAGCATAGTTTGGACTCATCTGGGTACAAAAAAATAAAGACACATCAAACCTATTTTTAATGTAAAAAGTATGTTTTAAAAATACTCAGATAAATCACAAATGATTGGGTGGAATTTTTTTTCCCATTTTCTAAGAAAATTTTACCTTTAAACTTAAAAATGAGCATGAAAATTTTAGCCCTAAGAATATGTGTGTATATGCATACATATATATATACATATATATGCATACATATATATATACATATATATATATATATATATATATATACCTTTCATGAGAAAAATTCAAGTACCTGTTGTCAGATACTTACTCAATTTTTTCTCAACCGCAATTACACCATGACACTATAGTACTGTCAGCAGTAAAACCAAACTGAATTTTATTATCCTACATTTATAGTATGTTGGGAAAAAGCCCTAAATCTTTTTATTCATGTTAAGCAGTCTTTACTTTTCCTTTCAGGAAATTCAAACAATGCAACTAAATAAAACACAAATCTGCCTTCTGATGTTACCCACTACAGAGAAAAAGGAATGCAAATATATTTAAACATATGCAAACTTTTATATTTAATTTGTTGGCCACATATGCCTTAATAATTAAAACACACACACACGCACACACACACAGTTTCCATATGTTTTCTGTTCTTCCTTGCTCCCATCTTGGCCAGTCAACTTTTTCAATTTTTTCCCTCTATTACCTGATTGTTTCATTTCAGTATTTACATTTTTAATACAGTTTTTATGTTTATTTATACTTTCAACTTTTCCACAGAAGGACAATTTGTTTTTATGCTCATTTTAAGATTTCAAAGTTAAACTTTGAATGGTAGGGCATAGGTGGGACCACGTTTTCCCTCTTCCAGTGTTTCTGCCTGCGTGTACTCAAGAAGTAGAAACTCTGATCCTTCCATAATTAATAAAAAGTGAAACTTGACCTTTTTTCCATTTGCTTCTCACATCCACCCCCAAGAAGACTGACATAATTGATTGGTGAAATTGAGAAGAGAGTCATCATACTTGTTTGGCTTCATTTTACTTCCTCCCTCCCTCTTTGAGATTGGTTTACCTTGAGGAAGTGTGTGTTTTTTCCTAGGCTCCTCTATAGGGTAAATGTCCTTGGTTCAAGACATGTGATCAGGAGCCTGCATTTCAGAGGTCCCAACTCCAGGGCCTAATGGGTATAGGAGGGATTCTGGATAAGCGTGTCTGTTCTGAAGACCTCAACTCTCCTCTGGAGGAATAGTTCTGATCTGTAGATCTGGGGAGAGGTGAGTTAAAAAAAAGGGGGGGGGGGGCTTTAATTCTGGTCATAGATCAAGCTGCATTCTCTAATCCAATATTACCAATAATAAAACTAGTATTTTAACAATGTTTAAATGTCTTTTTGACTGAACATGTATCTGACTGATCATATCTATTCTCAGTCATTTCAGTACATGGAGAGGAATGCAGAATTGGGATGAATGATCATTCTCATATCAGAGCAGTGGTAGAATTTGGGTAGGTGAATATAAGGAAGGAGGTGTTTTAGATACAGGGGATGATGTGAGTAGAAGTGTGTAGAATGGTTGCCCACTTCTGCAGTATGTTTGTGAACAATATGTCCTTTATGGCTGGAGCTTAAGATGTTTTTTCGGTTTCAATGGAAAATACTTTGGGTAAAATAGAATGGGAATAAATGTTACTTTATATTCTTTACAAGAAAGGACCATGAAGCTTTTTAATTGACATGGTCAGATGCTAAAAGGATTAAAAAAAAATATGAGTGGTGTGAAGGAAAGTCTAGAAACAGTGATAGAAATAATGAGAGAAGGTTGGAGGGAAGAAAAACAGGAGAAAATTATTGCTTGATTGATTAATTAACTCAAGGCTCAGAAAGCTTGAGTAACTTTCCCAGATCAGTCTGAATCAGAAGATCATGCTCTTCATCTTTAAAGGGAGATTCTTTCTTTACTCACAACACTTCTGACACCAAATGTGTTTATTTTCCACACCAACAACCTCCAATTCTCTGTGGACACCAAATGGGTGTCCTACTATTTAATTCATTCTGAAACTAACAACCCAGAGTTGGCACAGAGACACAGGTTAAATGGTCAGTCCCGCAAGACTCCTCCCCATCCCCCTCCTTTAGATGCCAATCACAAGTAGTAGATGTCTTCTAACTGGGCCACAATTCGGGGTTCCCATGATCCCTTCCTTAGTTTCTATAATTTGCTGTAATGGCTCACAGAACTCAGGAAAATACTTTACTTACTATTACTGTTTTATTGTAAAGGATATTTTAAAGGATAAAAATAAACAGTCAGATGATGAAGTACATAGGACAAGGTCTGGAAGGGTTCTGAATGCATAAGCTTCTGTCCTTGTGGAATTTGGGGTACACCACTCTCCTGGCACATGGTTGCATTCACCAACCTGGAGTCTCTCTGAATCTCCTTATTTATAATTGTTTATGGAGGTTCCATTATTTAGGCACGATTGATTAAATCATTGGCTATTGGTGTTTAACTTTCCCTTTCTGGAGATCTGGGGTGGGGCTGAAAGCAAGTTCCAATTCTCTAATCTCACCAGTCAGTTCCTTTGGTAACCAGCCCCCATCCTCCAAAGTCACTTCATTAGCATAAGTTCAGGTATGTTTGAAAGGGAATTATGAATAATAAAGAATGCTCCCTTTATCCTTAGCACTCAAGAAATTCCAAGGGTTTTAAAAGTTCTGTGTCAGGAAGCAGAGATGAAGACCAAATATATATCTCTTATGTCACAGTAGCACAACCTTTATACCACAATCATATTTTTAGAAGAAGGTGATTTCCATGTGAGATACCTGCAACACTGCCGAGAAACCCAGCAAGCTGTTGGGCATGTAGGCTTAGGCGCCCAGTTTGGCAGTCATCTGTGGAAAAGTGAGAGTAAAACTATGGTAGTGGGTGAGATCATCAAGAGAATGTCTGCAAAGAGAGCTGAGAGGAAAAATGCCAATGAGAGGAACTTACGGAATGCCAACATGGAAGGGCCAGGAGGAACACTCACAATTCCTTGGGGAATTTCTAGTGATTTAGTCCATGAATCACTGAATCACTGCATCAATTATATCTAGTATCATAGAAGATTAAAAAAAAGTGTTTTATTTTTATCCCAGAGAAAACTTATTTGGGATTAAGAAATTATTGGAGATGCATTTATATTAAATAAACCTTTGTTTGCATTTATAGAATTACTAGAAGTATATTTAGTTATATAAAATTTATATATAATTTCATCATGACCACTGGCATGGTGGAGTGTTGCAATTTGAAAATTGTCATGCTAGCGACAAATTTATTTGCTCAACTTATTATTTCGTTGATTAGTTCATGACTCTTGAATTATGAACTATTTATTGATTTCATACTCTGCTCAAGACAAGAAATCTTTATATTGATGAAAAGTAAGATTTCAAAGGTACTATTACTAACATACAAACTCCTGCCTATTTTTTAAATGTCAAGTTCCTCAAGGTATATCTAACTAAATGTTTGTCTGGCCATAACTCCGGGGATGGAGTGTGTGTGACATTAATGTAAAGAAGTTAAACTACGTATTATGGGCTGAATTATGTCCCCTTTCCTCAAATTCATATGTTGAAGCTCCAACCCCCAAATGTAACTACATTTGGAGATAAGGTCTTTAAAGAAGTGAAGAGGTGAAAATGAGGCCGTAGGTATGAAGCCCTAATTCAGTATGACTGATGTCCTTATAAGAAGAAAGAGAGACACACCAGGCATTCCTGCACCGAGGATCGACCGCATGAAGAGTACAAGGTAAGGAGGCCTCAGGAGAGCCGACCCTGCTGGTGTCTTGATCTTGGACTTCCAGCTTCCAGAATTGTGTGAAAATAAATTTCTGTCATTTAAGCCACCTAGTCTATGGCATTTTGTCATGTCCTAGCAAACAAATATACTATGAAACTAGGAACTTAACTTTTACAGAGGTAAAATTCCAGCTGATATTAGAGAGGATTTTCAACAAATACTGGTTAGATTCTGACAAAATAGACCAGCCTCTTGAAAAATTTTCGCTGAAATGTAAGTTTTGTGATTCACTGGGTGGAGGAGATGGGCAGCACCAGGTCTCTGCCCAGTTATATTGGTTTTGATTGTTGAAGCAGTGGGCAGAAACCATATTAATATTTAATTGTGAAATATTTTGCCTTTGGTGCATAGAGAAAAAAAAGGCCATTAGGAAGACTTTGGCTTCTCCTGATTTTATAACCATATCTATGGTGATAGGCAAGGCTATTTTGAAATAATGAACATATAAAATGAAAACCACCCACATTTATCCTTTCATAAGAACTTGTAAAGATGCCCGAAAAGCAAACAAAAATGCTCCTTTTAATGTTTTTAAGAGGATAGCTTAAGGTTGTTTTCAAAGTTTCAAGATCCAAATGCAAAGGACTCCACATCTTTACAAGTGGTTTAATCCTGTGGGTAGTGTGGTTATAATCCAGATGACTCTCTTGAGGGCCACAGAGAAGCAATGCCAATTTTTTGTGTGTGTTGAAAGGACCATAAAGGAGAAACAGATCATACTTTGTGGGTTGATAAATAGCTCAACACCCACAGCCAAAGAATGAACACTATGCACATAGCACAGCTAACTGTTTTTTTAAGGCAGAAATGCGGGAGAAAAGTTGTGGATTTTATTCCTTTGCTCTGACCCCTCACTTGGTGAGATGGCAAGGATAAAACGGATATGTCAGAATTTAAAATGTGACATTGAAAGAAAAAGTTTAGAATATGCTAAATATCTAGGTATGGGGCTTAATTTACTTTTTTTTCAATTTCTGGTTTAAAATGAAAAAAATTGAAAGTGGCTTCAGAAATTATTAGAAGCAAAACTTTGGCGGTCTCCTTTAGACACGTGAAAGGAAAATTGCAGTAGAAACAAAAGCTGAAAGCTCACTTTGCCTGAGTGGATTTTATACTTGATAGATGACTTTGGGAAGGTTCCATTTGCAGAAAAGCTCACTCTAATGGTGAGTAGGGGGTGCGGGATAGGGAAATTTGTGGATAATAAAAGCGTACCAGTTGCATGTGAAAGCCTCAGTCATGAATTCTCTGAGAAGTTCAAGATTATTCACATACAAACCCTTCCCTTCTCCTGCTTTTATCTTATCTTCCTTTTTGTTGTTTTGTTGTTGTTGTTTGAGGCATTCATTAATAGTAAGGGAACACACACTCCTAATAGACATGATCTTTGTAACCCTGGGAAAAGATCAGTGGTGGTATTGTCTTCCCTCTTATCCTCAAGAATTGTCTGTTCTAGATTGGGCTGAATGAAATTTTTATTTTCTCACATAAGTAAAAACACTGTTTCTTAAACACATCAAAGCCCGTTTGAACTGGATCACATCATAATTTATTTTATCAAACAGATTTTAATTTTTTCCAGATTTAAAAAATTTCCAGATTATTCCAAATTTTACGTGCCAAATTCTGCCCTCAATTAGGCACATGCAGCTAATTGCACACACATAACTCAGGGCAGAGTTTGGCATTTGGAGTTGAAAGTCTCTGAAGCTCTGAATTTTTTTTCTTGGAAAAGCACACTTCAATCTATGAATTAAAAAAAAAAAAACCTTCAAAATTACTGACATCACTTTTCCAAAGTTGCTTTCAAGCGCTGATTAGTTAATCCACCACACCCTGGTGTAATCACTATTATCTTTTTCGCAATGAGACAATAGTCATACAAATGACCTTTTTATTTGCTTGCAGTCTCGCAAGCAAGACCGTGATAGAATTAAGGTTAAAATTTAGCATTCTAAGTCTGTGCTCCATGATGATAGCTGGAACTATTCATTAACATTACATAATTGTGTAATAAATTTGTTATTTTCTTGATTGTTGCCTCTTTTATTATTCAAAATAATAATGGCTTTCTTATACTTTTTCCAAATTATAAATCTAGTATTGGAAATAATGTCAGCAATACAGAAAGGTATAGGGAATAAGATAATCACTTGAATTCTTACCACTATGAAGGGGCTGTTTATATTTTGTTGCATATTAGGAATGTCATCTGACTTTTTATCTAATTCAATATTGATAGAAAAATAGTCATATTATTGTAACCAGCTTTTTTCTCCAGGGAAATATTGGAAATCTTTTTACATGAAGGAATACAGATGCCTCTTTTAAGGACCACATACTGTCTCGTTGGACCAGCAAATCTCCAGCCAATCAATTATTTTCACAAAAAGAAATGTACTTCATTGCTGTGAACTCTGTCATATGAACTCATTTGTTTATTGTGATAAATAACTGGAACTCTGTTCTCTTTTAGCTATGTCAAAGATCCCAGATTTCCACCAAATCTATTCGTTCTTTTTATTTATTTATTTATTTATTTATTTATTTATTTATTTATTTATTATTTATTTATTTTTAAAGATTTTATTTATTTATTTGAGAGAGAGAATGAGAGAGAGAGCATGAGAGGGGGAGGGTCAGAGGGAGAAGCAGATCCCTGCTGAGCAGGGAGCCCGATGCGGGACTCGATCCTGGGTCTCCAGGATCATGACCTGAGCTGAAGGCAGTAGCTTAACCAGCTGAGCCACCCAGGCACCCTCTATTTGTTCTTTTTAAAAACCATCATTTTGAGTTACATATCCATAGAATTATACTCAGACGTAAAACCTAAGAAAGTCCTGGCAATAGAAAATGTGAGTAACATAGGTATGTGAAGTCCTCAGAAAATTGTTAAATGTATCTTATAAATAATCTATTACCCAACTTTAATCTGATGATCTGCTAAGAATGTTCAAATTGATATGGATTTTGAGTTCTATCTCCATTTCTTTTTCTTACCAGTCCTTAGGAGGATAGAGTAAGCAGTGGAATGGAAAATCTTGGGTAATCTATACTTTGAGT
The DNA here is from genome assembly GCF_011800145.1 of Mirounga leonina. Taxonomy (NCBI): domain Eukaryota; kingdom Metazoa; phylum Chordata; class Mammalia; order Carnivora; family Phocidae; genus Mirounga; species Mirounga leonina. The sequence continues at coordinate 5,911,225 of NW_023270702.1, forward strand.
AATCAATTGCTAAACACTAAATTTAGAGTAGAGTTCTTATGCTTATATGAATAGTGTTTGAAAATTTGAGAGAAACTCCATACAGGCTCTGTACATTACCATTCTATTCTTTGTTCCTGCCACTCTTGATCTCCTAAAACCTTTCCAATCTACTGCCCTCATAAAAACTCAGATGCATTAACAGCCTGCATTCTTCACCCTTTAGATCTTATTCTCTGTTGCCTACTCAGGGATATTGCTTTAGCAATATTCCCTTCTCCCTCCCTCATCATCAAATTTTCTTCTCTACTGAATTTTTCTAATGAATATATAAATACACAATTTTTTTCTTTTATATTAAAATAGTCCTCTTCACTCATTTTCCCCTCCACTTACCACCCCATTTCTTGGCTCCCCTCTGGAGCAAAAGAGTTATTTTTACTCCTTGATTTCAATTCTTCCTTTTTCTTTTAAAGCAATCTAAGAAGGCTTTCTCCTTCATGAGTCCAAAATGGTTCTTGAGATCACCAGTGACATCCATGATTTTAAATATGATGGTCAATTCTCAATCCTCATCTAACTTAACATGTCAGCCTCATTTGACACATATGATCACTCACTCTTCCTTAATAAACCATTCGCTTGGTTTCCAGAATGCTATTCTCTTTTAGTTTTCTTCCCTTCAGTGCTGATTGCTCCTTCTCAGTCTCCTTGACTGAATCCTCTTCCTGACTTCTTAATTTTGGAATATTAGATTGTTTTCTCTTTTTTCCTCCTTTTTATCTACATTCATTGCCTTAAATGTCATCTATACGATAATTACTCTCATATTCACACCTCTAGGACCATCTTTTTTCCACACCTAACCCACTTGGATGTCTAATACTGCTCAAATTCAACATGTCCAATAATGAACTCCTGGTCCTCTCCCATTCACAATCGGGCTTCACTAATCTCAGTTCCGCAACATTATCCCTACTGTTGCTTATGACTAGAAAGTCATTATTGAGTACTTTCATTCTTTCACACTCCACACTCATCTTTCAGAAAATCTTGTTAGCTCCAATTTCAAATATATTCAGAATCTACCCATTTGTCACCCCCTCCACCCAGTCACTAGAATCCCCAATCAGGTTTTCCATTACTCTGGTCCCTTTAGAATCTATTGTCAACAAATAAACCAGATTGCCTCTTAAAACTCAAATTATACCATGACACTCTTCCACTTAAAATCCTGAAATAGCTCCCCATTTTACTCAAGGTAAACACTATATTCCATACAATAGCTAAAAGGCTAGAAACTTCCATTTCCTCTTTGACTTCTACTCTCTTCCTTGTTCAGTCTCCAGCAATCACAGAAGGCTCCTTGCTATTCCTCACATATACAAGGGACTCTCCTACCTTGAGATCTTTCCTTTGGATATTCCTTTTACCTGGAATGTTCTTCTACTAGATATCTGCTTGGATAACACTTTCATCTCCTTCAAGTCATTGACTAAATCCCACTTTCTAGATGAACCTACTCTGACTAATTTATTCAGTACTACAGCCTCTCTTGCCCATCTTTGACATTTCCTAACTCCCATATTCTGCTGTGGTGTGGTGTGGTGTGGTGTGGTGTGGTGTGGTGTGGTATGGTGTGTGTGTGTGTGTGTGTGTGTGTGTGTCTTTCAAAGCATTTATTATCTTTGAACATCCTTTGACTTAAAATATATTTATTGTTTAATTTCTCTTCCCCCACTAGAATATTATTTTTGAATATATCCTTGAGGACAGAAATCTTTGTTGTGAGTGGTAGAACTATGGGTAAGTGTCTCATTATTAAAATTATAAATGAAATAGCTAACTAAATAAATCAAACTTGAATACACTAATGATGAGAATTTGTCATGCACAATAGATTTGGTTAATTCAATTCTATGCACATGAAATAAAAAACCCCCAAAAAACAAAAAAGACAAACCAGAGTAAAAGGGAAGAATATTGGGATAAGAGAAAACATAGTGTAAACTTAGTGTTTTTAGTTTATGAATTTTCCTCCTCTTTAAAAGATTTGGGAAAGCAATGAAGAGACTACAAATATTGCTGTTTGAATCTTGACTAAGATTGTTTAAGGATTACGCTTATTTGGGGATAAAAAGGGAGAATTTTTGGCTTTGAAATATAAATGTATACATCATTGGCCCATCCCATTAACGCTTCTGAAATTTCCCTTCAGCTGTAGCTGATTAGCAACTAAAAATGTCAAAGTTTATTTTGAGAATATTGGAGACTACTCTAGGGCCTTGAAACAATTAGTTGCTCAAGGCCTCATTAAGAAAGAGCATATATATATAAAACTATAAGACTTGGCTAGTCAAGAAAGCAAAATGATTTTGAGCATTTTATTCAGTGAGGTAAATTAGTGTGCTTTGTTTCAACTGGTTAACCAAATGTTGAAAGTATGGCAGACTACTTTTGGAAGGAATAAAAATTTCTCTAGTTGGGAGGAGGCTGTGTGGTGAAATGTCAGGCCCATATAAAATTATTTTGTTGCAAAGACTAGTTGCTATGTCTACCGTTTTTGATGCCAATTATTTGTAATAAAAAAGAGTAGTCTTTGAGAGCTTATTTTTAAAATGTCGTTTAATTCCAGCATTTGATGAAGCAGCTAATGATTGAAAGTAAGAAATCTTAAGGCATATTAGTTTAAATGTTGGCTATAAAACAAGAGAAAATAGGTATACAACAAATGAGGGTAAAATTCTTTTTAAAACTTTAAAACATAAGGCAGTTTTGAATACCATTTGTTGGGGTTTGTTCGGACCCCAAGTAAAACAGCCCTCTTCTCCTTTGTAAGGATAGACAAAGGAACTATATTGATGGAAATCAAAATACCAGCTCTATTACTAATCAAAATCTGGACTGATGTTTGCATTTAGATATACATCCGCAATTGCCTTCCTAACACTTGCTTGGATTAGACACACTTAGTCATCAGGCATTAATTGCATGGTGACTGCAGACCTCCCTCAAGACCCGGAAGTTTACCACATGATATTGATCAGCCCTTAAGGCACGGTCCTTGGGTAGATGGCTCCAGAAAGAGAGAAAAAGAGGAAAAGCCTGCAGTAAACTTGCTCAGTGTTTTCTCCCACATCCACCAATTAGATCAGCTGATTCTTCTTTCACAGGGAGGGCTAAGTTGGGATAGAAAGAAAGATTGAAGGTTTTTTAATGGCTAAAGCCTCCCTGGCTGGAAACAGGAGGAATGAATATACTCCCCTATCCATTCCTCACCCCCAAGAAAACACTTTACTCATTATGTATGTGTGATCTATTTTTGCCATGTGTTTCAAAATGTGTGTTAGCCGGAAGAGGAGAATGGGGATTATTGTATTTCACAATTTCCACTGCTATTTTTCAAATAATTACACAGAGAGTTGCAAATCACATACTCACACATTGTTGGAATGTACACTGCTATGAATTAATGTTCATGAGTTGATGGCTCAGCCATGGATGAAGGAGAAAGAGGGAAATGCAGGAGTGCTTTTATTAATGAGCAGAGACCAGAATGTTGATAAAATTTTCTGCCTCCCGGGAAGACAGCATTGCTGCCATCTGCTGGACTGTGAGTAGGTATATCTCAACAGGAAGGAGTTTGTTCTATTTATCTCCCTCCCACTTCCTAGGCATTATGCTAGGTGTCAAGGTGGGGGCATCTAAAGACAGTAGCTCTGGTCTCTGCCTTCAGGGAGCTGGGGATTCAGCAGGGAGAGAGACCTCATCCAGAGACATGGCCCTAACGGAAGGGCCATGAGATGGTGGAATCCACTGCCATGTGAAGTAACAGACAAAGATTTACAGAAGACGTGACCTGACTTTATATTGGAAGCTAGTAAAGGTAGGGTTTGACAGGGAGAGATGGAGACAAGGGAACTCTAAGTTGGCACTGCTCCAAAGAGCTTAATTCTACTGGTTCATGAAGAGTCTGTTGAAAGTTCCTGCTCTTTTTAGGAATAATCTCTTTCTTTTATTTCTCTTTTATGATCAGCCTCTCCCTAGTCTGTAATTGTTCTCAACCGTTTAGTAATCATAAGAGAAATGGCTCTCTAATAATTGAAGTTATGTGTATGCTATAACCAGCATGACATGTCCCTCCCTCACAATGCCCCAGTTGGGTTATCTCCCATGTTCTGCCCTGAAAATAACAGGAAACTTCATTTCAATGAATTTCTTTGGTCTGTGGTTTACCATAGCATAAATTTATGAGGTTGAGCTTTACAAATTCCATTTTAATCAGATATTTTTTTGCCCTAAGCAAACTCTAAATACCACAAATAAAGCTTTCACCAATTTAGAAACTGTCTATAACTCATAAGTGTAATTAGGTTTAAAACGATGCTGAGATTTCACACAATCTTTGTTCAACACTTATGATTTTTATACTCCTGTTTCTAGTCCCTGAAAAGTGGTCAGCTGGATATTTCTCTATTGTAAACTGTGGTATGTTAAAGACCCAGCAAGTTAAAAAGTAATAACTTTTGATTCGGCAACAGCAGAATAAAATGTAGAAAACTGAAACCTTTGTCAACATTAAGTTTGACACATGACAGATGGTACTTTCAGGTTGCAGATATGAATGTACAGAGGAGCTGTTGTGTCTGAATTTCATTTGACTTTCTTGTGGTTGTCAAAATGGGTTTCTTTCAATCTTTGTGTCAGTGGAGGTTGGTTTGTATGGGACTTGAGTGATAAACCTGTCAAATACAACAGAGTTTATGATTCCATTGGGCCCTATCATAAAAATCAGGATCAAAACCTGCCAAACTTAGTGAAATTGGCTGATTCTGGGGCAAGGGCTTATTGCATAGATTTGGATAACGTCTGCACATATGTTTTAAAAAACCTCTTGTTTTAAATACGTTTGTGTTTAAGACTCCTTCAGTGAAGGATTTGTAACAGTAAATAAATACAATGGAAAACAAGTTTAAACAAACGTTTTAAATTTATTTATCCACTTTAGTGTTTAAAATATTCTCCACCCAAAGCTACATTTTCTTCTACCACAATCTCTTCTTTTTAAATGCAAATATTCTTAACATTTAGAAGTATGTAAAGCCAGGCCAAGGAAGAGGAGACAAAATTATAAAGTCGGTTAGAAAATGTAAGGAAATGAACCAAACTAGAAGCAATGCCAACATCCAGGACAATGTGGGAAAACTGGACAAAAACAACGCTTTGGAGAAGTGACAGACTAAAAGTGAGGACATCTTCCTGCTGAGCCACAAAGAGGCATAATATTATCCTGGCCTTGGTATCTTACAGTTTATCTGAGGAGATACAGCCTTTTCAGATGTAAATAAATGATAATGCAAAATAACAGGCACTGGGTGGTGTAGGCAGCAGATGTACATTAAGGGCTAATAGTTGGGAAGGGATTGTGAAGAGGGTGGGGCTTAATTGGGGTCTTCCTCCTTCTCTCAATTTTTTTTTAAATTATGAAATATTATAAATATGGGAATTGAAGAATAGTGCTTATGCAGAACAGATACTAATCATCTCACAATTACTACCGTTTATTAAATACTATGTTTCAGGTGTTGTGGTCAAGTGCTTTGTATGCTCAATCTTTGCAATTTTTCTATGACTTAAATACTATTTCCCCCCCCAAATTACAAACGGCAACTTGAGAGAGGTTAAACAAGGTGTCCAAAGTCACATAGCTTCTACATGGCAGAGCCCAGACCCAAAGCAAAACTTGTTTGATTCCAAAGCCCAAACTCTAAACCATGGAGTTAGTGCCAACATATAGCTAATGATCAATTATCTGCATGTTGTGATAAGACAGTCAAGGTTATGGCACCAAGAATATCCTTCCTAACCTGAAGCATATGTTAGTTTGAAAAGGAATTCCCCAAATGTAATAGTGAAAACTATTTAACAAACATGGAAGAATGTTTATCACATAATGTCAAATGTGAAAAGAATAATATAATAAAAGTGTTCACTGTGTTTGCAATTATGTCAAAACTATGTATGTATATAGACAAAACTCTGGAAGAGAAATTTAAAAGGGAAATAGTTTTGTTGAAATGATTAGAGTCATAGATAGCTAAGTTTTTCTTTAAAAATCTCTTCCAGTGTTTAAATTTTGTCATTAATATTTTTAAAATCAGATCAGAAAAATTAAAGCTATTAAACTAATCCAATGAGAGAAACTTGGTGCTGGAAAGAAATCATTCTCAAAATTCAAAATTACAGCTCATTTTAAAACATAAAATCAGTTTAGGTGGTCGGGAAATAAATTCTCTATCAGATAAAGTTTAGTTTATGAAGAGGAATACTTTATTTTACTAGAAAATAAAGTAAAATAAATTTATTTTTCCTGTTCAGAAATTTGCATTAAAGTGGCCATTTCAGTAGATGAGAACATTTATAGAATAGGATCTCATACTCCTTACTCCCTCTTCCCACATCTTGCTCTGTGTCCATCCTGTTCCATTTTGACGAACAAGAATCTTGTGTTTTTGTTGAGTCCACCACACTCTTTGTCTGAGAAACTCTACCTGACCTCTAGGACTCACAAAGGAACAAGAGCTTTGCAAAGGAAGAAGGAAATAATATGAGTTTATTTTTTTCAGGACTTAACACTTTCTTGAGTATGAGAACTGATTGATGGTTCTCCATGTTTGAAGGAGGTATGGTTCAAAGATCTCAATAAACCTAGAGATCAAACTTGTAGGTAGCGATAATTAGTGATATTTTACTGTTTTGTTTTGTTTGTATTCATTTTTCTGTTGGGATAGTGAAAAATTGTAAATTCGCTTTATCCTACTCTTCTTAACTGACCCACCAAATTAAGGGCTGCTTTCTATTCCCTCTGCAAATGTATTGACTTACATCTACTTCATTGAGAAGGTCCAAGAACGATTTACACTCTAGTAACCTCCTCATTTCTTTCTCATTCATCAATAGCCAAATATGTACATGTAAGTAGTACTTATTGTTGAGATTTTATAGTTTAATAAATATTACATACACTGATGAAATATTAGTGCAAAGGAAATAAAAGCTGAAGAAAACTAAGTTGAATACTTTGTGTTTTTTAAATTTTATTTTATTATGTTATGTTAGTCACCATACACTACATCATTAGTTTTTGATGTAGTGATCCACGATTCATTGTTTTCATATAACACCCAGTGCTCCATGCAGTATGTGCCTTCCTTAATATCCATCACTGGGCTAACCCATCCCCCCCCCCAAAACCCTCAGTTTGTTTCTCAGAGTCCATAGTCTCTCATGGTTCATCTCTCCCTCTGATTTCCCCCCCTTCATTTTTCCCTTCCTTCTCCTAATGTCCTCCATGCTATTCCTTATGTACCACAAATAAGCAAAACCATATAATTGACTTTCTCTGCTTGACCTATTTCACTTAGCATAATCTCCTCCAGTCCCATCCATGTTGATGGAAAAGTTGGATATTCATCCTTTCTGATGGCTGAGTAATATTCCATTGTATATATGGACCACTATCTTCATTATCCATTCATCTGTTGAAGGGCATCTTGGCTCTTTCCACAGTTTGGCTATTGTGGACATTGCTGCTATGAACTTTGGGGTGCATATGGCCCTTCTTTTCACTACATCTTTGTCTTTGGGGTAAATACCCAGTAGTGCAATTGCCGGGTCATAGGGTAGCTCTACTTTTAATTTTCTGAGGCACCTCCACACTGTTTTCCAAAGTGGCTGTACCAACTTCCATTCCCACCAACAGTGTAAGAGGGTTCCCCTTTCTCCACAACCTCTCTAACATTTGTTGTTTTTTGCCTTGTCAATTTTTGCCACTCTAAATGGTGTAAGGTGGTATCTCAGTGTGGTTTTGATTTGAATTTCCCTGATGGCTAATGATGATGAACATTTTGTCATGTGTCTGTTAGCCATTTGTATATCTTCTTTGGAGAAGTGTCTGTTCATGTCTTCTGCCCATTTTTTGACTGGATTATTTGTTTTTTGGGTGTTGAGTTGAGAAGTTCTTTATATATCTTGGGTACCAGCCCTTTATCTGTAGTGTCATTTGCGAATAACTTCTCCCATTCTGTGGGTTGCCTCTTTGTTTAGTTGACTGTTTTCTTTGCTGTGCAGAAGCTTTTTATCTTGATGAAGTCCCAGAAGTTCATTTTTGCTTTTGTTTCACTAGACTTTGGGAATGTATCTTGAAAGAAATGGCTGTGGGCGATGTCAAAGAGGTTACTGCCTATGTTCTCCTCTAGGATTTTGATGGATTCCTGTCTCACATTGAGATCTTTCATCTATTTTGAGTTTATCTTTGTGTATGGTGTTAGAGAATGGTCAAGTTTCATTCTTCTGCATGTGGCTGTCCAATTTTCCCAGCACGATTTTTTGAAGAGACTGTCTTTTTTCCATTGCATATTTTTTCCTGCTTTGTTGAAGATTATTTGACCATAGAGTTGAGGGTCCATATCTGGGCTCTCTATTCTGTTCCATTGGTCTATATGTCTATATGTTTTTGTGCCAGTACCATGCTGTCTTGGTGATCACAGCTGTGTAATATAGCTTGAAATCGGGCAACGTGATGCCCCCAGCTTTGTTTTTCTTTTTCAACATTTCCTTGGTGATTCAGGGTCTTTTCTGATTCCATGCAAATTTTAGGATTGTTTGTTCCAGCACTTTGAAAAATGTCATTGGAATTTTGATCGGGATGGCATTGAAGGTATAGATTCCTCTGGGTAGCATAGACATTTTAACAATGTTTATCCTTCCAATCCATGAGCATGGAATGTTTTTCATCTTTTTGTGTCTTCAATTTCTTTCATGAGTGTTCTGTAGTTCCTAGAGTGTAGATCTTTTACCTCTTTGGTTAGGTTTATTCTGAGGTATCCTTTGGTTTTTGGTTCTATTGTAAATGGAATCGTTTCTCTAATTTCTCTTTCTACAGTTGCATTGTTAGTGTATAAGAAAGCAATTGATTTCTGTGCATTGAATTTGTATCCTGCCACATCACTGATTTGCTGTACGAGTTCTAGTAGTTTGGGCGTGGAGTCTTTTGGGTTTTCCACATAAAGTATCATGTCATCTGCAAAAAGAGAGAGTTTGACTTCTTCTTTGCCAATCTGAGTAACTTTTATTTATTTTTGTTGTCTGATTGCTATTGCTAGGACTTCTAGTATTATGTTGAACAATAGTGGCAAGAGTGGGCATCCTTGATGTGTTCCTGATGTTAAACGACAGGCTCTCAGCTTTTCCCCATCAAGGATGATATTCGCTGTGGGTTTTTCATAGATGGATTTTATGAGCTTGAGGAATGTTCCCTCTATCCCTATACTCTGAAGAGTTTTAATCAGGAAAGGATGCTGTATTTTGTCAAATGCTTTTTCTGCATCAATTGAGAGGACCATATGATTTTTCTCTTTCCTCTTGTTAATGTGTTCTATCACATTGATTGATTTGCGAATGTTGAACCACCCTTGCATCCCGGGGATAAATCCCACTTGGTCATGGTGGATGATCCTTTTAATGCATTGTTGGATGCTATTAGCTAGGATTTTGTTGAGGATTTTGGAATCCATATTCATCAGGGATATTGGTCTGAAATTCTCCTTTTTGATGGGGTCTTTGCCTGGTTTGGGGATCAAGGTAATGCTGGCCTCATAGAATGAGTCTGGAAGCTTTCCTTCTGTTTCTATTTTTTGAAACAGCTTCAGTAGAATAGGTATTATTTCTTCTTTGAATGCTTGGTAGAATTCCCCAGGGAATCCATCAGGTCCTGGACTCTTGTTTTTTGGGAGGTTTTTGATTACTGCTTCAATCTCGTTACTGGTTATTGGCCTATTCAGGTTGTCAACTTCTTCCTGTTTCAGTCTTGGAAATTTATAGGTTTCCAGGAAGGCCTCCATTTCATCCATATTGCTCAGCTTATTGGCATATAGTTGTTGATAATAATTTCTAATAATTGTTTCTATTTCTTTAGTGTTAGTCGTGATCTCTCCCCTTTCATTCATAATTTTATTAATTTGGGTCTTTTCTTTTTTCTTTTGGATAAGTCTGGCCAGTGGTTTATCGATCTTATTAATTCTCTCAAAGAACCAGCTTCTAGTTTTGTTGATCTGATCTACTGTGTTTCTGGTTTCTAATTCATTGATCTCTGCTCTAATCTTAATTATTTCTCTTCTAATGCATGGCTTAGGCATCATTTGTTGGTTTTTCTCTAGTTCTTTAAGGTGTAGAGTTAGATGGTGAATTCAGAATTTTTCTATTTTTTTTTTTTTTCGAGTGAGGCTTGGAAGGCTATGTATTTTGCCCTTAGGACTGCCTTTGCAGTATCCCATAGGTTTTGGACCAATTTGTTTTCGTTCTCATTGGTTTCCATGAATTGTTTCAGTTCTTCTTTGATTTCCTCGTTGATCCAAACCTTCTTGAGCAGAGTGGTCTTTTGCTTCCATGTGTTTGAATTTCTTCCAAATTTTTTCTTGTGATTGAGTTCCAGTTTTAAAGCATTATGGTCTGAGAATATGCAAGGAATTATTCAATCTTTTGGTATTGGTTGAGACCTGATTTGTGTCCCAGTATGTGGTCTATTCTGGAAAAAGTTCCATGTGCGCTTGAGAAGAATGAGTATTTTGTTGTTTTAGGGTGGAATGTTCTGTACCTATCTATGAGGTCCATCTGGTCCAGTGTGTCATTCAAAGCTCTTGTTTCTTTGTTGATTTTCTGCTTCAATGATCTGTCTATTCCTGAGAGTGGAGTATTGAGGTCTCCTACAATTAATGTATTGTTATCAATATGACTCTTCATTTTGGTTAACAGTTGGCTTATGTAGATGGCTGCTCCTGTGTTGGGGGTGTAGATATTTACAATTGTTAGATCTTCTTGTTGGATAGACCCTTTAAGAATGATATAGTGTCCTTCTGTGTCTCTTATTAAAGACTTTAGTTTAAAATCTAATTTGTCTGATATAAGAATTGCTACCCCAGCTTTCTTTTGAGGTCTGTTGGCAGGAAGATGGATCTCCATCCCTTCACTTTCAGTCTGGATGTATCTTTAGGTTCAAAATGAATCTCTTGAAGACAGCATATGGATGGGTCCTGTCTTTTTATCCAATCTGCAACCCTGTGCCATTTTATGGGAGCATTTAGGCCATTCACGTTGAGAGTGATTATTGAAAGATATGAATTAATTGTCATCATGTTGCCTGTGAAGACCTTTTTTTTTTTTTTTTTATAGATTGTCCCTGTAAATTTCTGTTGTATATCACTCTTGGGGTCTTTCTCCTTTTATAGAACCCCCCTTAATATTCTTGCAGGGCCAGCTTAGTGGTCACATATTCTTTCAGTTTCTGCCGGTCGTGGAAGCTCTGCATCTCTCCATCCATTCTAAATGACAGACTTGCTGGATAAAGTATTCTTGGCTGTATGTTCTTCTCATTTAGTACCCTGAATATGTCTTGCCAGGCCTTTCTGGCTTGCCAGGTCTCTGTGGATAGGTCTGACGTTATTCTGATGTTCCTACCTCTGTATGGAAGGAATCTCTTCCCCCTAACTGCCCTTAGGATGGTTTCCTTTGTTCTAAGATTTGCGAGTTTTACTATTACATGCCTGGGTGTTGGCTTGTTTTCCTTGATCTTGGGAGGGGTCCTCTCTGCCTCTAGGATATGAATGTTTGTTTCATTCCCCAGATTAGGGAATTTCTCAGCTATATTTGCTCAAGTATATCTTCTAGTCCTCTCTCTCTCTCCACCCCCTGAGGGATTCCAATAATTCTGACATTGGAACGCTTCATGGTGTCACATATTTCTCTGATTCTATTTTCATGTATTCTGAGTTGTTTTTCCCTGGCCTCTTCTTTTCCCTTTTTCTCTGTTATTTGGTGTTCTAGGTCACTAATTCATTCTTCTGCCTCGCTTACCCTAGCTGTTAGATTATCTAGATTAGGTTGGATCTCATTGATAGCATTTTTAAATTCTGCCCATTCAGCTTTCATTTCTGCCCTTAGAGACTCTATGTTGCCATTAATCGATTTCTTCATTCTAGCTATTGTCTTCACAATTGCTAGCCTGAATTCCATCTCCGGCATCTTGTTTATATCTGAATCTATTTGTAAATCTGCGGCATAAGTCATAATCTCTGAGTCTTTTCTATTTTGGGGGTTCCTCCTCCTAGTCATTCTGTTGAGGGGTGGTTGAGAGAATGTATAGAGCCCAAATTATTGACCACAACTGAAGCAAGATGCACCTGTTTTCTAGGGACCTTAGGGTTGCTGGCCTCCCCCTGTCTTCTGGGGGAGGGGCCTGCTGCGCTGTTGCTCAGGCAACCCTGTTTGGGCAGAGTTGCCCTGCCCCCCTGTGGTGGGGAATGGGCTTAGTGGGAACCGGTCTTTTGGGGCTTTTGTTCTCTGGTGGCTTTCCCTGGTGACTTTCGGCATCTCTTCTGAGAGTCAGAGCAGAAGAGACCATTTCCAACCCTCTGTCTCAGAGCAGAGAGATCGCAGTCTGTACTTCAGTGAGCTCTCCAGGCCTCACTATCTCTGTTTCTGCCTGTGTTGCTATAAACTGCAGTCCTGGGTTGTGCCCCTTAGCAGTGCTCCCAGTCCTTGCCTCCAGGTCGGGCACATCTCTGCCCTTTGTGCTTCTAAAACCGCTAGCTGTCCCCAGTTCGGATGCAAGGTCTCACTGCTCCGGGTTTCTGTCTGGGGGGCTGCCCTAAAGTCCTTTCCCCACCGCTACCGGGTCTTTGAGTCTGCGCCCCATCCCCAGCATGGGAGGCTATCACTCACCAGCGGTGTAGGATCCCCACAGCTGGCTTCCTCCCCCTTCCGTTTATCCTCTGATATGTACCTGTGGAATCACAGCTCCCCACTTCAAATCTTGAAACCAACTGCCTGCGATATTCTGTTTGTAGAGATCCAGATCTATCTTCTTACATCTCATGCTGATTTCGTGGGTGTTCAGAGTGGTCTGGTAGATCTCCAGCTCATTTCCAGGGACCAGTTGGAATAGGGTCCCCTACTTCTCTGCCATCTTTTCCCCTCCTTCCAAGTTGAATACTTTGAAAAGGCTAAAGGTATGTGGATAAAGGAATGATGATGAATTAGTTGTGGGAGAGATGAATTTCTAAAGAACCTTTAGAAAGGTTATATACTTAGATTGCACTTCAAGTTTCTTTAAGTTTTTGCTCTGTTTTAAAGAAACTCAAACTGAGGATTTTAGAAGGAGTGCAAGAAAACCATTTTTTCCATACATTCAAAGAAAGTCCAGACTCTACATATAAAGATTGGCCACTGACTGTATATTTGTTTTAAGCTAAAATAGAATCTTTAAGGTAAATATATTTTATTATGATTCACCAAAGTAACTGACTTTTTAAAAATGATTAACCAACCAATTTCCAATCTCCTACATAAGAGGTGAGAGCAATTTGATTGTATAATCTTGTATTCAGTTATAAAGGCACAGAACATTCAGTGGCAAAATTAGAAGTAAAGAGTTTAATATTTTGAAAGATCCCTAATAATTTTGAAACTTTTTAAGAGCTATATACAAGTCCTCTTTATTCCTCCCTTTCCTCATTAATTCAGGCATTTTCCTTCTGTGGTAGAGACTAGCTGTTGCACAAATACACATTCTCTCCATTATTTTTCAAACAAATTGACCCATAGTTTTCAGCTGCATGTACTGCCATATAGCTAAAGAAAGCTAAAGAAAGACCACATTTCCCAACCTCTTTTATTACTGCTGGGTGACCAGGTATATTAATTTTTGATGGCTGCTGTAACAAATTAGTACAATTTAGTAGCTTAGAGCAATACAAATTTGTTATCTCATGGTTCTGTAGGTCAGAAACCTGGGTTAATGCATTTGTTTTCTCTACTTAGGGTTTCACAAAGCCAAAATCAAGGTGTTAACAACTTGGTTTTTATACGAAGGCTCTGGGAAGAGTTCACTTTCAAACTCATTCAGGTTGTTGGCAGAAACTAGTTCCTTGAATTTTTAGAAGTAGGGTCCTGTTTCTTTGCTGGCTGTCAGCTGCAGGATGTCCTTAGCACTTAGAGATCTCTTGCTGGTCTTTGTGCAGGGGTCCCTACGTTTCAGGGCCATAAAGGTGCATGTGTTGAATCATGCCTGGACTCTCTCAGACTTCCCGTTATGCCATTGCCCTCTTTGTGTCTTTAAACTCATTGCACAAGTTACAAGTACTGCAGTTGTGCTTAAGTTAACACTCCAGATAAGGTGAGATTTTGTGAAAATGATAAACTTTGGGAATAACCTGTATGGCACCTCTCCAGACAACCAAGAGATGAATTGGAAGAAAGCACATACTTAAAGAAGTTGTGGTTTAAAACAAAAGATTAGATAACAATACCAACAAAAATAACCAAACCATACCAAAGCAACACAATACTGGTGAAAATCTTAAGTTCTTTTAAATACAGAACACACACTATTATTTTGAAATTGGAGAATTACAGTTTAAGATCAGAATATTAGTCTTATAACCTTGAAAATATAAGATTAATGATATATCTTTCAAAAAGATGTATCTTTCAAAAATGGGGGAGGGAAAATGGAAAAAAGTTATGGGTTTATTTATTACCTTTTCAAAACATGGAGACAGTTGACAATGTCTCAAAGCAAAACAAACAAACAAAAAACCCACAAAAAACAAAAAGCACCTAATGATTTCAATCTCTTAATGGTTTTTATAATTTTTTTTCTTAATCTTAGAGGACTCTTTCAAGAACTAATATCTATTGGATATTCCAGAAAATACCTAGTTTAGTAATCCACTTACTTTCCTTTCAGTTTTTAGTTCTGTTATATTTAAATTCAGTTAAATTTGTTGTTTTTATTTTAGAATAAAAAAATGGAGTGTTTCTTATTTTTAGAAGGCTATTTTGGAGTTCTATGTATTTTTTGTATGTATGTGGTGTTTTATCTCTATGTGTGTGTAAAAAGATGCCAAAATAATGTTTAGTCATTATTAAGGATGAATATTTATGTAAGGTAGACTTGGTGTGATTTATGAGTCTCTTCTTCAAACTCTTCTGTATAATATAACTTTATACTACCATGAATACTACTAAGTAATAATAAAAATAATAACCAACTTTTCTTGAGCACTTGACAAATGCCCAGCATTTTTCTAAGTACTCCACAATTAATTCTATCAATCATAAAAATAATTGTTATTTTCAACATCTTATAGATGAGGAAACTGAAGAACAAAAAATTGAGGTGATTTTCTGATAGTCTCACAGCCAATTAATGGTGGAGTCAGGATGTCCAGATATTGTAAAAATGAACATTGAGAATATTTTACCAAAACAACTAAATAATTATTCTGCAAAAAGAAATGGTGAGTTTATATAACTTATAGGAGTTTTATAACACTTGAATGCATTGAATATATGAAATTAGAGCTTTCAGCATCACTTCATTCTGGTACTGCAACTCTGCTTTTATTATTATCACCTCTGGGAAGTAGCTTCTTAGAAAAACTGAACTATCTAGCCAAAAATATAATAGGATTTTTCATGAGTCATTCTATTTTTCTTTTCCTTCCTTTCTCAAAGTGTAACCATTACCAATTTTGCCCATCCCCTACTGAAAAATTTGTTCTGAGGCATTAGAATGATCTACATGACACATTTTTCAGAAAAATCCAGTAATTGACTTCAGAGTCCAAGTGAGTACATTTTTTTATAGTTGTACTCAGCTGTACAATGCTGAGAAGGCACTGAAGCCTCAACTGTTTGATACTCAAGTATATCTTAGAACTAGGTATAAAATGCGATTAAGACACTTGCTATTTTTCTACAAGTCAAGAATTCTTCCATCATGCCTTTAAGACTAAAATTTCCGATTTCTATTAACCATAAGCCCTTTTTGAAAGTTCAGGATGAGCCTACAAGTTTGTGTTACCAGGTACGCAGCACTGGAATCTATTGTCCACAGCTGCAACACTGCACAGCTCAACAATGGACAAAAAGAATGGCATGTCAATATCTAATTTTGATACTCAAAGTTATCTGTCATTGTATGCTTCAAATTGTATGATACCTGTACACAGATGTGACTGATATTGAAAGCTCTCTTTCATCCACATCTGCATAAAATCCAACAATAAGAGTTTAAAGGATTTGAGAAAGAGAACTTGGTGCTACATGAGACTTAAGCAAATCTGATGAAGAAAAGATCATGAGGACCATGGGTATACTATTTGACACCTCTTAGGTGCTACTTCAGATTCTCAGTTTACCTGTCTCTGGAGCCCTTGACCCTTTGTTCAGCTCCAGCTGCTGCTGAGGAGACCCACTCTCCATGGAAGTCTGGGCACTTACATTGTCTGACTTCTAAAAGGCAAGTTGGAACTCCCCATGGGCAAACATTGACCAATGGAAGATGTGGAAGCAGACAGAAAAATTCCCTCTCCATTTTCCCTTCTATGTCCATTTTGAGCATAGTGTTGTTACTCAATAGTTTGTCTGTTGATGCTGCAACTAACAGAGGGAAGGTTTGTATCTACTAATGAAGCACAGACTTCTGGGTAATGCACCATCTCTTTGTTTCCGTTCTTCCTTGCTTTATTTTGCTACTTCGGCATTTTCCAATAAAGCATCAGTGCCCAAGTTTTGCTTCAGGCTCTATTTTCTAGGAAAACTGGGCTAAACAGATGTTCCAGTGAAGATTTCTAGAGCTGAATGATGGATAAGATTTGTGTTTTTCTCATTTTCTTAACATGTTTTTCATGTTCAACAATAGAAAAGAGAAAGAAGAGAGGAGAGAATCAGTTTTTAGCCAGTACTGATTCTGGGTTGATCACTCTGCTGGTTGTTTTATATATATATATTTTATACACTTGAAGCTATCTTACAATTTAAGTAACTTTATCCCTATTTTACAGGTGAGGAAACTGATGCCCAAAAAATGTTTTGCAGTATGTGTAAATTCATATAGCTATTAAGTGAAGGCATTGGGATTGGAAGCTAGGTTTTTCTGCTTCCAAAAGCACACGTTTTTCTCTTTAACCAGTAAATCTGTTTAGATCAGTAAAAGGTATGATGTGCCAGAAAGGATTTTAAGTGGCTTATAGGAATAAATAATAAGTGATAAAATAACATACCCATCAAAACTTATGGAGAAGTTACCAGGCAAACATGATTTTAAATTCTGGATGCCACTCTGCTTGAACGTAATGTTACTTTCTGCCTTTTTAAGAAGAAAGAGTTAGTCTTTGCTAAGAATTATAGAATTGGACTTCTAATTGCTGTAACTGTTGCACAAAACCTGTGTATTTATGATCCAACGTGTAGCTTCATCAGCATGGTCTTGGCATTTTCAAGAGAGATATTTCTTCCAAGATAACTTGACAATTGCAATACTTATAGACTTATCTGTCATTTTTTGGTGGTGTTGTTTTGGTATTATCTCCAAATCAGAAAATAAAGAAAATTCTAGTATTCTTACCTGGTGAGGAGTCACCTTATATCATACTACATATGATTTTAATTCAGATTAATCCTGGATAAAAGATCTATTTTTTTATGTATAAGGGGTTATATGCACTGAGTGAAATGAATATTATGCATCACAGGGGTCCCCTAGTTCAGTGCTAATATAGAGAGCTTCCTTGGGGTGCCTGGCTGGCTCAGTCAGTAGAGCATGTAACTCATAATCTCAGGGTTGTGAGTTCAATCCCCATGTTGGGTGTAGACATTACCTAAAAATAAAAAATCTTGAGAGCTTCCTTTGACTTCCTGTTAAATATTTGGTCATTTGAAGGCCTTGTGGTTTTAAGAAGCAGCATTTTAAGGTGGGGTTGCATAGAACAGTTAAACAACTCTTGCCTTACTTATCATTTACTCTCTAAACATTCCTTTCTAAAGTCAATCCAGGGGTTAATTTAAGTAATGCACAATGCCCCATAATTTTTCCTGAAATATATTGTCTTATTTATGAACTTGCATTCAAAGAGCAAAAGCACTTAGAAGAATTTATTCCCAATAGTCTTTATGGAAGGTGCAAAGTCATAAATTAACAATAAGCATACTCTAGAGAAATACTATGATCATGCAAAGGATTTCCATATTATATTATCTGTCCTTCCTTGGCCAACTCTTGCAAAATTTGTCTTTGTGAGAAAGATTAACAGATGTATTTGAATGAATCCTCCTTTTGGAATAGCATGGGATCAGGATCAGTCTTTTCATTTAGAATGTTTTGTGTGACATTTTTTTTCTCTCTTTGGGAAGTGAAATAATTTATATGGAGCTTACACTCACATGATTCATTATCCTTTTATGAAGTTATGGAAGTTAGGAGAAGCTGTGAATTATTGAAAAAGTTTAGAAAAGTGTACAAAAATTAAGAATAGAGGGGCTCCTGGGTGGCTCAGTTGTTGAGCAACTGCCTTCGGCTCAGGTCATGGTCCCAGAGTTCTGGGATCGAGCCCCACATCGGGCTCCCTGCTCGGCGGGGAGCCTGCTTCTCCCTCTCCCACTCCCCCTGCTTGTGTTCCCTCTCTCGCTGTGTCTCTCTCTGTCAAATAAATAAATAAAATCTTAAAAAAAAAAAATCTTAAAAAAAATTAAGAATAGATATCAGTAGTTCACATTCTTTAGGGAAAAAAAGGAGGTATTAGTGAGAAACCTGATTTAAGATGTTCTAAACATTCAAAAATATTGCTGAATTTCAACATTCAATGGACATTTATGATATCTTATATTCCTGATTAGATTTTAATCTAATTCTCCAATGCCAATTTTTGAAATAGAAAGTCAAAAAGACAACTTTTATGTGTACCCTGAGACATATGCTCTCATTCTAATTTTCAAAGATCTAGGAGAAAAAGGTAAGGAGATTACATGTGGAATATATAAAACAAGTCTTTTTTTCCCCTGCCTTCTAATGCATACAGCTATTCTTGTCTCCTTAACTATCCCCCAGTGATATAGGTGTCAGATCACATTCTATACTAGATGTTCCTGGACCTAATCCTTACAAGTTCTCTTGTTTCCTGCCCAAACACTCTGCTCATAACCCCTCATTTGACTCTATAACTACCTATAAAACATAAGCCATATAATTATTTTAAGAGATTTCTAACTTTGTCTTATAGGGAAAATATGTTAAAGCAAGTGTGGTGGGGTATGATTATTTGAAGTTTTATCAAATGTGCTTGCAGTTCTCTGTACTTATTTTTCTTACACTTCTTAGTATTTCTCCCGTACAGTCAGAATTGTTCATCTCAGTTGAGAAATGTGGAGCAGAAAAAAAAATTAAGTTCTCTAAACTTAATTTTGCATTACAAAGTTTAGTTCCAAAAATACTCAGGAAATATAAAATCCATGATGCTATAAAATAATTTTTTTTTTATCTACACTGAAAAACATTCCCCAGGACAAGGGGGAGAGATGGGAGAATTAGGGAGAATAAATCATTTTCTGCTGACAGATTCCATTGAAAGGGTTCTGTTGTATTCCAGGAAGAGGAAAAAGGTATCATAAAAGATAAGTTGGGGGCGCCTGGGTGGCTCAGTCGGTTAAGCGACTGCCTTCAGCTCAGGTCATGATCCTGGAGTTCCGGGATTGAGTCCCGCATCGGGCTCCCTGCTCGGCGGGGAGTCTGCTTCTCCCTCTGACCCTCCTCCCTCTCATGCTCTCTGTCTCTCATTCTCTTTGTCTCAAATAAATAAATAAAATCTTTTAAAAAAAAAAAAGATAAGTTGGAATATCTAAAAGCACAAGTGTCCTATGTGATCACCTTCCTCAAACCATCCCAGGTAGAACCCGGAAGAGTGGAAACATTGTGGATGGCAGATTTTTCTGAGTTAGCCTCATAGTTTCCTCAAACTTAGAGTTGATGGGAGCAGTAGAATATTTCTTATCTGGCAGGATGGCCAGTGGCGACCTGAGTAAATCAGTATAAGGAAAAAAGATGGGAATGAGTATTTCTTAATGGGTGAGATGTCAATATGAATATTTGATATCACCAGTGATCAGTTATATGAACACCTCCAATCCATACTGTGATATTATGGACTCAAATTTAGGTGTAACTCCAGGGGGAGGGTAATGAAGACTGAGATTAAGTTCTTGGAATTCAGTGGAATGGGACTCAAAAGAAATATTAAATTCAATTATAGGAAAAAATAATGTAATTTTATTAATTTATTTCAGGCTAGGATCTATGGAATGAAATTTGTATCCATTCCACATAACCCCAACCCCCTCCCCAAATTTTACCTCTTTAGACACTGGGCATATGGCCTCCTAACACTGTCTCCTAGCTCCAGGTCCTCTCAGCTGAACATTTTCCAAGTCCACAGTTTCCCAGCATGTTCTTCTATATGAGGAAAAGGGCAGACAGATCCATTGGCCAGATATGGAAGGTTGCTTGGCCATCCCATGATTTTTATGGTTTGTTTAAAATAAACTGGCACTGGGGGTGACCTGGGTGGCTCAGTTGGTTAAGTGTCTGCCTTCAGCTCAGGTCATGATGCCAGGGGGTCTTGGGATCGAGCCCTGCATGGTTGGGCTCCTTGCTCAGTGGGAAGTCTACTTCTCCCTCTCCCTCTGACCCTCCCCTTGCTCATGTTCTCTCTCTCTCTCAAATTAAAAAAAAATCTTTAAAATAAACTGGCACTTAATATACAAAAAAAGAAAAAAAAATTCAGAGGAAGGTAATAGTTACTAGGTTATTGCCAGTGTCTGCTAGTATTAAACACGACCAGTTGTTTAATAAGTACTCTTCAAAAAAATAAAAATCCCATAATTTTAGCATATACCAATGCCAATATCCATCCATGGGGTGATTTCAGCTTACCTAGGATGTATGTAGTAGATGTAGATATAGATGTAGATGGTTATATATATGGGCAGTTGAATGGATGGATGATAGGTAGGTGGGTGAATAAGTGCATGTATGGACAGACAGATGTACAGAGATGGGTACCTGAATGGATGGGTGAGTAGGAAGGTTGATATATCAATGTATGGAAGAAGATATTGACAGATGGATGGCTGGTTGGGTGGTTGGGTGATTGAAGTAAGAATCTCTAGACACTGTTCTTAACCAGTGACCTCACTGATCTTAAGCTACCAATTGTCACTGAATGTGAAAATGAGAAGGATATATACAAAATCATTTCTCACAAATTGGTAACTTCTAGTTCCAGTTGATCATTAGCTCTTGTCCATTGTACATGTAAAGGATACCTTTCTTTCTCAGTGATTTACAGGTTCAAATGTAAAGGTCTGCTAGTTTCACTGATGTGTGTAGGCTATTTCTGAAGCAAAGGAAGAGTCTAATAGAAAGAGTTAATTTTTTGCAAGAACGATATCCTTGCTAGAAGACTTTCAGGCATAGTCTTCTTCATCTGGAGGGTAACTATGAATTTTATTTCCTTTCACACTCCCCCCCCCCCCCCCGAAACCACATTCAATAATAACATTACACTGGGAGATTTCAGGAAGAAAGGGTGAATAAGATTTATCCTGACAGGGTCCAAACTCAGGGTAAATGTAGCTGGTACATGCACAGAAATCACAAAGGTCAGATGAAAGTACAGAACATGGGAGAGGCTCAAGAAGGAGATGTTGCTGTATATCCAGTGCTTAAGGGAAAAATGATATAGATTCTATCCTAAAAATGTTAAAGGCCTAAACTTACCTGGAATTCATTTTTATTAGGTTGTTTAATTATAACCTAGAGACAATCAATATACTTAGGTTTTATTTTAATTTTTTTATTGTATACTTACTCTGTCAGGTTTCTGAGTGTTTTATATGTATTACTTAAGCAATTATCACAACAATATATGATGCAGGTACTATTAACACCATCTCCATGTTACAGATGAGAAACTAAGGCTTAGAGAGGTTAAGTAACTTGTGAAGGGTCACACCTTTCTGCTCTCTGTTGAATGAGAGGAGCAACTCCCCAGTGATAAAAACAATGGTGTCCACTCAATTTTCTTTGGAAGAAAGTTTCATAGAATAAGTTTCTGCTCATCAGTTTACTGTATCTTTTCCTGATACATAGTGAGGTGTTCAATAAATACTTGAGTGAATAAGTCAATCCCTTGCTTTATTCTGGCTTTACCCATTTTGATTATTTGACACCGTTGTAGTTTATCAATCTTCTATCATTTTACTTGCTAGTCCATTGAATAGTAGTAGTTTTATCAACATTTACAAAAATTCATAATGAAATTGTAGTCTCAGAACCTGCAAAGTAAGTTTAAAATAAAAACAGACAGGGGCGCCTGGGTGGCTCAGTTGGTTAAGGTTCGGCTCAGGTCATGATCCCAGGGTCCTGGGATCGAGCCCCGCATCAGGCTCCCTGCTCAGCGGGGAGCCTGCTTCTCCCTCTGCCTCTGCTGCTCCCCCTTCTTGTGCTTTCTCTCACTCTCTGTCCCATTCTATATCGAATAAATAAATAAAATCTTTAAAAAAATTAAAAATAAATAAAATAAAAACAAACAGATGAAAAAAATTTATTTTTTAAACTATTTCCACCATAAGAGAATTCTATAGATTATAGAAATGTGGTTTTTAATTAATACAATTTTTGGATGGGATTATTTGATGAGAGTAGGTAGCAGCTTGAAAGATGAGTGAAGATGAGAAAAAGCAAATGGAATCCTTTTAGTTTACTATTCCCTTTATACTTAGTGATCCCAAAATATGGTATTAACATGTACATTTCAACATTCTCAATTTCTATTTCTTCTGTAAAGTTATAGCATTAAAGATTCATTTTTGATCCCTATGAAGTTAATGCAATTAGAGGGATCACTAAATATTACAGGGGAAAGAATTGACTTCATACCACCTAAAAAAGAAATTATATAGAGATTAGGCAAGAGAAGGGATTCCCATGACCAATTCATACTGGTCCATTTATGTTGACCACATGCACTATAGTCAGCTCATTGAGTTTAACCACAAAGAGCTCAATGGACACTGATTTTAGAATATAGTCATGGGAAGCCAGAATATGAATCATGCCGTCATATAAAATTGTACCCTGAAATCTATGTCATTGTGTCTTCTTTACCTCACACGTTGATGCAACAGAAGTCAACAGAGCTTACTCCTTTATTTCTTTTCTAGCTGTTCTCTTAAAAGTAAGTGAATCATAAATTTAAAGCTAAATTCAAAGTCCTAAAAACATAAAATAAACTCAAAATGTGAATAATTTCAAAACACTTCTGAGTTATTCCATTTCTCACTGTTTTGCAACTCTCTGTCCCTAATAAAACTCTCCCTTCCTCTGCTCTCTAACCGTTTTCCATTTCCACCATGCAACTGAAGTTTAGGAATGGATGTTTAAGTAAATGATACATTCCTTCTGTCTTTGCCTGGAACTTTCCATCATCTTTGACAGTAAGGTCATTCCTGTTAACAAACCATGTCCACTGTATTTCAGATATTCAGAATAAAAGTTTTTGGATCCAGCATATGATTAACTAACTATTAGATGCTATTTGCAGAAATTTTACATTTGTGTTGACATGTCTTGTCATCTTACTGAAATCCATTGCTATCCTAATGACAAAATTATTGGAGAAATCAATTATAAGACTAATTCAAACAGTAAAATAAATGGCTCTTTAATTATTTTCAAATGGGAAATAAGCATCAGATGTTTAATAGTTCAAATGAAAGTTATAGGGCACCATTAATGATTTATTTCATAGACTAAGTGATGCTAAAGTAACACATCATGGAACTTTAATCTCATCACCCTGTCTTTCAATGAGTCTTGTCAACATAACATCATTCATATCAGTTATGCAACTTAAAATATGTGGAAAAATGCTTTCATAAGTCATCCTGGCAGTAAAGTAACAGACTATTAGTCTGTAATTTTATGGAAGTACTGATTGCCCAAGTTCAAATGTGAATTAATATAGAGAAGGAGAACCTTTCATCTCAGGCCCTGAAGCCACTTTTTAGGGGGATTACAGGAGTTATCCTCAATAAGAAATAAACAATGACTCATGAAGCAACTAAGTGAAGGAAGTTAGAAAGACCCAAAATAGGAACTCACACTCTTTTGCTTCTTATACTAGATAATAATATTTTGTGTATGTATTTGAATGGTGCTTTGTTTAAAAATGATCAAATATGGGGCGCCTGGGTGGCTCAGTTGGTTAAGCGACTGCCTTCGGCTCAGGTCATGATCCTGGAGTCCCCGGATCGAGTCCCGCATCGGGCTCCCTGCTCATCGGGGAGTCTGGTTCTCCCTCTGACCCTCCTCCCTCTCATGCTCTCTGTCTTTCATTCTCTCTCTCTCAAATAAATAAATAAAATCTTTAAAAAAAATGATCAAATATGCATGGGGAGCCTGGGTGGCTCAGTTGATTAAGCATCTGACTCTGGATTTTGGCTCAGGTCATGACCTTAGGATCCTGGGATGAAGCCCCAAGTAGGGCTCTGTGCTCAGTGGAGAGTCTGCTTGATGATTTCTCTCCCTCTCCTCTGCCCCTCCCTCTGCTCATCCTCTCTCTCTTTCTCATCAATCAATCAATCAATCAATCTTTTAAAAAATCATTAAATATGCACAATGAGTTGTAGTTGTTTATCATTCTCATTTCTTGGGTGGAAAAATAAACTCACAAAATATGTGACTTTTCAAGGTCACAAAATTAGAAAACCAGCAGAATCAGAACACAAATTCATATTCTCTGATTCAAAGCTTAAATCTCTTCCTACTATCTTTTTTTTTTTAATTTCCTGTATGATCATATGTACTGGAAGTTTAGTGGAGACATGTCAATCATTTGGCTGTCTAACTGGTGTATATGATAATTATTTCTGGTCAATTACATACCAAAATTGACCTCATTCACAAAACAGTAAATATAAATACTTAAGAAAAAATAAATTTACCTGCTTTTCTCATCATGGTCATTGCCATTATTAAGATATATATTACATTGGATATTTGTTTTCTGATAGTGTGATGATACATGAAATACTAAGAAGTATTAAGGAGATCTATGAGGGCAAGGATGTGGTTCATTGTCTTTTCCTAGACCAAAGAGAATAAGTCTAAGGGTTTAAGTGAAAACGAAACTGATATAGGCCAAATGAATAACTTAATCCAAGATTGGAAATCGACCCAATTATAATTGGAAATTTTGTCTTCAGTTTCTTTTGCAATATCTCATTCTCTATCCATAGGTGTTGGTGAAAATAATGCTATATATCCAGGAGACATTCCATACAGAAATAAAGTTCATGCTCCCCTTTTAAAATCCATGTGTATATTAAGGAAAATGGAGCCCCCCTCTCTCTATAATTATGTTTATGTAAATTTATATTTCTATATATAATTATCAAAACATTTCTTTGTGAGAAATACTTGATGTACCTGAGGTTTTAAAATTTTTATGATGTTTCTGTTAGTACTAAGGTTTTATCCTGCTAGTCTTAACATTATATTTCGGTTCAAAACACTGAAACATTAGATTTAGATTGATCTTATACTTGGGCTAACCATACACTCTCATTACATTTATTCTTGTTGTTGGTAAATACAGTAGTTCCTTTTCCATGTGAGTTCTGTTTTTAAAGGTAAACAAAATGAGGAGAGTTGAAAAAAATGTTTAAAGTGTCTGTATATTTTTAAAAATTTATAACAGCTTTATTGAAGTTCAATTGACCTAAGGTGCACATATTTAAAGTATACCACATGATATATTTTGACAACTGTATAAACTCATAAAACCATCACTGTAATCACAACAATAAATATATTTATCATTCTCAAAACTTCCTCTGTACCCTTTTCATTCTGTCTCCTGTTCCTTTCCACCCCATTCCTATCTATGAGAAATTGCTGATCTGATGACCTTCGCTACAGAGCAGTTTACTTTTTTGAATTTGATCTGAATGGAATCATAAAACATGCACTCTCCTTTGCCTTGCTGCTTTCACTCAGCATAACACTGTATATACTCACCTATTTTGTGCACATCAACAGTTCATTTGTCAATGAGTAAATTTAGTAAGGTTGCAGAATACAAGATTAATACACAAAGAACAATTTTATTTATATATTCTAACAGCAAGGTAATCATTGCTTAGTAGTACTCCAACATACGGTTATACTGCAACATGATCTATCTGTTGATAAACGTTTGGGTTGTTTTCCATTTTTAGCTATTAAAAATAAAATTGCCATAAACTTCATGTACAAGTCTTTGAATGGACACGTGCTTTCATTTCTCTAGAGCGAGTAGTTAGAAATGGCTGGCATATACATACACAGACAATATGTGTTCAACTTTTAAAATACAGGCAATCTATTTCCTAAAATAATTATATGATTTTGTATTCTTACTAACTGTGAGAATTCAAGTTGTTGCACATCTTTGCCAACACTTGGTACTATGGACTGAATTGTGTCCCATCAAAATTCACTGTTAAAGCTTTAAGCTCTCAATGTGATGATATTTTGAGATGGAGCCTTTGGGAGATAATTAGATTTAGATGAGGTCATAAGTGTGGGACCCTCTTGATGGGATCCCTAAAAATTCACTCATGTAGAAGGCCCATAAATTTTAGTTGGATTTATTTCCCACTCATATACAAATGTCTCACCAATAAGTTGAGTGTAATTGCTACTTTTTGCTCACTAAATCCGATAAGCAGAATGTAATGAAGCAGTGTGATATCTTATGGAAGGGAAAGGTAATCAAGATCCCTGCAAACTAAATTATGAGATAGGGATGGGGAATCGATATCTCCTGAGGTAGGACAGTGAATGTTTTTCTGGCCTTGCCAGCTGAAAGCAAAATGCTTCTCATGGGCTTTAGGAACAGGTATGGAAAAAAAGCATTTGCCAGAATACCTACATATCAGGTAACAGGGTATATTAATTTGTTCAAGCAATGAAATCATATCTGGTATAGCAGCTGCAATTAGAGTCATCAGATGTTTACATTTATGGTAATCCACCGTCATTCTCTAAGATTCATCTGTCTCTGCACAGGCCAAATAGGAGAGTAATGGAAATGTGATAGGAATTGCCACCCTGCCTCTTTCAAGTCCTTGACGGTGGCACTAATTTCTGCAATCCCTTCAGGAATGTGGTATTGGTTTTGGTTTACTATTTTCCTAGCTAAAGGCTTTTATAATGACTTCCACTTGGCCTTTCCTATCATAATAGCCCTCACTTCACGGATCAGGGAACTTATGTGGGCATTTTACCAGTTGCTATGTAGGTTTATTCTGATTATGCATTCTGGATCTGGGCAAAATAACTCAGATGGGTTTTTGAGGACCCATTAGACCCACTGCGAGATGGGCCTGTGCTAAAACACCATTGATCACCTAGCCTTTATAGTCTTCTACTCAACTGATGGACCACAGTGACATTTTGGGTTTCCTGGAATTAGTGTCAGTTCACAGTCAGTGTCAAGTAATCCCTTAAAGTATGATTATTCCCTTTCCTCCGTTGTACAGTTACCTTGGTAAAAGAAGGCTGAGAGAACAATTAACAGTGCAAAGAACTTTTCTCCTTCAACATTGAATTAGCGATTTTAGATCTTTTGCCTCTCTATATAAACTTCAGAATTAGTTTATCAATAGCCATAAAATAACTTCCTGGGGTTTTGTTTGGGATTGCATTGAATTTATAGATCAAGATGGAAAGAACTGACATCTTGAAAATATTGAGGTTTTCTGTCCATTAACATGAAATATTTCTCCATTTATTTAGTTCTTTGATATCTCTCATCAGAGTTCTGTAATTTTTCTCATATAGATCTTGTACATATCTTGTTAGATTTATACCTAAGTATTTAATTTGGGGGCATACTAATGTAAATGGTAATTTCCTTTTAAAGATTTTATTTAATTATCTGAGAGAGAGAGAAAAAGAGAAAGAGAGCACAAGTAGGGGGAGGGGCAGAGAGAGAAGCAGACTCCCTGCTGAGCAGGGAGCCCGATGTGGGGCTCCATCCCAGGACCCTGATATCATGACCTGAGCCGAAGGCAACCGCTCAACCAACTGAGCCACCCAGGCACCCCTAAATAGTAATGTTTTCAATTTAAAATTCCACTTGTTCATTGCTCATATAAGAAAGCAATTGACTTTTGTATATTAACCTGCATTCTGCAACCTTACTATAATCACTTATTAGTTCCAGGAGTTTTTTGTTTTTTGGCATTGCTGTTAATTCTTTTGAATTTTCTATATAGATAATCATGTCATCATCAGTTTCATTTTCTTCCATATATACATATATATACATATGTGTATGTATATATATGGAAAATCTCACTCAGTCATGGCATATAATTATTTTCATACATTCTTGGATTTGATTTACTAATGTTTTGTTGATGATTTTTGCATCCATGTTTATGAGAGATATTGGTCTGTGGATTTTTTTTCTTGTAATATCTTTGGTTTTGGTATTAAGGTAATGCTGGCCTCATGGAATAAGTTAGGAAGTACTCCTTTTGCTTCTATTTAAATGTTTGGTGGAATTTGCCAAATGTTCAGTAGAATTTGATCTGGTGCTTTCTGTTTTGGAAAGTTATTGATTAATGATTCAATTTTTAAAAAATAGATGTAGACTTATTAGATTGTCTATTTCTTCTTGTGTAAGCTTTTGGCAGATTGTGTCTTTTAAGAAATTAGTCCATTTCAGGTAAATTGTCAAATTTGGGGGCATAGAGTTGTTTATAATTTTTCTTTTTTTAGCCTTTTAATGTCTATAGTTGTTGTAGTGATATATCCTTTTTCATTTCTGATATTAGTAATTTGTGTCTTCTCTCTTTTTTTCTTGGTGAGCCTAACTAAGGGCTTATTGATTTTATTGATCTTTTTAAAGAACCAGCTTTGGGGGCACCTGGGTGGCTCAGTCAGTTAAGCATCTGACTTCCTCTCAGGTTAAAGGAGGCCTGATCCTATTTCCATTAGGGCTGAAGCTTTGCAGCACTCTATGGTCAGTAGACTTGATATTTGTGTGAGCGAAAGGGTTGTGTTGGTTTTCTGGGGGAGGGGCCCACTGCTGTGGTTCTCAGGCACACTTGCCCTAGTAAACAAGCACCTACAGAGTGCAGGGAAGCAGGGCTTGGTGTACGCAGTTCAAGCTTCCACTGTGGGCACTGTGCTGTTCACCGAAGTCAGTCCCTGCTGATGGGTAGGGGGAGAAAAATGGCGCCTGCCCTCTCCCTCATCCCCAGAGAGGGGAATTCATGCCTACCACTGTCTGGGAGGCCCTCACAAAAGAGCAAACAATCTCCCTTCATATGTCCCTCAGATCCCTGCTTTCATCCTGTCTGTGTCCAGGCCATCTGCCCACCTGTCAGCACAGTGCACCTTGCTTTATCTCAGACATGCTGACTGAGTTTCAAAACTCCAGATTTTAGGGACTTGGCAGGGTTCGGACCCATGCTGGTCCACTGGGGGAGGGATGTTCTTGCAGCAGAAGACCAACACAGCCCTTCCCCTTACACAAATACCAAGTCTACTGACCATAGGGTGCTGCAAAGCTTCAGCTCTAGTGGAAATAGGATCAAGCCTTCTTAAACAAGCAGACAAGGGCACACCTAGTTAAAACTCACCACACTCTGGACAAGGTCCAAACGCTCCCCATTGCAGGCAAAGAGAAACTGCAGAGAGCTGACCTGAGGGAAAGAGTAGCCAAAACACAGCAGCAGAGTGCACACAGCATACACCAGAAACACTTCCCAAAGTTCCAGGCCCTGGACAGTATATGACCTCTTTTTAATAAAGCCATTACTCTAGGAGCAGGAAATATAACAGGCTTTCCTAACACAGAGAAGGCAGAGACCTAGACAAAATGCCAAGATGGAGGAATTCATCCCAAAAGGAAGAAATAGTTAAGGTCATGGCCAGGGATCTAATCAAAACAGATGTAAGTAATATGCCTAATCCAGAATTTAAAACAATAATCATAAGGATACTAGCTGGGCTTGAGAAAAGCATAGAAGACACCAGGGAATCCGTTACCACAGAGATAAAAGATGACTAAACACGTAATACAATGGTACTAAATTCATATCTATCAATAATTACTCTGAATGTAAATGGACTAAATTCTTCAATCAAAAGACATAGGGTATCAGAATGGATAAAAAAACCAAGACCCCCTTCTATATGCTGCCTACAATAGACTCATTTTAGACCTAAAGACACCTGCAGATTGAAAATGAGGATATGAAAAAAAAAAGAAAAGAAAAAGAAAGTGAGGGGATGGAGAACAATTTATCATGCTAAAGATGTCAAAAGAAAGCCAAAATAGCCATACTTTTTTTATTATTTTATTTTATTTTTTTATTTAAATTCAATTAGCCAACATATAGCAAGTACCTCATTAGTTTTTGATATAATGTTCAATAGCCATACTTATTTTAAACCAAAGACTGTTAACAAGACATAATAATAAATAAAGGGGACAGTCCAACATGAAGATCTAACAATTATAAATATTTTTGCACCCAACTTGGAAGCACCCAAATATATAAAACAATTAATAACAAACATAAGGAAACTCATTGATAATAACACAGTACTATAGGGGTCTTTAATAGGTTTAAAAACCCCTATTATTACAGTGGTGTTGTAAAGACCACTTACAGCAATGGACAGATCATCTAAACAGAAAATCAACAAGGAAACAATGGCTTTCAATGACACCCTGGACCAGAAGGACTTAACAGAAATATGCAGAACATTTCATCCTAAAGCAACAGAGTACACATTCTTTTTGAGGCACATGGAACATTCTCCAGAATAGATTACATACTGGGTCACAAGTTAGGCCTCAACAAATACCAAGAATTGAGATCATACCATGCATATTTTCTGACCACAACACTGTGAAGCTTGAAGTCAAACATAAGAAAAAAATTGGAAAGACCATAAATACATGGAGGTTAAAGAACATCCTACCAAAGAATGAATGGATTAACCAGGAAATTAAAGAAGAAATAAAAAAAAAAATACATGGAAACAAATGAAAAAGAAAACATGACAGCTCAAAACTTTCGGGATGCAGCAAAGGCAGCCCTAAGAGGGAAGTATATAGCAATATAGGCCTTCCTCAAGAAGTAAGGAAAGTCTCAAATACACAGCCTAATCTTACCCTAAAGGAGCTGGAAAAAGATAGCAAATAAAGTCTAAATCCAGCAGGAGAAGAGAAATAATAAAAATTAGAGCAGAAATCAATGATATAGAAATCTAAAAAAACAGTAGAATAGATCAATGAAACTAGAAACTGGTTCTTTGAAAGAATTAATAAGATTGATAATCCCCTAGCCAGACTAATCAAAAAGAAAAGAGAGGGATGCCTGGTTGGCTCAGTCAGTTAAGCATCTGCCTTCTGCTCAGGTCATGATCCCAGGGTCCTGGGATCGAGTCCCACATTGGGCTCCTTGCTCAGCAGGAAACCTGCTTCTCCTTCTGCCTGCCACGCCCCCTGCTTATGCTCTGTTTCTCTCTCTCTCTGACAAATAATTACATAAAATCTTAAAAAAAAAAAAAAACACAGAGAAAGGACCCAAATAAATAAAATCATGAATGAAAGAGGAGAGATCACAACCAACACTGAAGAAATACAAACAGTTGTAAGAGAACATTGTGATCAATTATATGTCAACAATTTGGGCAATCTGGAAGAAATGGATAAATTCCTAGAAACATATAAACTACCAAAGCTGAAACAGGAAGAAATAGAAAACTTGAATAGACCCATAACTAGCAAAGAAGTTGAATCAATAATCAAAAATCTCCCAACAAACAAGAGTCCAGGGCTGGATGGCTTCCCAGGGGAATTCTACCAAACATTTAAGGAAGAAATAATACCTATTCTTCTGAAACTGTTTCAAAAAATAGAAATGGAAGGAAAACTTCCAAACTCATTCTATGAGGCCATCATTGCCTTGATCCCCAAACCAGACAAAGACCCCACTAAAAAGGAGAATTACAGACCAATATCTCTGATAAACGTGGATGCAAAAATTCTCAACAAAATACTAGCAAATCAAATCCAACAGTACATTAAAAGAATCATTCATCACAATCAAGTGGGATTTATTCCTGGGCTGCAGGGGTGGTTCAGTATTTGTAAATCAATCAATGTGATACAACACATTAATAAAAGAAAGAATAAGAAACATGATTCTCTCAATATATGCAGAAAAGCACTTGAGTAAGTATAGCATCCCTTTTTGATAAAATCCTCAACAAAGTAGGAATAGAGGGAACATACCTCAACATCATAAAGGCCATATGAAAGCCCCACAGCTAATATAATACTCAATGGGAAAAACAGAGCTTTTCCTCTAAGGTCAGGAAAAAAGACAGGGATGTCCACTCTCATCATTGTTACTTGAGATAATACTGAAAGTCCTAGCCTCAGTAATCAGGCAACAAAAAGAAGTAAAAGTCATCCAGATCAGTGAGAAAGAAGTCAAACTTTCACATGACATGATATTCTATGTAGACTCCAAAAGATTCCACCAAAAGATTGTTAGAAGTGATACACGAATTAAGTAAAGTCACAGGATATAAAATCAAGGTACAAAAATCTGTTGCATTTCTATACACCAATAATGAAACAACAGAAAGAGAAATCAAAGAATCGATCCCATTTACAATTGCACAGAATACCATAAGATACCTAGGAATAAACCTAACCAAAGAGGTAAAAGATCTGTACTCTGAAAACTATAGAACACTTATGAAAGAAATAAAAAACGGTGCGAAGAAATGGAAAGACATTCCATGCTCATGGATTGGAAGAACAAATATTGTGAAAATATGTATACTACCCAAAATGACCTAAACATTCAATGTAATCCCTATCAAAATACCACCAGAATTTTTTACAAAGCTAGAAAAAATAACCCTAAAATTTGTATGGAACCACAAAAGACCCTGAATAGCAAAAGCAATCTTGAAAAAGAAAAGCAAAGCTGAAGGCTTCACAATTCCAGACTTCAAGCAATATTACAAAGCTGTAGTCATCAAGACAGTATGGTACTGGCACAAAAAGGGGCACATAGACCAAAGGAACAGAATAGATAACCCAGAAATGGACCCTCAACTATATGGTCAACTAATGTTTGACAAAGCAGGAAAAAATATCCAATGAACAAAAGATAGTCTTTTCAACAAATGGTGTTGGGAAACTGGACAGCAATATGCAGAAGAATGAAACTGGGCCACTTTCTTATACCATACACAAAAATAAGTTCAAAATGGATGAAAGACCTAAATGTGAGAAAGGAATCCATCAGAATCCTAGAAGAGAACATAGGCAGCATCCTCTTTGACCTTGGCTGTAGCAACTTCTTACTAGACATGTCTCCAGAGGCAAGGGAAACAAAAGCAAAAATGAACTATTTGCTTCATCAAGATAAAAAGCTTTTGCACAGTGAAGGAAATAGTCAACAAAACTGAAAGATAGCCTATGGAATGGGAGAAGGTATTTGCAAATGTCTTATCTGATAAAAGGCTAGTATCCAAGATCTATGAAGAACTTATCAAACTCAACACCCAAAAAACAAACAATCCAGTTAAGAAATGTGCAGAAAACATGAACAGACATTTCTCCAAAGAAGACATACAAATGGCTAACAGGCACATGAAAAGACGCTCAACATCACTGATCATCAGGGAAATACAAATCAAAACTACAATGAGATACCACCTCACACCAGTCAGAATGGCTAAAATAACAACTCAGGAAACAACTGATGCTGGTGAAGACACACAGAAAGGGGAACCCTCTGACACTGTTGGTGGAAATGCAAAATGGTGCACTCTGTAAAACAGTGTGGAGCTTCCTTAAAAAGTTAAAAATAGAACTACTCTTCGACTCAGCAATTTCACTACTAGGTATTTACCCAAAGGATAAAAAAATACTGATTCCCCAAAGGGCACCTGCAGCCCGATGTTTATAGAAGCACTATCAACAATAGCTAAATTATGGAAAGAGCCCAATGTCGTCCGTCTACTGATGAATGGATAAAGATGTGGTACACACACACACACACACACACGGAAATATTACTGGGCACAAAAAGAATGAAACCTTGCCATTTGCAATGATGTGGATAGAGCTAGATTGTATTACGCTAAGCTAAATAAAACAGTCAGAGACAGACAAATACTATATGGTTTCACTCTTCTGTGTAATTTAAGAAACAAACAGATGAACATAAGGGAAAGGAAAAAAGAGAGGGAGGCAAACCATGAAAGAGACTCTTTTTTTTTTTTTTAAAGATTTTATTTATTTATTTGATAGAGAGAGTGAGGGAGCACAAGCAGAGGGAACAGTAGAGGGAGAGGGAGAAGCAGGCTCCCCGCCAAGCAGGGAGCCCGATGTGGGGCTCGATCCCAGGACCCTGGCATCATGACCTGAGCCAAAGGCAGACACTTAACCATCAGAGCCACCCAGGCGCCCCGAGACTCTTAACTATAGAGAACAAACTGAAGGTTGCTGGAGGGGAGTTGGGTGGGGGATGGGTTAAATAGGTGATGGGTATTAAGGAGTGCACTTGTGATGAGCACTGGGTGTTGTATTTAAGTGTTGAATCACTAAATTCCACTCCTGAAACTAATATTACACTACGTGTTAATTAACTAGAATTTAAATGAAAACTTGAAACATAACAAAAAATAAAAAATAAAAATATATTTATAATAATACAGTATATATACTATATATATAGTATTTAATATAATAATTATATATTTCAGATATATAGAATTCCAAATATATTTGGATATATTCCATATATATATTCCAGATATCATATATGGAATTATGTATATATTCTATACTATAAATTTCCCTTTAAGCACTGTTTTTGCTGCATTCTACAAATTTTAATAAATTCTGTTTTCATTTTCACATAGTTCAAAATATTTTAAAATTTCTCTTGAGATTTTCTTTGACCCATGATGATTTGGAAATGTGTTGTTTAATCTCCATATATTTGGGGATTTTCCAGAAATCTTTCTATTTTGGTTTCTGGTTTAATTACACTGTGGTCTGAGAGCAATCATTATACGATTTTTATTCTTTTAAATTTGTTGAGGTGTGTTTTATGGCCCAGAACATAGTCTGTCTTGGTGAATGTTTTGGTGAACTTGAGGAAAATGTATATTTTGCTGTTGTTGGCTAAGGTAGTCTACTGATGTCAGTTATATCCAGTTGATTGATGGTGCTATTGAGTTCAATTGTGACTTTATTGATTTTCTGCCTACTTAAACTGTCCATATTTGATAAAAAGGTTTTGAAATCTCCAAGTATAATAGCGGATTGATCTATTATTCCTTGCAGTTCTATGAGTTTTTGCCTCAAGTAGTTTGGCACTTCGCTGTTAGGCACATACGTGTTAAAGATTGCTAAGTCTTCTTGGAGATTTGGCCTTTTATCATGTAATGCCCTTCTTTATCCCTGATAAGTTTCCTTTGATGAGTGTCAGCCTGGCATATCTTTCTCCATCCCTTTGCTTTTCATCTTCTTTTTCCCCCTTTATATTTAAAGTGGTTTTCTTGTAAACAATGTAGAGTTGGGTCCTATTTTTTGATCCACTCACAATTTCTTTTATTTGGTGTATTCAGACCATTGACTTTAAGGTGATTATAGATAAAGCTGGATTAATCTACCATATTTGTTACTGTTTTTAATTTGTTGCCCTTTGTTCTTTGTTCTTGGTTTTGTCTTCCACTTTTTTTCTGCCTTTTGTGGCTTTAGTGGGACATTTTATGTGACCCCTTCTCTCTGCTTTCTTAGCATATCACTTAAACTTTTTTTTTTTTACTTTTTTTGTACTTTTCCCCTAGAGTTTGCAATGTATATTTACAAGTAATCTAAGTTCACTTTCAGATAACACTATACTACTTAATGGGTATTGTGAGTACCTTGTAACAAAATGTTCCTAATTCCTCTCTCTCATCTCTTGTGTCATTGCTATCATTCATTTCACCTATACTTAAGCATATATATACCCATTATATATTCATAATCAAATATATTGTTGCTATTATTTTGAACAAACTTACCTGTTCGATCTCTTATGAATGAGAAAAATAAGTTTTTATTTTGCCTTCACTTATTCCTTCTCTGATGCTCTTCCTTTTTTTTTTTTTTAAGATTTTAATTATTTATTCATGAGAGAGAGAGAGAGGCAGAGGGAGAAGCAGGCTTCCCACGGAGCAGGGAGCCCGATGCGGGACTCGATCCCAGGACCCTGGAATCATGACCTGAGCCGAAGGCAGACGCTTAACCATCTGAGCCACCCAGGCGCCCCCCCCCCCTTTTTTTTTTTTTAATGTAGATCCATGTGTTTCTCACCTACCATTTGCTTTCTCTCTGAAAAACTTCTTTTAACATTTCTTGTAAGGCAAGTCTCCTGGCGTCAAATTCCTTCAATTTTTGTTTGTCTACAAAGGTTTTTCTTTCTTCTTCACTTTTGAAGGATAATTTTACAGAATATAGAGTTCTAGGTTGGTATCTTTTTCTCTCAACACTTTAAATATTCACTCCAATCTCTTTTTGCTTGCCTGGCTTAAAACAATAACAATCATTGGCAGAGTTCCTTTTGAATGCACATGAAACACTCACCAAATTAAACCATAGCCTCGTTCATAAAGTACCCCCACATTTCAAAATTTACTCTAGGAGAGCCTGGGTGGCTTAGTCGGTTAAGCATCTGACTTGATTTCGGCTTAGTTCATGATCTCAGGGTTGTGAGATCGAGCCTGCTTAAGATTTTCTCTCTTCCTCTCCCTCTGCCCTCACCCCCTGCTTGCACATGCTCCCTCTTTCAAAAAATAAAAAAATATATAAATAAATAAAAAGAATCAAACTAGAAATAAACTTAAAAAGTTAACTAGAAAATCCAAGAATGTTTGGAAATTAGGCAGTACCCTTTTAAATAGACACAGATTGAAATCAAGATAGAAATGAAAACACATTGGACTAACTAATAAAAATATGATATATCAAAAATTGTAGAATACAGCTGAAGTTTTCAGGGGGAATTATAGTCCTAAATATATATATTATAAAAGATAAACACTAAAAAAATCGCAATAGTCAATATTTCAGTATGAAAAAGAAAAGCAAATTAAAGCCAAAGAGTAGAATCAAGAAAATAATAAGGATGGATTCAGAAATGTATTAAATAGAAAATAGATAGAAATACATGGGGGAGCGCTACCTGTTCATGCCCCCACTTGCTTGTGTCCTCCCAGCTCAGTTACCAGACATGGAGCGAGGAGGCCTTTGAGGTGATGACCTTGCTCCTATCACCATCTGACTGTAACTTGATGAGAAATCAGAATGAGAGCTCTGGTTGAGCCCAATCAATTCTTGAATTTTTAAGGGCAAGAAATGATTTTTATTGTTTCATGTTGCTGTTTTGGGGTGGTTTGTATACAGCAATACATAACCAAAGCAGACTGGAAAAGTTAATACTGTAGAGATGTCGATTTTCCTCACACTGATCCATAAATTCAATGCAATTTCAATAAAATCCCAGCAAGATGTTTTCAAAGAAATTAATAAGGTGATTCTAAAACTAATATGGAAATGCAAAGAGTCAGAAATAGTCAAGATAATCTCAAAAATGAATAACAAATGCTGAAAATTTGAATTACTAGATAATAAGATTTATTTTAAAGCTATGGCAATCAGGACGCCTGGGTGGCTCAGTCAGTTAAGCATCTGTCTTCTGCTCAGGTCCTGATCTCAGGGTCCTGGGATCGAGTCCCACCTCGGGCTCCTTGCTCAGCAGGGAGTCTGCTTCTCCTTCTACCTACTGCTCCCGCTGCTTGTGCTCTCTCTCTGACAAATAAATAAATAAAATCTTTTTAAAAAAATAAAGTATGGCAGTCAAGACAGTATGGTATTGAAATAATAAATACATAGAACAATGGAGCAGAGAGCATAGAAACAGACTCATGTATACATCCATTTTGTGACAAAAGTGCTATTGCAATGTGGTAGAGAAAAGATTATTTTTATTTTTTACATTTTTTTTCTATTTCAAGTTTTTATTTAAATTCCAGTTAGTTAACATACAGTATAATATTAGCTTCAGGTGTAGAATTCAGTGATTCATCACTTACATATAACACCCTGTGCTCATCAGAAGTGCCCTCCTTAATCCCCATCACCCATTTAGTCTATACCCTCCGCCCACCTCCCCAAGATTTTTTTTAAATAAAAGGTGCTGAATTAATTGCCTATTCATAAGATAATGAAACTTGATCACATACTCACAGCATATAGCAAAATATGAAAAGTAAAACTACAGAACTTCTAATAGCTAATACAGGAGAATATCATCATGACTTTAGGGGTAGGCCAGGGCTTCTTAAATAGTATGTAAAACAGTGAAGGAAAGAGTGATACATTGGACTTCATCCAAATTACCAATTTTTGTTATTCAAAAGACACCCATAAAAGCACAAAAACAACTCATGGAGTTCAGAAGACATGTGAATATATTTAACAAAAGACTCATTTCCTTTATGTATATAAATTCTACAAACTAATAGGAAAAAGACATTAAAATGAGCATAAAATCTGAACAGACACCTGACAAAAAAAATCCATACATAAAATATATGTGTGAAAAGATGCTTTAGTATCATTACTTATCAGGGAAAAGCAAAATTTAAAAACCCTATGAGATACCACTACAAGTCTACCAGAATGGTGAAAATTTAAAAATATATATATATTCCAAATGTTGGCAATAATGTAGAGTATCTGGAAATTTCATACACTGCTTTAAAAGTCATTTGTGACAACAATGTCTGGCAGCATCTGGTAAAGCTGAACTTACATATATCCTATGACTCACCCATTCTACTCTAGATGTATATCCAATAGAAATGAACACACATCTGCACCAAGAGTCAAAAACATTCATATCAGCATGATCCATAATGGCCTAGAACTAGAAATGACTCAAATATCCACCAAAATTAGAATGGATAAGTAAACTGTGGTGTACTCATACAGTGGAATACAATATGGCATGGGAAAATAATGGATTTCTAGACATGTAACAACAAAGATAAATCTCATAAACAGTGTTCAATGATGAAATTCAGACACTGAAATTCTTAGCTTAGATGCTGGTGGTGACAGCTGAGGGCATGAGGGTGCTGGTAATGTAATATTTGGATCTGTATGATACATGTGACCACTGTAAAAATTTGTGCAGCTATATACTTAATATTTGTGCACTTTAGAATACGAATGTATGTTTTGCTTCAACAAAAAAAAAGTAAAAAAGTACTTTTGGAACTGTATTTTACATTTTTAAAGCAGGATTGTGAAAAAAGAAAGTTCTATATCTAGTTCTTACAGAGAAGGATTCTTTTGTATACTCTGCTTTGTTTTTGTTACTTAAAAGACCATTTTGAGAAATTATGACTATTTATAATTTAGTAAATTATCAGTCATGTAAATAAGTCTATTTTAGTTTTATAGTAGCAAAATAAATCAAATGCTGTATTTAAGAAAGTCAGAGAAATATCTCAAGGGAAACAATAACTACTAAATAGTGGCTTCCCTAGCTAATGCATTTCCCAAAATACGTTCTTCATAACCAAGGGAATAATTACTCATGCTGAATTTTTCTTTAAATTCCACGAGTGTAATTGAATTGTAATTAAAGGTCCATTTTTTTTAATCCCTCTTAAAACACTTTCTGGAAATGAAAGAACATTTTCTGCATGAAAATAGCAACCAAGCATTATTAGTGTTTTGACTGAAATAATTTTAAGTGTTATGGAGTTTCATCCAGAAAGAATTTACCAAGGTATCTTAGGTTTAAATTACAAAAGGGGGAAACCAATGCTTTCAATTTAGAATCCAACAGAAAATTATGAGCTATAAATTAAGAACAAAAATCTCTCAAGCTCCTCATCTTAAACAGCCATCACAGAGTTCCAGCTCTGAAACATTGCATTAAAAGAACTTTATCCCCCAAATTACTTAAAACAACTTTTGCTGTTTGTTTTAACAGAAGCTTCTCTTTACCCAGACAAATGTTCAAAATCAAGTTTCCTTTGAAAAACAATGACTTAAAATAGAAGGAAATTTTTTCATTGCTCTCAAAATTGAAGTGAAAAGGTGTTAGAGGTTTTATGAAACCACTTCTAAAGTTACTCCATTCTTGGTCAAAATTGCAGGTATGACTTGTAATCAGACTGAATTTAATTTGATTCAGAGTGATTTAATTTGGAGGTGCACAGTCACTTTCTTTTGGAGTTTCCACAATTTTAAATAATGATAGTATCTGAGGAAGGAGATTTAAATATACTTGCTTTGATGGAAAGATAATCTATTATGTGATATGCTACTTCTTACTTTAAAATGAGATCCTGATAAATTCATTCAGCTTCTAAATCACAGGTTTTCTATAATTCTCAAGGATTCCTTCAAAACTACATTTTCAGTGATGCTTAACATGGTAAGCAAGGAAAAATAATCCCTCGTGATTATAAATGAAAGCAATAGATAGAAAATATCTTTTAACTTAATATATTGATTCTTTATAGATAATAAACAAGAGATAGAAATATTTTTTCTTAATAAGCTAGTTAATCAATGGAAATTACATATCCACTGGAGTCAGCTAAAAAATGTTTTAACTACTATATAGGAATTTTTTTAAGGATTTTTTTTTTATGATATAACATTTCAAGATGTGATCATTTAAAATACTGGTATTTCCTAATTATTTCATTTCACTTGTCAATTCTAGAAAGAAATTATATGAAAGATGTGTTTTTAATATGTGCATCTTTGATTTCCAAAGATAAAGGAATATACTTAAAAATTATTATTTACTCAGTAAATATGGTCTTTTGTAAAGTTGTGTAAGTATTGTGTGTACGTGTACATATGGGTACATGTATAAGGTGGAAGGGAATGGGAGGTGATGAGGAACTGGATCCTTATTCTACAACTGTTTTTTCCCCAGTTGGCAAGAACTCTTCACTAAGCTAAAGCATGGTGCTGCAATTTCTCCTGTGTGGTCTCCTAGTTTTTCTGCTAGTTGTTTTGTTTTGTTTTGTTGAGGGATACTTCCTCTTTCTTGTTGCTTAAATATGATCGGTGTCAAGCAGGGATATCAGATCAGTGATGCCCAATTTTCATAAAAGTGTGTTGTTAGTTTGTTGTCATGAGTCCAGAGGTCTTCACTGATATCTGATGTTCTACACAGAATTTCTCCAAATTAACATGGCAATTTCTCTGCTTTTCTTTAATGGCATTAGTTCATTTATTTTATTTTATTTTTTTATTATTTACTGGACAGAGAGAAGGAATACAAGCAGGGGGAGTGGGAGAGGGAGAAGCAGGCTTCCAGCCAAGCAGGGAGCCGGATGCAGGGCTTGATCCCAGGACCCTGGGACCATGACCTGAGCCGAAGGCAGATGCTTAATGACTGAGCCACCCAGGCACCCCATTTATTTTAAATTATAATTACTTATTTACTTGTCTTATTTCTTCTCACATATTGGAAAATCTTAGAAGATAATATTTATACTAGAAGCAATATTAAAAATCCCTGGAAAGCAGTTTCTCTTCTTCATTCACCCTTCAGTAGCCAGCCCAGTGCCCAGCACATATTAAAGATTTTATTTATTTTTCAACGAGAGAGGAAACACAAGCAGGGGGAGTGGGAGAGGGAGAAGCAGGCTTCCTGTTGAGCAGGGAGCCCGATGTGGGGCTCGATCCCAGGAACCTGGGATCATGACCAGAGAGAAGGCAGACACTTAACGACTGAGCCACCCAGGCGCCCGCCCAGCGCATAATGAATGACATATCTATCATCTATCTATCATCTGTCTATTATCTATCATCTATCCAAATACCAATCCAGACATTTTCAATTCACAAGGAAGGGGTGCTTCAAATGTTCACTTATAAGTTGATTTTTAGGAATCTGATTATTATTTTTCCAAGATGGCTTTATCCATTATCTGAAATACTTCTGATTACAAAAAAAAAAAAAGTAAAAACAATATTACTGCAGAAATAATGATGAAAGTATGGAGAAATAAAATTGAATAAGAAATTGTACTTAATCCAGAGCAGTTGTATTTGAGAAATTTATGTTTAATCTATAAATAATGAAAAGCTGAAGGAGTTTCTGAAGATTTCTCAGCATTATGTTTTTAGAGGTTAATGGAATCAGCCCTTCATTGTTTCTAATTCAACTTCAAAGTTTTTAAGTTCTTCTTTGTTCTATGTAGTGAATTCTTAATGTTCTGTTCTCCTGCTCTGATGAATTTTAGCTGTGTGACTTAGGAAATGTTACTTAACCCCTCTATGCCTCAGTATGCTCATTTAAAAAAAAAAAATGGGGATAATAGTAGTAACTATCTCAGTGGGTTAATGTGGTGATTAAATGAAGTAACAGATAAAAAGCACTTAGAGTAGCATTTGGCATGTATGAATTCTCCTTAAATGTTATTATTATTGTTATTATTCATTGTCTCTTTCTGAATGCTCTTATATTAGGTATCTCTTTAACTTAGTTAACACACTCCATCTTATTGTCTAGTTATTTATGTAATACTCCATTTACCTTACAAGCTTTTAATCTCTCTGCAGGCAGAAGGTAACTTCTGTTACATGAAATGTAAAGCCTGATACAGCATCTGCACTCAATAAATATTTATTTCAATAAATAGCTGTCATTTCAAAATAAAACAAAAAATAGCAGAAGGACATATATAGTTTTCTTAGGGAATTATGGAAGTGTGGTCTGATGGTTAATTTTATGTGTCAATTTGACTGGGCTAAGGGATGCCCAGATAATTGGTAAAACATTTCTGGGTGTATAGGTGGGGGATTAGCATTTGAATCAGTAGACTGAGTAAAGAACTTTGCCCTCACCAATGTGAGTGGGTATCATCTGATCCATTGAGGGCCTGAATAGAACAAAAAGTCATAGGAAGGACACATTTGCTCTGTCTTTTTGAGCTGAGACATCCATCTTCTCCTGCCCTTGGACATTGGCACTCCACGTTCTCAGGCTTTCCGATTCAGACCAGGATCTGCACCATCAGCACCCTGATTTTCAAGTCTTCAGACTAGGACTAAATTACACCACTTCCGCCTCCTGGTTCTCCAGTTTGCCGATGGGAGATTATGGGGCTTCTCATCTTCCATAATTATGTAAGCCAATTTCTATAATAAATCTCCTCTTCTATCTATTATCTATCTATCTATCATCTATCTATCTATCTATCTATCTATCTATCTATCTATCTATCTATCTATCATCTATCTATTCAATTGGTTCTATTTCTCTGGAGAACCCTGACCAATACATGTGAGTACCTCTGAGTGAAGGCCTGTCTGTGGAAGAATTTGTTGAGCTATGAAAAATAAGGAAAGACCTAGGGGTCAATATCACAGATGGGCTAATGTTTA
The DNA here is from genome assembly GCF_011800145.1 of Mirounga leonina. NCBI lineage: Eukaryota > Metazoa > Chordata > Mammalia > Carnivora > Phocidae > Mirounga > Mirounga leonina. The sequence continues at coordinate 5,954,673 of NW_023270702.1, forward strand.
GCTGTGGTCACTGACAGTCAGACAAGATATTTTCAGGAAGAAAGAGAAGCAGTGTACATTTGCTGTAAGTATGTATGGAAGTATTTGTGCATACATGGATGCCACTTCCTAATTTATATTTGTAACTATAACCTAAAAATTCCAGATGCCTCCAACCTATGAGCATTAATAAGGTTATATGGATGCCACTTTCCTCCCACAGGAATGTGGGCCCTTTCTAAAACCTCCTGTAGGTCTTTAGGGGACTTCTCCAGCTTTGGAGTCCTCACTAATGACCCAGTGTCATCCTGTCACCTCTGCCTGCTCTGGCGAGATCTCTCCCCACAGCCAGGCTGTCAGGAGGCACCTGAGCATAAGGTGTATAGTACTGAAGTTCGTGGGCTCAAGGAGGCAGACACTGGCCTTCCCTAACTTCATGTTGGCACACATTCCCTAGACCATCAGGCCCTACTTTGTAGCCTCAGTTTCAGAGTTGTTCATTCATATAATTCCTCAAACTTTTTGTCTTGAAACTCTTATAAAGGCTTAAAATCTGCCTGTCAGGCTGGTTGCAGGTAAGAGAATAAAAGCCAACTCTTCCCTTTTGTTGTTCTCATTCCTGTTCCCTTCAGAGTTTCTGCCCCCCACATTACTTTCTCTTCTTCTAGGCAAAAACAAAACTCCATGCATATTGGCAGTCAAATGGATCCCTGGCAAGGAGGCAGTGCTTACTTCCTGGGTGCCCAAAGCACCCAGACCACAGCTCCTGCTCACAAGCCAAGGCATTCTGTTGCAAATTCTATACTGTAGTTTGAAAAGCACCACAATAATACTAATTTTTAAAGCAAACGTAACAAATTCTTTCTCCCACATGAAATGTTCTCTACTTATTGCTCCCATTTCCCCTATTTTCTTATAAGCTTAAAATGGAACATGAGAAATAGTAATGGTATCTTCCTCTTAAAACACCTAGTATAAGGATGTTTATGGATTGGATTGAAAGAGATTGGCTATAAGCCAAATGTATTGCTTATTTGCTCGTTCTGGCATATGGTACTGAAAAATACTCTAAACTCAACACAGGACGTGTTTCTATGAATCCACCACTAGCATTTTCTTTAAAAACAAAACAAATAGATAAAATAAACATTTTCCTATAAAATTGTATTTGAAGTGTTAACTTATACTAGGTTTTGGTGACTTAGGGTACTTTGTGACAAAGATCAGGGGAAATTTCCTCCTTCTTCCCATCCCCCAATTAATTAATAGGTTATATTTTGTATTTATATTGTAATTATATTTAATTGTAATTATAATTATATTTTATTAGAGACAAGTGTATCAGAAAGGATTTTCAGTGAAATCCTTTTATTGTATACTTAAGATATTTTTAAATAATAATAATGTATTACCAGCCCTGGTTACTTGGCCCTTATCAGGTGAGGGGGAGTTGTCTTCTTGAACTATCTCAAAGTTCCTAGAATAACTGGACACTAACCTTAATATCATCCCATCTTGGTGGAGTGGACAAAGAGTCTTGTCTACCATGAAGCTCTGTGAACAGAACCCGGACACCTTTTGTCAATTGTGAGATAACCTTTTTTAGACCCAAAATACTTGGAGTTAATGATAAAAATTTTAACTCTCAATGAAGAACTGATTGTCTATGGGACAATTCAGAATTTCCATGGAACATCCATTCTAGGTGATAGTAAAGGAAATCCAGTAGAAATAATATGTATGATTTCAGTTTAAATGTAAAATAGAAGCTAAGTGGTATCTTTGCACTTTTATAAAAATTCTTTGGAATTTTGATTCTAGAACAATGGTGTAAAGCAAAGCAAATCAGATTTACTCTTTTGCACAAAGCATCATTTAATTGAGGCCCCTAAAGAGTGACACACTAGAAATAATTCTAAACCTTATTCCAAATAATTCCAAGCCTTATGGCTGCTCTAGGCCTGCCTTAACAAAGCTTAGAACCAAGTTTTGACAGGTTCATGGTGAACCATCAATAAATTAGCTTCTTCCAGAACACAATAGCATTCTTTAAAGGTAGACAGCCTAATCCAGATTTACGACAAGTAGCATGGCAATGCCCAACAATCAATCCTGAATTCTGGCTATTGTGAATAACATATTGTAGAAATTGGAGATTCTGCTGTGTTTCTCAGAGTATTGATTCCTTTTTGCTTTATCAGAAAGTTAGCATAGATAGACTCAAAGTCCCTGACTCAGAGTCAGATAGACTCTGACTCCCCTACAATGACCAATTGCTGAAATCTCTACATTTTTTAGCTGGTCTGTTTGGAGTGTTTCTGGTGTATGGATAATTTAGGAATTTGGAGTGGAATTTATACACAGAATTTGAGGATCCCCATCCCAGGTTCTCTCCTTTCTATATTCTCTTTCGTTACAGTTGCCTTGATTCCCCTGAATTCTGTCTTCTGACTCTTCATATGAATAAGACTATGAATTTTTACTCAAATTTTATCTACATCATGTGCTCACTACAGCACTTTAAGCTAAAAGTGCATTTAGCAACTCATGAAATACATGGTCAATACAGTTGACCCTTGAACAATGTGGGACTTAGGCATGCTGACCATCATGCACTCAAAAATTCAAACTTTTAACTCCCCCAAACCTTAATTCCTAATAGCCCACTGTAGACTGGAAGCCTTACCAATAACATAAAGTGTTAACACATACTTAGTACTTTATATGTACTATATATGGTATTCTTACAATAAAATAAGCTAGAGAAAATAAAATGTTATTAAGAAAATCATAAGGGAAGGTCCCTGGGTAGCTCTGTTGTTAAGTGTCTGCCTTCGGCTCAGGCCATGATCCCGGGGTCCTGGGATCGAGCCCCGCATCGGGCTCCCTGCTCAGTGGGAAGCCTGCTTCTCCCTCTCCCACTCCCCCTGCTTGTGTTCCCTCTCTCACTGTGTCTCTCTCTGTCAAATAAATAAATAAAAAATCTTAAAAAAAAAAAGAAAATCATTAAGGAAGAAAAAATGCATTTACAGTATTGAACTGTCTTTACTGAAAAAAATCCATGTATTAAGTATACCCACACAGTTCAAACCTGTATTGTTCAAGGGTCAACTGTATAGAATATCAATTGTATTTGTGTAGACCAGTAACAAACAACTAGAAGATTAAATTTTTAAATGTTAGTTGTAATAGCATCCTAAAACATAAAACATGAAATAAATTTTTAAAAAATATATGGAAGACTTCCATGAGAACTATAAAACATTGTTGAGAGAAATTAAATTAACATATAAATAAATGTAGAAATATATGCTATATCAAGATGCCTGGGTGGCTCAGTCGGTTAAGCATCTGCCTTAGGCTAAGGTCATGATCCCAGGGTCTTGGGATCAAGTCCCATATTGGGCTCTCTGCTCATCTGGGAGTCTGCTTCTCCCTCTCTCTCTCCTTCTGCCACTCCCCCTGCTTGTGCTCTCTCTCTCTGACAATTAAATAAAATCTTAAAAAAAGAGAGAAATGTATACTATATTATGAGCTTTTGTTAATTCTCCTTAAAATCATTTATACATTTACTCTTAAGCCAAGAGAAATCCAAACTAGATTTTTTGGGCATGTGAAAATAGATAAATTGATTCTAAAATTTATATGTAAATGTAAAGAACATAGAATGGCCAAAACAATCTTGAAAAAGAACAAAGTTGGAGGACTGGCATTGTTTGATTTCATGACTTAAAGCTACAGTAATCAGGATATTATAACGAAGGCAAATAGCTCATTGGAACAGAATAGAGTAGAGGAATATCCTATATATATACAGCTAATAGATTTTCAATAAAGGTATTGAAGCAATTCAATTGGGAAAGGAAAGTGCTTTTTGTGCTGAATCAACTGGATGTCCATCTAGAAAAAAAAAAAAATCAGTGCTGACAAGTATTTCACAACATGCACAAAAATTGATTGTGATAAATCATAGACCTAAATGTAAAGTTAAAACCACAAAGCTACTAGTCTGAAATGGGAAAATATATTTGCAACTTTGGGTTTGGCAAAGATTTCTTAATCAGGACTTAAAAGAAAACCAATGATTAAATGAACTTCATCAATATTTTTTTTTATGAACTTCATCAATATTAAAGCTCATTAAAAGTTGCCCTTAAAGGGGCACCTGGGTGGCTCAGTCGGTTAAGTGTGGGACTCTTGATTTCGGTTCAGGTCATGATCTTAAGGTCATGAGATGGAGCCCTGAGTCGGGCTCAGAAGAGAGTCTGCTTGAGACTCTCTCCATTTCCCTCTCTCTTTGTCCCTCCCTGTGCTTTCACTTGATCTCTCTCTCTCTCTAAAATAGGTAAGTCTTTAAAAAACCCCACAAAACTTGCCCTTACAAAAAGGAGTAAAGCTATAGACTAGTAGAAAATATTTAAAGTGCATATATCTGAAAAAGATTTGTAATCAGAATATGTAAAGAATTTATATTACTCCAGGACAGATAATAAAGACCACCCAATTAAAAAGTGGGCAGACTGAAATGTGCATCACAAAGTAAGGGTGATTTAAAAAATTTCAACCTCATTTATTCACCCAGGAAATAAAAATTAAATCCTTGGGAGACACTTCTTTATAGCCACAGGATGCTAAAATTAAAAAAATATTAAGCATATCAAATACTATCAAGGACAAGAACAAATGGTACTCTCATACATTGCCGTTTAGAGTGTAAAATGACACAACCACTTTATGTAACTACTTAGCAGTTACTCATCAGTTAAATATATGCAGGAATTCCTGTAATCCAGCAATTCCACTCTCAGGGATTTACCCGAGAGAAACGAAAACATGTGTCTCTAAAAAGGATAGCTTCATTCTAATAACTAAAACCTTGAAACAACAAAAATGTCTACCAATAGAAGAATAGATTATTAAAGAGTAGTATATTCATGCAATTGAATGTTACAGAACAATAAAATAAATGGACAAACAAAAATGAATGAATATGCAAACAATGTAAATAAATCTCAAAAATGTTATACTGGGTCAAGGAATCTAGGCACAAAAAGAATACATACATTTACTTAAAGTTCAAAAATAGGCACAATCTGTGGTGATGGAAATCAGGACAAGTGATTGTCCCTGGGATTGACCAGCAAAGGGCCTGAGGGAACTGCCTGGGGTTGTGCAATTTTTTTTTAATCTTGCTTAAAGTATAGATTAATAGTTGTATTTATTTCTCAAAACTCATGGACTGCACATTTCACTGTAGGTAAATGATAACAACAACAAAAAATAACACTGGCTAAAATGGCTAAACAATGGCTAAAACTGAAAGCAATAGGCACACATTTAAACTATATTTAGAAACTTGATATTTAATCTAATAAATTCAAAAAATTGTTGCCTCATGATTGTTTATTTTCTTACCTTCAAAGAAGGCATGTAGAAAGAAAGGATACAATTTTTCCAAGAATCTACCTAGCATAGGTTTTTTTTTTTCAAGTTGGAAATATATATATATAATACTTATTTGTAGCTAAATTTAATTTGTCAGCTAGTATTAATAAAAAAGAATCAAATTTGCAATAAATTCAGAGCTGTTACACAGAAGATAATTCTTTAAATACTTTAGATTTTTCAGTAAATTGTAAATTAGGTCAGTTTATAATTAAACAGGCATAGGTACTGTACACAATATATTTTAATAATTTAAAGGGCTTTTTTCTTAAATGATGTGTATGATAAAAATCTGTCCATTTTAATTTTGGAAAATTTGTTTTATTGTTCTGTAATTTTAATGAGCTTTCTCATCATGTACTAATTATCGATAAAAGTAATTTTGGATATCTGCGAGCAAATTTAGGAGTAATATAATTTATTTATTTTCTGTATATGAGTGGTTGAAGAAGTATATTATTTCCTTGAGTTGCAGGCAGATGGAACTGTAACTGCTGCCAATGTTTATCCAGAATTTTTTTTTTTTGATAGGAAAAACATCACATGTATTTTATGGAGCTAGTTATTCTTTGCATAGTTTTTGCCAGCTCCACAGATGTGACTGAGCTGATGACAGTTTTCCCAGGCTAAGTTCCTGGGACACAGGTGAAAGCCAATGAAAATTAGATCATGTATCTGAGGTATGCTATAGCTTATTTGGAACCTAACCTGCATGTTATTAATGAATTTTTAAATCGTCTTATAAAAAGGAATTTATGAGAGCTAAACAATTTACAAGTTTGGTAACTGATTGATGTTAAATGTTTATCCTTTCAAGTTTCATTCAGCAAATATACAAATATGGATAAAATGGTGATGTGTTCACTTAAGATATGTGTAGTCTGGGGGGGAGACATTTTTTTTTTGACTGGGGACATTTATTGACTGACTATTATGTGCCAGGCACTGAGAATACAAAGACATAACCGTAGCAAATTATATATTTTCACTTCAGTGGGCTCTCAACTTGAATGACACTTGAATGACACTAACCTGACAGATATTATAATAGAGTACAGAGTACTATGAAGGAAATAAGCACAAAGGTGCGTATATGCAAGGAATCTAAACTAGATTATGGTCGTGAGTTTCATGGGGATTTTTAGAGAGGTATAACATCTTACACGACCTTTGGAAAAAATACAAATGAGTAGGAATTTAGGAAGTAGAAATGAAGGGTGGAAACATGTCAAGCAGAGTGAAAAAAATCATTGTAAAATCATGAAGACATGAAAGGAAACTAGACGTAGTCAGGAAGTGGTAAAGAGTGTCATCGTGACTGGAATAGAGGGTACTCGGAAGAGATGTAAAGGGATTGAGGCCAGCTGCTAGGTGGGGACCTTAAGGGTATATTGTATGTCATGCTACAAAGCTTTGATTTTATCCCTTAACGAGGATAGAGAAAGCTGAAGTCTACAAGCAGGGAGGGATATCATCAAATACGGTTTTTAGGTTGATAGTGTGAAAAATTACCTTGAGTAGAAAAAGACTGATGTTAGGATATACAGTTAAGAATCCATGGTGATAGGCCAAGTAAGGGATGATGGGGGAAGAAGATGATAACAGGAGCAATGGAGAAGAGGTAGTCAAATCAGAATTACTAGTGGGTTACTAGTGGGTAGGATCAGTGGAACTTCATGATTAATTCGGTATGGTTGGTAAGGGAGTTGGAAAAGTCAAAGGTGGCTCCTGTCAGTTTGGGGTGACTGGATGCATAGTGATACCACTAAATAAGATACGAGGGTATGGGAAGAAAACCAAGTCTGACAGAGGAAATTCATTTTGTTAAGTTTGAGGTACCAGTAATAGAAGTTTTACAGATGACTATACAAATATTTTTTTCTATTAACAAACTGACACAGTTAGCATCTAATATTTCTGACTCTTCTTATCACTGCCAAGTTAAGGGCTGCTTTAATCCATTGTTATTAAAAGGCTACAAGGGACCCAAGAGAAGGTTGTGCAATCTTCTAGGTAAGTGCAAAGTTTATGGAAAAAACATGTTACTATATGAACATTTAGAAAAGTCACTCTTTTGCAGGCTCTTCTCTATAAATTCCAATTCCTCATAGACTCTTTTATTTGAACTTTTAATCTTTCCTGTTGCTTTTCTCTCATTCCTTTCCAAGTTCCTTATCCTTCTTTAGTTTCTGGACCTCAAACTGGATATAGTACTCTAATAAATGCCTGACCAATACTCAGCGGGACAATTGTTTCAGGGTCTTGCATGTTTTGTTCTTGTTAGTACATTCCTCTACCTTGCTGGTTTTTAAAATAAGAGCAGTGTGCTGACGCATGTTCGATGAAGGATTCAAATGGCACCTCTTAGCCTTTTTGGCAAACCCATTCTTCGCCATCCTGAATTCATATCACATATTTGTTTTCCTCCCTTGATTGTCTTCCCACAAGTATTCATTCCTATTTAAATTTGTCAAGATCATTTTGGGTTTCAATTCAGTCTTCAAAAGAACTAGGTATCTTTCTCACTTTTGTGTGTTAATCCGATTCCAAAATGTAGTAGGTGTGATTTCTCAGCCACTCCAAGTCACTGATAAACAGATGGGGTATGAATCCTAACAACTAGGGTGAGATTCTAAAGGCTAGGTAGGTCATTTTCTGGAAGGAACCTTGGGGAAAGAACTTTACTCATTGTTCCCTTGTTGCATACCAAAGAATGAGAAAAAGGAATCAGATATAATCAAATGTCTTATGCTGTAAAAACAAAATAAAGAAAATGCTTGTCACATTACAGTGTTCAAAAACATGTGTTTCCTTCTATTTCTACACCTTGAATAAATAAGAAATGTTATTTAATCTTCACTAAGGAGAAATAGGTGTTCTTATAAGTCAGAAGTTAAAATACCTTGAATAACTAAATTTATAAATTGTCAGAATAAAATTCATTTTGATCTATAGGTAAATTTATACCACTGAAAAGCAAACTGCGCTTCTCATTGTATAGGTAAACCAATAGGAAAATTATGTTGTAGCCAAAGTCATAGAAATATTATGTGACAACACATTAGAGGGATGTGTTCTTTTTAAGAAAATGTATACATATTTAAACTGTTTTAAGCATTTCTCAATGGCCTTCAAAATCATAACTCTAAATAGATATACAATATTTCCATAATTGACTGTTATCTAGTTTTTTGACATTTAGCTGATTTCCAATTTTCTACAACTATAAAAAAATTGCGCAGTAGGCATTTCTGAAAGGGCTAGGTGTTATGGCCCCATGGGATAATTTATTATATTGAATAAAAGACATATTTATCCTATTTAATAACAAATTTGCTAGTCCTGCTTTCTTGTACATAAGAATTAAAGTATATATTGATATATCTCAGATGAAAATTTTGTAATTAAATATTATCTTTTCCACAAAATCTTCTATAAGCACATAAAAAGATCATTCATGAGTACCTATTATGTCCTAGATACTGTGCAGAGTGTCAAGGACACAAATTTGCATAAGAAATTACCATCACCTTTGAGGCACATACAGTCTTGTAGGATGATGTACATATGTTAACAGATGTTGAGATAAAATATGATGCGTGTTATAATAGGAAATGTGCAAGGGTTATGGGACCATCTTTGTGAATCTTTTTCATGCTTGTCTTAAAAAGTCCATGCAAGGCTCAACTTACACTTTCACTGCCAGAGTACCCAAACACAAATACTAATGCTCACTAAGCTCCTGGTTATCTTCCCTCTCTTTTATTTTTTTCAAAAAGCCATTATTAAAACAATGGTCATGCACTATGTACGGTACTCAGAATATAAAAAGAAACAGGTCGGGCATAGTTTCTGTCCTCATGATCTTTACGTTGGTGTGGGAGAGTAAAACAACTAAACAAATAATTATGACATAAGAAGGCGGAGGACAAACCAGGAAGCACAGGCCCCTGTTCTTGCTTCCAGAAGACCAGTTCTACTTTTATCTGCTTCAGAGATAAAATTTTGATATTTTGTTTACGATTTCATTAAAAAGCACATACATACACAGAGCGCTCTTTGGCTTAAATGTAAGTTTGAGAACTAGTTTATTGGACTATTTAATTTATTTGCAAATACATTTACATGATAGCTACCCTTGTGGGGAGCATAGCATTACCTATATAGATGTTGAATCACTATGTACACCTGAAACTAATGTAACATGTGTCAACTAGACTCAAATAGAAAAAAATAAAATAAAATAATAAAAAAATAAATATGGTAAAAACCTGAGTATATTTTTCAGTGTTAGCAGAGACCCCAATCTATTTAACTGAAGTATTGCACAAATTTGCTGATGTTATATTTTGAGTTTCATTTCCCTTCCACTTTGGCATTTAAATTTCAGTCATTCAAAGAAAGCCAAACTTGTTACAATTGTTGCTGAACGGTTTCCACATGGTAGTGGTGCTTTGGCAGTTTTGCCCAGACAAAGGTCTCAACAACTCAGCCACAGACACAATCGTGGCATCACTTGCGGATCTGTCTCAGTACCACCTGTTTGGTGTGGTTCAGACGGCCGTGCCAATTCTTGGGCCCACCCTAGGTCCTGGGTTCTGATTTCTAAGCTTTGCTCCACGCTGTGCTAGTTTCAGAGCACAAAAAGATGAAAAGACAGAATTGATTATTTTCATTAGGTAACCACGCATCAAAAACATTATGCAGTTTATTTGCTGAAGTTTCCTTGTTTTAATTTTATATAGAGATGACCCAAACATTTAAATGTGGACTTGAATCAACACCATGAATTGGGTTTGAATCAAAGATGTAGGCATACTGTAGGCATACTCTGAGATTAAGATGACTTATATATACCATTGTACTATTGTTAGGAAAAAGTACCTCCCATCATCCTCAGGTAAATCGATAATACAGTTAATTGTCTAATTAACTTCTTAATAGATTTTTAAAATCTTTCTTCTTTTTATTTAATATCATGATTTGTTTCTCTTTTTTTTTAGATTTATTTATTTATTTATTTTAGAGAGAGAAAGAGAGCACAAGCGGGAGGCGCAGAGAGAGGGGGAGAGAGAATCCCAGGCAGACTCTGTGCTAAGCATGGGGCCCAATGGGGCATGATCTCACGACCCAGACTGAGATCACGACTCTGAGATCATGACCCTGAGATTACGACCTGAGCTGGAAAACAGAAGTCTGTCGCTCAGCCCACTACACCATCCAGGCGCCCCATTCCCTTTGCCCTTCTACTCCCCCCCCATCTAAAGCCAGTAATTTCTTTGTATTGAGAATGAAATTACTCAGGTTCCTTTGCAGAAGATATCTATCTATTGACTTTTGTCAACTTGTTCCGAAACGTTTATTAAAATAAATCAAACAATGGACCCTGTGCTCTTGGCCCTGCCTCAGTTGCTTAGAGCAGCTTGCAGACTTGGAATTTGTTCTGTGAGCAGCCATCAGGAGAGGGCTGGCCACGAAGGGCATCTCCCTGTGACTCCTTATCCCAAACTCATAAAACTCTCAATGATAGGAAGGTTTATACTTCAAAATACTTTGCAACTGTGAATTGGTTAATCACATCTTCATCCCCAAGGGCTCTGAGTAACTTAAAGTTTTGTTTTCCTTTTGTAGTTTGTGGTATTCATTATAGCACTATTTATTTTGAGCTCCCGATCTTGGTTTTATTTGGCTATATTTCTCTTGGATGTGTTTGTAGTTATTTTTTTTTCTCCTAATTTTGTTGGATGCCCAAGGGGCTTGGGACACGGCTCCCTATAAAATAATCTAAAAATGAACTATATTTGTATTCTTTGTCATCTGCCAGAATGCCATTTGGAAGCTTCTCTTGGAATATGAGTCTCCCAAATACTCACCACAGTGGAATTCAGGTGCAAAGTAAATACAGCAGTTCTAGTATCAGCATCCATGTAGCTGGGGGGTGGGGGGAAGTGGGGAATTTTTATGTCCATTATTATTGCAAACAGATTGTTCACTCTATGCTGTTTGAAACAGAGAGGGAGGGAGGGATTTAAGAATCTGTATTTTAAGTAATCAAGTAACTTGCACACCCACAGTTTGCCTTCAAGTTTCTGAAACCATAGCCAAAACAGAAAGGAAATCTTTGCCCAGCCAGAAAGCAGTCCAAGGTGCAATAGGTGGTATTCTCTTTTCTAATTCACCCAGATCTTTCACTTGGTGGTCTGCACCTACACAGACATTGTGGGAAGATGGCTTCTTGGTGAGCGCTGTGGCTACTTAAAAGCAATGAAAAGAAAACAGAACAAAACTTACTTTACCACTGCAAGTGATATATATTTTTTTAGCACTAATTGGTGGTATAAAGATGACCAGATGGCCTCTGGATCTCTCAGCATGGTCAGGTCATAGTGAGTGTACCCCGCCCCCCAAATCCTTCCCTGCTTGTAGTGTGGATCTGGCCGTAGCTGCATTTCCACATCTGCTGTGTTCACACACATGATCTGTGTGCAACAAATAGCTCTTCCAGTTTCTGGGCCTGGATTTTAAATGTGTGTTGTAAGCTAAAAGGAGGCCTTGTTCCAGCTGGCAACGGTGGGTGAATTGCCAATGCAGAATTTCATCTGAACTGGGACTGACATTATCCGAAGCACATTTATGTTGGTGCGGGAAGACCAGCGTCACAACAGATAAATTGAAAGATTGTTTCATGATGGATTATACAAGACACTGTTTTTCCAAAAAATGTTTTCTATCACACAAAGGCCAGAGATCACATAACTCCTGTTCAGGACCATCCATCAAACAGGTTTACTCTCACCAAAAGGCTAAATTGCCAAAAAATGGAGTGTTGGAAGGGCTTCAGCATTTGGGATTATATGTAACACTTATCATAATCCATTGACACTGAAGATGGCTGAGTGCCCCGCACCTCAGACTGAGATCTTGTTTTATTGAAATCAGGTATAAAGACACCAGAATGAGTTGACCGAATTCAACCAATAGTTGTTTAATGGCCATCTCAGAATAGAAAGCTCTTCTAAAAGGTGATTTGGGGATAAATGAAAGAAAAAAGTGATTCAACCTCCAGGTACTTAGATTTGGCTGAATAACGATATTGACAGTGATATATATGAAACACAGTTAAATGTGTTTGCATAATAAGCTCAGGGCCATGTGGTAGTTATGGCAATGGTGGAAACTCGAAAATGCAAACTTTTATCAGAGCTGGTGCGAGCTTAATTAGAGGGTCCTGTTATTTTTTTGTGTATTCTCAGTTATTAATAATGATACACTATAATTATAATGTTACTAAGCACTAAAATAAACTAGTCAGTAATGTTACTAAGTCCACCACAAGCCGATTTAAACAGTTGACACAATGATTTGGAAAGAAAGAAGAAAATAGGGTCGCCTCAATTACAAAGCTAATATGTAATGATAGCCTTGGAAGCAACATATGCTTAATTTGAAGTGTTCAAAACAATGTTTTTCCCCCATATTCTGTTCAACTTTTTCAATGACTGTGAAAATTTTTTCTTTACATATACGCATATTCTAACAGACATTATAGACAAAATTAATAAATATGAGTTGGTTTATTTGCTGAAATTACAAAAGGCAAATTTTAAAGAGGGCCAATTCACAAGCTAGGGTGGCATTTTATTTTATCAGGTTGACTAAATTGAGAAGTAGGAAACACAAATGATGACTGCAAAAGAATGCTCATAGCCCTGACAGACCAAAATACAAATTCTCTCACTAAATTGCATAAATATCCTGGTGTAATCCACTTACCAACACCATTTTAAGTAGTCTCAAATGCTCTATTCCAAATCAGCTAGAGTTTCACCTTTATGTAAATATACTTGGGGGCTCAAGCGCAGATTATCAAAATTACTTTCAATGATGAAGAATAAATAATTATTAGAGTTGCAAAATGTCCTCTGGTTTGACAACGAGGTGTTTTTGGCTTGTTTGCTTCTAGATACCTGTCTAGTTTTTTTCTGACCTTGTGCTTGAGGTTTGCTTTAATTAATGGAAATTTAAATGACTGAACTATCTAAATACCCTCAATAAATATGTAAAGGAAACTACTATTTTCTTCTAAAAATTTCAATTCTTTATATTGAATGATTTTAATACCAAGAACCAGATTATCCCCAGAGCCTACCAAAAACCCTGAGACCTTCTGTCTCAAACAGGCAAGGCCTCATTTTCCATTCCCTTCTGGTTTCCACTGATGGAGAGAGATCTTATTTCAAGATTTTGGGACATTCTGTATGACTCAACCTGGGGGATTTAAGGCAAGATAAAGGGAGTCTCTATCATTAATAAATCAATTCATTAGTGGCTTCAGGATCTTAGAGGACCATTTTTAATACCTAGCTTTAGAAATCATTAGGGTCTCACAAATTCCAACTTTTCCCTTAATTCATTTTCTGCAACTTTCACCACATTTTCATTTTGGGACTAAGTGACTTAGAAGACAGCTGTGGCATAAATAGAATGTCACTGGACTGAAACATTGAAGACCTGGGTTCTAGCTCCAGTTCTCTCACTTAAAAGCTGCTTGTTCTTGGGCAGGTCTCTGAACCTCTCTGTGACTCAATTTTACCATATAAAGCAAAAACATTACTACCTACTCTATATGGCTATTGCAAGGGCTAAATATGTACAGTGTTCAAAATGAAGTGCTAGGGAAATACTGGATCTTATTTTCTTTGTAGAATGATTGGCAAATAAAACAATATAACTCCAGTTAAAGCTAAAGCAATAGACGGATACATTTTTTTTTTAACATCTACCATAAATATTTAGTCGATATATCAAAATCTAGTTCCTACTTAAGTCTTGAGATTGGTATTCGTGAGTCATTTCTTAAATGGAGTCTGCTGCCCAAATTGAGACATACTATCTTCTCTCCTCAGATATTCTAATCTCCAACCTATTCTCTTGTAACTAGGGATAAAATTAGGACCCCAGAAAAATTTTAACAAAGACACTCAACTTTGTGTTCCTTAATCCACCTGCCACACCAGCCTTTAAGGCTAGAGTTGTTGAAGTGGGTCAGATGGAGGGAAATCGTAAGCCTCTCTATTTAACTGAGCTGTTCACACTCAATGGCTGGATGCTGGAGTTCTCTGAGGATGACTGAAATATTGGCATTAATATTCAACAACTGCGGTTTCCTCTTTGACTGTAAAATCTAGGCTAGACCTCCTAAGCTTCTAGACCACTTGGTGGTGTTTGGTGGAGTGTTATATTTTTGAAATAAATCCTTGACTCTAGAAGCCAAGGAATGAAATTAGTCTTTCTTGGGTGTTGTGTTGGACTGAATTTGACAGAAAAACAGATGAAATAGGGGAATAAACATCTTGAGTGAAAGAAACTGTCTCCACTTTCCTAAAGGTTTACCTGTAACAGAACTGCTACACTCTTGCTATTATCTTGGTGAGAGCACATTATACACACCCCCTCTTTAGAGTGCACCCTGGCAATGTAATACACAGAATCCTGGGCTCTCAAGTACCTCTTAAAAAGAATACGTTTTGGAACAGTATCCTTGTACTTTCCTATCAGGCACTTCCAAAATATCATCCTGTAGTTGATCCATGAGCCTCAAGCTCTGTCATCCCTTCCAGGAACCTGCAGATTATATGTCTGCCATCAGATTATACTTGGTTAAGCCAACAAGTTTAATTGAATACACAAAACAAGTGTAATAGAGTTTTTTAGTCAGCCTTATTTTTTTGTAGAGTGGTACTCTACTAGATGCAACCCATACAGAGAAAGTGCAGACATTTTCCTTCTGTCCTTTCAATATACAGTAAGGCAATTCCATGAAAACCAGCTGCTGGCTGGGTTACAATTTATCAACTTGCTAATCAATAGCTTCAGCTTTCTTTCTTTGCATGTATGAATGAATGCAGCTTATGGATTCCTTTGGGCATATTCCAGTTTGCCAAAAAAATTAATCTGGAGGGAAAACATGTTCTTTGGAACCTTGCAGAAGCTTATGAAATGCTAAACAAGAATATTAAATCTGATATTTGAGGATCATCGTTGTGCTGTGCTGAAGAAAGTATTAAAAACTTCTTCCGTTTTTGGCATCAGAAACCTATGAAGAAGAAAATCATCCCCTAACATTGTCCAAGTCCTTTGTCTGCTGGCTGTTCTCTTAGTATTTTCAGACCTGGCCTCTTAGTTGAAGAGCAGGCCCTGAAAAATTCTGCAATTCATTTTTACACCATCATCTACAGGAAGCTTATTTATGTAGTTTTTGAACTATGCAAAATCGTTTACAGTGTTTTAAATGTTTCTTTCCTTTTCCACTCCTTTCCACTAATTTTCACTAACCGCCACCTTTGCTTTTCAGCAAGCTGAAGGAGGGCAAATTGACAGGTGTTACTTCTTCCTAATGAGTGGTAATCCTTTTGGAGAAAAGTTGTGTGGTCCATACTGCTTTTGTTTAGCATTTGCTATAGATTTTGAAATAGAAGAATATAAAATGGCTATTGTATAAATCTATTCTGTAACCCTATCTACAATGTACTATGCAAATTCTGTTATAAACACAGGAAGCATAAGTTACAGTTTATCTGATACAGATTATATTTTATAAAATCACTGCAATTTATTCCACATACAACATTTTCTAGAATTCCCATACAACAATTTCTAGAATATATTGTTAAGTCTCATAGACAGCAGATCAGTGGTTGCCACGGCCAGAAGGTGGGGGAAAGGCTGACTTCAAAGTGACATAAGGGAACTTTTTGGCATGATGAAAATATTCTATATTTTTACTGTGGTAATGATTATACAACAGTAGACTAAATTCATGAAAATCTACCATTAAATAATTTCTAATGTTTTATAACTAGATTATTTCTCAATAAACAAGAATTAAGGGAGAGAAAATCCCTGAACAATGCAGAGAATGGTCCTATTAATGTAAGAAAGACAGAAAATAACACAAATCATCTTGAGCTACATCTGTGTCCATGCCGCTGGTCTGCATCTATGCCCACTTCTACACCCCTGCCGACCTCTGTCTCCACTGCCAAATCCACACATGGCCATATTGCTATCTCCATCTCTACCTCCACCTGCGCTCTAGCTCTGTCATTTTGTCTGTTGGGAGACAGTATTACATGGTATTTAAACATGGAATCTGGAATAAAAGTTCTCGGATTCAAATTTCAGTTGGGTCTCTTACTAGCTGTGTAACTTAGACAAATCACTTATTTTTTCCATGGCTCAGTTTTATTATCTGTAAAATGTAGATAAGAATAGTTCCTACTGGGGCGTCTGGGTGACTCAGTCGGTTAAGCATCTGCCTTCGGCTCAGGTCCCGATCCCAGAGTCCTGGGATCGAGCCCCGCATCGGGCTCCCTGCTCAGCGGGAAGCCTGCTTCTCCCTCTGCCTGCAGCTTCACCTGCTTGTGCTTCTCTCTCTGTGTGACAAATAAACAAATAAAATCTTTAAAAAAAAAAAAAAAGAATAGTTCCTATTGGTTTATTATAAAGATTAAGTGACTTAGCATTTATACACAAGTGCTTGGCACTAATCCTGGCACATGGCAACGATGATATAAATTTTGACTATTACTGTTGTCTATATAAATGCATAGAAATGGTTTGTAAGAGTTATCTCTGGTGAGGGCTGGGGT
Source organism: Mirounga leonina (assembly GCF_011800145.1). Classification (NCBI taxonomy): domain Eukaryota; kingdom Metazoa; phylum Chordata; class Mammalia; order Carnivora; family Phocidae; genus Mirounga; species Mirounga leonina. The sequence goes on from NW_023270702.1 coordinate 5,971,748, forward strand.
ATTGGGGAAAGGTGAATGTATCTATATCTATCTGTATTTTAAATAATCAGCATATATTACTTTTGAATTAGAATAAAAGAAGTAAGCAAGCCATTTGTACTATTTGGTTGGAGAACGTGTATTTATCTTTTGGTAACAGGAACTTTCTGTGGTTTTGTGCTTTGGTCAGATTAGTTTCTGTCTTCCTGGAGGGCAGAAAGCCAGCTTGCCTTGGTCCTCACATGATGCCAGTGGGACCAGGAGCTTGGGTGTTGTGGGTGCTCCCAGTCAGTATAGTTCCCCAGGGGAGCGGCCCCTAGAAAGGCAGTTGCTGCTGCTGCTTCTGCTCATTTTGGTCGTACCTCTCGCGAGGGCTTTACGGTTTAACCAGAAAGCTCTATCCATGTACACATTTGGACATCCAGGGCTCTAAAGTCCGAGAGGCCCTGAGGATAATGTTTTCTGACATAAAGTGGGCTAGATCACACATCTAGTGTGCCCTAGACACATTATGGGAAAAGTTTGCCGTGGAAAGAAACCTTGAAAACACCAGGTTGGAGGAAAGCCTCTCTGGAACAAAGTGGGAGAAATTCCCCTTGGCCTAATGCTGATGTGCTGATGAGCCACGGGGATGGAAAGCTGAGCTTTACTTTTTAAGTAATTCGATGATTTTACATTTTAATCATTTTATTACATATATATGCATACAGTCCATTTCTATTACATAGCTATTGGTCATAGTACAGATGAGCAAGAACGATGTAAAGACAACATGTGACCCAGCTAAGCTTTCACATAAGACTGCCTAATAATTAAGCTTTTCATTTGCCTAAAATGGAAAATAAGCATTTTCGACTAGGAGATATGTAATGCCCGAAACATGAAATTCTTGGCAAAAAGTTTGACATTTGATATAACCGACGATGATTAAAACGTGAGTGCAGTTGATCAGAGAATTTGATGATGATGACGATGATATGATTTCAAACCCTACGTGCACAGAATGGGTTCAGAAGATGCACACGTCTAAATGGATTTATCTCCATTTATCTCCTTTAAGGTAGCACAGGTTAAGCCATTTGGGTCTTCCAGAGAGGCTGTGGGTCCACAGATTAATATTGCTGTAAACTCCGGTGAGGAAGGAAAGAGGGCTTCCTTTTTGACATTGCGTCTCTTACATAGTAACTAAGATATGGATCAGGCAGCACAAAGGATAAAGAGTGGAGTAGGTGACCTCTAGGAATTCAGAAGACCTTCATATCTTCTATGTTCAAAGTCTGGGTGTCTTCAAGAGCTTTGAAACAAATCACCTTAATTTCTAGACATAATTTCATAAATTCATTAAATGCTCCATACTTTGCCTGAGTGTGGGAAATGTAATGTGTTCTGAATGAGCTGAAAGCATTTTATGGCACTAGGATGGTATATATTTTTAACTTTCTGATTTGGCTGAGTTTTATCTTGTTTTAGCCAACTGGTGGCTGGACATGTCAGCTGAGAAGGAACTGAATGGAAGTGGATAGGTTGAACAGTCAACTTTCAGCAATAAGAATTATCTTAGAAAATATATAATATTTAAGTAAGTCTAATGTAATTAGGTACTCAAGGGGCACTCGTAAATACCAATGATTAATTTTCATTAAAAGGACTGATATCTCATATTTTAAGTGCTTCTACATTTTCACTGAGGCATTAATGATGAGTCCTAAAATCTCTATCTCTTTTTGGCTGCATCTAAGCCATTTGGACATTACTTAGGGTTGTCAATTACTAATCAACAACACCAAGTGAATGACTGCTAAGTTTCTATGAAGGTTATATTGAACAGTTTAGTTTTTGCCAACACAGACTGAATTTTTATAACCATCTCAGAATTTATTTATACATTTGCAAACTCGTGGGAAACTCACACATTAGAGGCAATCCTAGCTTTTAAGATAATTACCTAGATTGATAATGCAAAACTGTTTTTCCTTTAAAGTGATTTACTTGGTGTGTTTATTCTATTCTTATTTTTGATGGATCATGTACAATGTAGCAGATTGTCAAGAACTCAAAAGGATGTGTTTTCTGTCGATTCACAGCTAGTGCAGAATTGGTTGAAATTTGAGCTCCTTCATGTGACCTTAATGTAACCCTGACCTGGGAGGACAGTATGTCTCTAGGGGTGGAAGATAATTTAATTTCCATGCATGTCAAGTCCTTAGTTTCTTCTGTGTGGAGGCTGCCGAGAAGTGTCAAATTTTGCAGAATCAGGTGTTCTGTGTTGGAGATGTGGAATACATTCTCCAGGGGTTAGAGCTGAGACCACCAAGTAGACTTCATTTTAGAGCCTTAGGGGAGCCCTGAAACCATAGATTGTGAAGATGAAAAATATTTCTTTACCCTGTAAACTATTCATCTTCTATTTCACTTTTAAAACGTGTGCCCATGATAGCGTCAACAAAGAAAGTTCCAAAGGCCACACTTAGAACATCTAAGTTTATTATTTTATACTTTTGCAGCTGAAAACAACGGTTGAAAATTCCAGTGTGTCAAGCAGTGGAATTTAAGTATCTAATGCGTTCCCTGTGTTTTTCATCCCCAAAGGGTTGTAACACACTGCTTACAAAGATTAAATGTAGGAAACTCTGCAATATCGACAAGATAAAGCAAATTCCACTCAGCTACTTGAATTTCCTTCTTTTCCCACATATCTCTGGTTTGTGGAATAGTTTATTATACTGTAGAGCAATGAAAATTTCCAGCAAGACCAAAGTTAGTGGCATAACATGATTTAACACTTCCGTGATTCTGAAATCATAGTTATGTAGCTCAGTATAAGGTGACCTCATCTCTGTTTCATACTGCTATCCTCTCTGTGGAACTCCAAGATCATTATCCTCTTGTAAGGACTTCTCCATGCTTGCAAGTGAATTATAATAGCAAAGAAGAAATGGTTTTAAAAAATGGCCATTGGATGAATCATGAGTGCGAAAGAAGCAAAGAATAACTCCAGCTGAGAGGCACTTTGTAAACTTCCTACTGATTTGACCCATGGTAGATTCCTTCTGTAGTAACAAAATAATTTTTTCTCAGAAACTCAAAAGGTAAGATTATATACTTGACTGTGACAATACTCTATGGGAGAAGTTGTTTAATCAGGGCATGTTAAATGCTATAACAAATGACCTCCAAGCCTGAGGAAACTTAACAGATTAAGAGTATATATTTACAAGAGTATAACTTCTGTGAAGTTCCTTGCAGGCAGAGGGACAGAGACTCTGTTCCATGTGGTCACTCAGGGACCTAGGCTCCTTTCATACTGTGGCTCTGTATCTCTCATCTACAAACTTATAGGAGTTTGCTGGGTTCCTTCCAACTCAGTAGTCAAAGAGAAGAGAAGGCATGAAGAAGAAACACTTGTCTTTTTTTTTTTTTTTAAAGATTTTATTTACTTGACAGAGAGAGACACAGCGAGAGAGGAAACACAAGCAGGGAGAGTGGGAGAGGGAGAAGCAGGCTTCCCGCCAAGCAGGGAGCCCGATGCAGGGCTCGATCCCAGGACTCCGGGATCATGACCCAAGCCGAAGGCAGACGCCCAATGACTGAGCCACCCAGGCGCCCAAAACACTTGTCTTAATAGGGTGTGAGCAGGTGTGGAAAAACATTGCGAGAATTCTAGAGAACTGCTATGAAGATTTGGTACCCAGACAAAGGGAAAGCATCGGTGAGCATATACCAGTCTCTGTCACAGCTGGCATGTACATGGGAAGAAAGTATTCTGGAAAGGGTGAGCTTTTTCCTATGGGTGTAGGATGGGTGGATGGTGCTGAGAAAATATTGTGTATGTACGTCTCATTTTTCTCCAAAACGATGACAGTGTTACGAGCTTTGTCTCTCAGCTACATTTTGGCCATTTGGGGTGGCAGCGCTTTTACCGTGGTAATCCTTTCAAACTGTGGCCAGTATTTTCTGGCCAGATTCCTGTAAACTCCTGCCCTCTTTTGTGATCCCTGACTAAAAGTTGATGAAGACTCTGCCATTTGTTTGGTAAACTTATCTTGTCAAATATCGTTAAGGTACTGACTTATAAGACCAAGACCTAGGGACGGAGAGAGATTAAGCCTCTGTATACATACCATGGGTTGGTATGGCCAGAAGTAAGATATTTTGGTGACACCATCTTTTTCTGAATGTACGTATATACATGTTAGGCCTGAGGTTCAACTGAGGTCTTTCCGGAAAAGAGCCCTTGAGGAGGACAAAGGGATTTACTAAGGACTTTAAGTTCAAAATAGCAGCATTCATAGGTGAGAGGAAGCTGGATCCAGACCTAGCTCTTTCAAAGGATCCTGAAGCTAAAAATGAGTGAAAATGTTACAATGTATTCTGATTTCAAATAGAAAATAGCAACTTTCCCATTTCTACACAGAAGTTATCCTCTTCATGAAACTTAAATCTGAAATTACACAGATTCTTTCTTTTATCACTTTCTAATTTAATGTACTTACAGAAGACTCTTAGTGACATTCATCCAGTATCACTGGAGAAGCATTTTAATCCTTTACTCTTTGTTAAAAGTCATTGCCATTTGACCCTAGAAATTAAGAATTTGAATGACTCATTTGTAAGCTACTGGGGACATTAAGATCTGTTTAAAGGCACCAGAATGTCTACTTATTTTAATTGCAGTTTTCAAACATCAGGATCAATGTTCTGAAGTTGTTGATGCTGTGGAAAAGTTACCTTCAGTAAAAATCTTAGGTTTTGGGAAACTAATCTGATTACTATTTTCTCATCATACACATGTGATTTAGCAAGCAGCTGTGTGCCTTCATGTGGTCTCTAGCACATGGTTTTGGGGAACAAATTTACTTTTGCTTTTTGGAATGTGCATTTACTTTTTACATGTTGATTGTAAACCAGTATTGAATATTAAATTAAAAACACTCTTTTTAAGAAAAAAAGTCCCTTTTTCAGCTATAGTATCCTGAAAGCCATAAATATTATAATTTGAGGGGAAGTGTATTTCCAGTGATGTGATATAAAGATATTAGATCAAAGATTTTTTTAAGTAATTAATTTTAAAAAATCAGAGAAGATTAAGGGTTATGTCTACAATGCAGTCATTTTTACTTACTAGAATTGTCTAATATTCACTTCATGGATGAGAAAGCAATACAGCTATATTTGGCCCAGGGAAAAGAGCACATAATTCAGATACTGGCTGGTACATTTTTTACAGCTATGTAAACTTTTTCCATTCTTAGCAAGTGACAGTGACTGAGCAAATCATTGTTACAATTTGGCTTATAAAATTGACTGCTGATAATCGTGTTTATAGCGTTGCTTTCTTTACCTCTCCACATTTTTTATTTTTATTTTTTTACTTCTATTGGAGTCTGTGAGTAAGTGACTAATGTGAAGATTATCCATAATGTGTGTTGTTTCAGAAAACAGATCTGGACCTGCTGTTGTAAGATAGATGTTAGATCTCTGGGAATGTGACTTCCAGAACTGGAACTGAACTTTTAACGGACAACACTCTACTATGCTTCTGTGATTTACATTTAAATAATACTCCTCAATAAAAAAAATTGTTGATATCCACTTTATTTTCATTATCTTTTGTTGGCTGTTCTCGGTTATAAACAAAAATATTTATATTCATGTGGAAACCAAAACAGAGGAAGTATAACATCTTTGAAATATGTTAAAATTGTCCTTCCTTTTGAAGTTTTAGAGACCTACTTCTACATACATTACCTCTTTTAAAAAATTATACATAGGGACACCTGGGTGGCTCAGTCGTTAAGCGTCTGCCTTCGGCTCAGGTCATGATCCCAGGGTCCTGGGATTGAGCCCCGCATCGGGCTCTCTGCTCTGCAGGAAGCCTGCTTCTCCCTCTCCCACTCCCCCTGCTTGTGTTCCTTCTCTCGCTGTGTCTCTCTCTGTCAAATAAATAAATATCTTAAAAAAAAATTAAATATAGCTGAATAAACAGAAAACAGTTGTATTTAAAGTAAAAATGCAAAAATTCAAAGTTAAATATAATGAAAGTGCTTACTATTTTAAAAGTTCCTTATACTTAGCCTTTTTTTTTTTTTACTTAGCCTATTCTAAGTCCCAATTTGATTATTTAAAAACATAGTATTTATAAAGGTAAAATTTCCTAATAAGGTTAAAAATGTTATCAGTTAAGGAAGCTTATTCAGAAAAACCAGCAGCTAAAAAAAGCTAAAAATGTATTTTAAAAAAAAGTATTTTTGGAAATGTTGTTTGTTAAGTTTGGAAATGTTTTTGTTAAGAAATGTTTTTGTTAAATGTTAATGTTTTGTTTAATTCCTCAAACATTAATAACTTAGTCATGGAAGTAAATTTTCATTTCTGGGATTTTTATATTTGTCTTTCCAATCTTCTCCAGTTACCATCATTGTATACCTTCAGTGAAATACATCCATGCTGATTCTAAAATAGAAACCCGTTTAACTCCTGGGTTCCTGCATGGCAAACAGATAAATAATGCCACCCCCATCCTATTCTCCACAAGATGTAAGGCTTCACATGGCATGAGGTATCATTCAATATTTGAATGTGATTAAATATGTCTATGTGAATAACATTTGCATGAAAATGTTTCTATCATTTTCAGCCGTGATAAAGAGTAATATCTAGAGAGGGAACATGTGCTGAGGAACTCTGTAAACTTTTGTAGCAACCATTCTGGTTCCTTCTATTGTTGCTCAGGATAATGAAGAACTTGGGGCCAAAGCCCATTTTGTAAATAGCAAAATGGAACTTTGATTTATACAGTGTAACTGACTTGGTTTCACATGTTGTCTTTTTGTCTGCCTCCTGACACTCTTCTGGCAGAGCTAACATTTCATTCCCGTTTTCCAGGCTTTCTTCCTGAGGCAGATCCCCTTGTAAAAGCGGTGTGACTCACATTTTCTATCATGAAAAGCACTCATCATCAAATGCCGTGAAGTGTTCATCCAAACACTTAAAATTTTACAACCACCAGCTAGAGGCCCAGAGGTGCAAGTTAATGCAACTGCGCAAGCCCTGATATGAAGTAACTGTTTTGCATTATCTGGAATATGGAAATGAAGGGTCTGTGATCTCTGTGCTGCTGCTGAAACTTAAATCCAGAAAGGCATTCTAGCATCTCCAGAGGCTCCATCAGTATTTAAAGCAGGTATGCTGGGCACCTGGGTGGCTCAGTCGGTTAAGCGACTGCCTTCGGCTCAGGTCATGATCCTGGGGTCCCGGGATCGAGTCCCGCGTCTGGCTCCTGCCTCAGCGGGGAGCCTGCTTCTCCCTCTGACCCTCTCCCCTCTCATGCTGTTTCTCTCTCTCTCTCTCTCAAATAAATAAGTAAATAAAAATCTTAAAAAAATAAATAAATAAAGCAGGTATGCTTAAGTAAATTACTACCTTATCTAGACCGGCGAGAAAAAGTAATTGGGTGGCCTCCACTTGTGTCCTTGAGGTATTTCTGTCTTCTTTTGTTCAATCACTCTAAATTATAAGTGGTCATACTCTAGGTCTTCCTTAAATCACATTTATTCTTTTCAGAGAGTTCAGGCATTGTGTTGTAGAATACAAAAGTGAATGGACTTAGATGTAAACAGGCTACCGATACTAAGAACTTCTTGGCATAGATACTCTGAGATGCGAGGGCAGGCGATCTGGAGATACAAGGAACTTCGTATTTGGGTAAAGGATGAGGGTAATAATAATCATGGTGCTGGTGCTATAGGACTGATGTGGAGAAGGACAGGTACTCATCATGTAAGATAACTGAGGTATAGTCCTGCATGACCCTAAAGAAATGGGGTTTTGGCTTCGTTCTTTACTAGTTCTCTACCCTTGGGGCCTGGTAAATGAGACTCCAATTAGATGAACTATCCCTTTCCCTGGAATTTTACTTCCTTAGAGAACTGGACACCATTTCAGATGTCCCAACATAGCTGTTCTCCCCCCTTACCCAAACTGGGTAAGCTCTCACCCAGTTTGATTTAGGCCAGATGGATTCTTTGCTTAACCAGAGCTTTTTGAACATTAACTGAATCAGATGCTTGCTATTATTCAGTGCTATGAAATCTTCAAATTATATGCCACAGAATCAAGAACAGGGTGATCGTCTTGCCCCAGCAATATAATTTCTCCAATGCCAAAATATAGAACTTACCAAAACAGAAATAGACTGCTGATTCTGAGTATTTTTCGATCTTTCTTAAATATTAAATTTTGGCCTCTGTTGTGCCTCTTGAAGCGCCATGGAAATAAAATAAAGTCACATGTCTGTGCCAAGCCGGGGTTGGCATTTTTCTTCTGAAAACATTCAAAAGCACTTGGTTCTCATTGTATATATTCTGTTACATGCATATTTTCCATTATGTTTTGTAAAAGAAGTCTAAAACTGCTGAATCATTTAATCAGACGGTGCTAAAGAATTTCTCAGGAGCCACCATATGAATTAAGCCCATTGGTGTGCAGCATTGAAAAGCATACATGGGGTCGCCTGGGGGGCTCATTTGGTTAAGCCTCCGACTCTTGATTTCAGCTCAGGTCATCATGATCTCAGGGTCGTGAGATCCAGCCCCACGTTAGGCTGTGCACTGTGTGTGGAGCCTGCTTAAGCTTTCTTCTCTCCCTCTCCCTCTGCCCTTCCCACCCCTCCCACTCTCTCCCTGTCTCTTTCTCTCTCTCAAAAATAAATAAATAAAATTTAAAAAGCATACATGGTTTCCACTTTCCAGAGCCTTACAGTTTAAAGGGGGAGATTTAAAAAAAAGGAAAGAAAGAAAAAGCAGAAAGAGAACTATTATCCAACCTCTTTCTTTCTTATCTGTCTATCTATGGAACAAAAAAGAGAACTATCATCCAACCTCTTTCTTTATCTATCTGTCTATCTATGGAACAAAAACGAGTGAGAAAGAGGAGGAAGGGAGAGAAGGAGGGAGGAAAGGAGATGCACAGAGAGAAATACAACAGAACATTTGCCCAGATATGCAGAGGGCTCAAAGATAGTGTTGGTAGGTTGGAGCATGGGAAGGATGCATTTGAATCTGTGCTGATTACAGATTCATAACTAGCTTTTGGACATGCCTTTCTAAAGAGACCCGTGGAGTCCCATGATTGGTTTCATAAGAATGTCTACCTCCTGCAATTCCTTTGTGGAGCCACAGATGATCCTGTTTAAAATGAGGCACTTTTGACACTTTGAATGCACTGTGGTTCTGACACGGGATCTTGAGCCTGTCTTGAGCTTCCTCCCTGGAGCTCCCACTCCACTTTGTCATATTCTGTCATCTACTGACTCCCTAGTGAATGATTTATTTTGAAGTTTTTATTTTAATTTTCTCCTCTCACTTTAGCATTAGATTGATAGTCCTCCCCCTTGACATCTGTTTTGCCTCACTGAGACGGCTGTCCAAATGTAGCACGTTACAGTGTTTCTTTATTATCTTTATAGAACAACAGGGTGTAGATGAGCTACTATAATTCAAAAGCCTGTTGGAGGGTGCTAGGAACTTGATGGGGGAAAAGTGCAGTACATCAAGGACACTGGAAAGCAGCTGACTGCGTGGTGTGGCAGACAGAGAAAATCCAGTACACTTAGCAGTCATTTCCCAGCACGTACCCCCGCCTTCCCCTCAGTTGTCTGACCCTACCAACAGTGTGGAGAAGTTTCCCTAGTCCTCGCTCTATGTAAAGGGAGAAGCATCTCATGCTAACCATGGTGGGCACATCCAGCAGAGATCAAAGTGCTTTCCCAGACATTTCCTTTGTGACTCCTCTGTTGGCCAACAAAGCTACTCCTTAGCTACCACTGTCTCATTTTTGTTTGGTGGTGGAGACTTGCATTTTTTTTTTTTTAATGTGGCAGAGAAAAGTTTCATCACATTTTATGCTGAATAAATAGTTTAATAGCTCTTTTTATTTTTTAACTGTGTAGTTAATGTTGGATAGAGTTATAACAGGCATTTACCAAAGGACATTCTATGAAAGGACACTATCAAAATACTTGTATGGAGCTTCGGTCCTTGAACGATAGGCCATATGGAAGCATATGTTAGATATATTCCAACCCCACTGGTAAGTGCTGGGAATTATGAAAGAAATGCTTAAGTAGTCTGATGGAGTATTTCTTTGGTAATAGTTTTTAGAACTAAATTCCTTGCAGGTATAACATTTTGAGAGGTTTCAGATAATGTTGGCATACTTAAAAACAAGTTATGCTTCATATAATACAACTTCTTATATTAAAAAATAAGCCAACATTTATATGTACCCATATATTTATATGTACTCAAATATTTCAACTTTTCTTGATTATGAGGAATAAGATGATGTTGGTGGTTATAGACTTAACATTCTTGGTTTCAATTTTTTGTGTTCATCCTAAAAGTTATGCTGTGTCATCAGTCTTCATTGAAATTGTATGCTCAGAGAGGCTTCATATGTAGGAAAAAGACATTCGACTACTGAGTGAATCTGGTTGGCCACCTAACTTCTTCATTGCTTTATGGTATTATGTTGTCTCTACTCTCCACCCTATATGAAATAACCGAAGTGAAGTGAGAACAGTGTCATAAATTTGTGGAGTAATGTGTGCGTAATAAGTCCCTGTGTATAAAAATGGTTTTGAAAAGAAAGCCAATTACTAGTCCTCATAGTGGACAAGAATAAAGGGGAGGGGGGCTAAGAAAATGGTTTTTGCTTTTTTTCTTAACCAGAAAATAGAAATTTTGGATAAATTAAAAAGTGAAATGTTAAGTTTGGTAGTAGCCCTAATCTGGACTATGAACAGTGAAGCAGATTTTATTTTATGGAAAAAATGATATGGTTATATCGTATTCATGAATTTAGGGACTTTTGAAAGCCTTAGAATGCATCCATCTAAGTTTTCATTGAAAGTGAATTTAAATTGATAATTTAAAAAGACAATTCAACTTTTCTGATTTTCAGTTATAATGGAAATTACATTAACATGTTTATGCCGTAGTCACATAGGACATACCTAGCCTGGTCTAGCACTAAAAATGGATCAACCAACCAACAAATAAATGAGCTGTGGTAGATTGAAGAAGTGGCTATAAATAATCTTTCTCCTTTTAGCCATACCCATTGGCAGCACCTCCTAAAGACTCCAGACTGGTCTTACGACGTGCTTTGTCTAACCAGACATTAACAAACATCATGCAGTCAAGGATTTGAAAAGAGATTGCACACTGGGGCTTGTACTCTCTTGCTTCTCTTCAGAATCTTGTGACTGCCACCATTTGAAGAAGCTAAGCGAGCCAGCCAGCTGACTGAGATGAACACATTTTCCAGTTGCCTTAGTTGTTCCAGAAAACAAAACAAAACAAAACAAAACAAAAACAACCAATGTTAAGCAACTTCTCGGTTATCCATAAATGCAGTAGTGACCCCAACTGAGACCAGTACTAGAACCATCCAGGTAAGCCCAGCCTAAACTGCTGACCCACAGAAACCTCAGATAAATAATTGGTTGTTGCTTTAAGCCATTAAGTTTTGGGGTAATTTGTTATTCAGCAACAGATAACTGATACAATAGAGTAAACTAATTACATAAATTTAAAAGCAGTAATATGAACACTTTAAGGGCAAAAAATAAATTTTATCAATAAGAAAGAAGTCATTAAAATGTTGCATATATATTTCAGGCCCAGAGTGTTTAGCGTGTCTTCTGGCTGTCGGTTCTGAGTCTCAAGTGCATTTCAACCTGATCACTCTAAAGGAGAAGAAACATCTGAAGGAGTCTCAAGGACTTCTGGTGAGTTCTTTTTTTTTTTAAAGATTTTATTTATTTATTTTAGAGACAGAGCACAAGAGGGGGGAGCGGGAGCGGGAGAAGCAGACTCCCTGCTGAGCAGGGAGCCCGATGCGGGACTCGATCCTGGGACTCCAGGATCATGACCTGAGCCGAAGGCAGTTGCTTAACCAACTGAGCCACCCAGGCGCCCTTCTGGTGAGTTCTAATATCAGTGCTCTTGAATTAAAAACAATTTTTTCCTCAAGTATATTTTTCCCAAATTTAGGTCAGACCAACTCAGACTAGTTTCATCTCCAGCAAATGGACAGTATGTAGAAGCTTGTTAATCCTTTGCCTATTATTTACTACCACTTAATACTACATCTTTGAGAAAAATGTATGAGATCCTATTAAAAAAACAAGTTGAAAAGCAGGGAGTATCTCTAGCATTCCTAATTTAATACAAATTAGTTTCTACTCATCGGTATATAAACTCCATAAATCCAGGGATTTTGCCTGATTTTTATTTGATTCACTGCTATATCCACACTCACATAATAATGCTTAAGCTCTGAGATTAAGAAGATTCTTCTCCAAGGCACATTGGTGAGACTGGTGAGAATCAGTCTGCTTTAGAAGTGCAGGCTGAACGGTCTTAATTCTGTCTCAGAGAAACAGAATAGACAGCAATATGCAATATTCTTGTGAGATTTTGTAAGATTATTGACTCAAACATCTATACCATATCTTTAATCATTCTTCTGAGATTTAGGCTTTTAAACAGAAATCTATTATGCATTGCAAACACAATTGCATCTTGATTGAATTTTGGCTGCCTAAATCCTCTATCTGAGATAGATCTATCAACTCTTCAGAATGGGGTCTCTCCTGAATGACACATTAAGAACACTATTTTTGTAACATTTACTATGAGATCCTCTAGAAAGAGCCTGTTAATGATATAAAGAAATGAACTTTGGTCTGTGAATTAGAAAACTTGAGTCTGCTCCCAGTTCTGGCATTTGCCAACTGCATGACTGGGAAATCCATTTAATCTCCATAAGCCGCAGTTTCCTCACCTATGTGATGTCAACAACAGAGTAATTGATATATTCACAATTTTCTTATACAATATATGAAGTGTTGTAAAATGGAAGGCATTATTATTACAATGTCTCTTGACTCAACAAAATTTAATATTTATAATGGCCAAAAAAAAAAAAAATGCCCTTGCAAGTGAGACTGTATCACCACATGTAAGAAAAGCAAGAAGGGCATTTTCTAATATAAAGTTGTTTGTAGTGTGGAAAGAGAGCAGAATAGTTCCAGATGAACTACAGGTTGATTCATATATTTCAACACCCTGCTCAGGCAGGTAATAGTCCTTCAAACTCACAGATATGATCCCATTCAAATGTATGTGGGCAACATAGATCAGAAGACTGTCATGTTTATGACAATACTCATAAATGTCCAGGAATGAAATCCATGTTGATTTAAATTGTTGCATATTGTGTCAGTTGGAGTTCTTTAGCTAAGAAAGTTGAAAAAAAATTTATGGGAAGCATATGGGGTAATCCTTGGAATCTATGGAAGAAGAACAGCTAGGTCTTGGGGCAGATAGGATCAAGGTCACTCCCTCTCAGATGGGGCAGAAGAGAGAAAGGATAGTAGAAATATCACTTATTATTTTACTAAAGTCATTTGGATTGGGGGAAGATGTTTTTTTTTTTTTTTAAAGATTTTATTTATTTGAGAGAGAGAGAATGAGAGACAGAGAGCATGAGAGGGAGGAGGGTCTGAGGGAGAAGCAGACTCCCTGCCAAGCAGGGAGCCCGATGCAGGACTCGATCCCGGGACTCCAGGATCATGACCTGAGCCAAAGGCAGTCGCTTAACCAACTGAGCCACCCAGGTGCCCGGGAAGATGGTTTCTAAAAGGTAAATTAGGTTGCTATTTCCTCCAGAAACCAACAGTTGCTGGACAGGCAAAAACAAAAGATATTAGATATACTTGTCATGATTAATAAGGATGAGTTTAAAAAATTTTTTGAGACCTACATCAAAGTTATTTAAGCTGCTATGTGATATTTGTTTCAAAAATGATACAGTGAGTACTAGATTTTCCAAAGGCATTTTCAGAGGGATTGGGAACTTTCTCAGGAAATTCTGTGTCATCCCAAATGGATCCAGGTACTGCACTAGCTTTACTTGAAAGCTCGGGATTTTCTCTTCATTTAAAAAATACAAATTAAAAATGGTTAAACAAATAAACAACAAGGAATTTTCAGGTTGGTGTGGATTTCATGATAATTGGCCCAGTATTATAGTCCAATGGAATAAGATACTTTGTGCAGACTACAAAAATGCTGTGAACAAGAGCACTAGAGTTGAACCCATATTCCTGCATAAATAAAGTATATTTCTTACTTTTCTTTATTATGGAATTACTTTGAAAAATTTGATATTGTTCAGGTTTGTCCACAGCTGATTGTCAATGATGCCATTGCAGAGGGTCGAATACTAACCTGTCCTTTAAATACTTTCCATGTTACTCATCTTTAGTTTGGAGGCTCTGAGGTCCCTGGAATTTTCATGTCCTTTTGGAGAGATTGTTTTATGATTTCATGTCTGATTCTATATTTGGATATGAAAATGGATCATGGAATCAACAAGACGCAAACTCACAAAATAATCATGAACTCAAAAAAAAGAATCTCAGGAAGTCACATATCATTTGATACAAAAAATAATTGAAGAGCAATGAGAAGACAGCTTCTGATGTCATCCTATGCTTTTAGGTCATTTGTTGAACAATTCATCAAATTTGTAATTCTTGAGTAAAAGTCTTAAGCGTTTCTACATGCAAATTTAATTCCACCATATTTTTATACTAAAGAATTACAAAGCATAATTCTATATTATCGTACACCAAAATGAGAGTATTTTCCCCTAGGATATAATTAACATCTGAATTTATGTTCATTTTTTATAATGAACGGATAAATGGAAATGTGGTTTTTGAGTAAACTGGCCGAAAATGCTCTCAGACCCACTGGACTACTTAAGAACAGTGTGACATACAGCATTTAATTATATACATTTACAAAGAAATCTTTGCTCGTGTGCCACGTTATCAACATAAACAGGAGTGAACCGGTTGAGATAATATTTAGTGAGTGATACTCCTTACCTGAGTTACTTTTCCTAGGCACCAGCATTGTGACGGCCATGGTCACTTGGGGTGAGCCCAGTACCCAAGGCGTGACATCACATAGCTGAAGATTTTTTTTAATTTGTGATCTCATAAAACAAACGAATTAATTAGAAATAACCAAACCGGGGCACCTGGGTGGCTCAGTTGGTTAAGCGGCCAACTCTTGGTTTTGGCTCAGGTCATGATCTCAGAGTGCTGGAATGGAGCCCCCTGTCAGGCTCCATGCTTCAGGAATCTCTCTCTCCCTCTGCCCTCCTCCCTCCTTACTCTCTCACATGCCTGCTCTGTCTCTTAAATCAATCAATCAATCAATCAATCAATCTTTATAATTATATTGTTTGCTATATTGCTCACTTTAAATTGAGTATTTAAAAAATTATCTTGAAATATTTTATCTACTCCTGATATTAATTCAGTTCATTTACTCTAGCAATTTGCAATGGCTTTTAATCTCCATAGAAATTGCTAGTCAAATGTGATGAGGGAATATGTCTTCGCTTAGCGCTCACGTACTTCAGGTACTTCAGTGATTCTTCTTTTTTGTTCTGGGTCTCCAAAATCCATGCCAATTATTATTTTTTAAACAAAGATTTTATTTATTTATCTGAGCGAGAGAGTGAGGGAGGGGGAGAGGGAAAGAGCGGGAGATCACGAGCAGGGTTGGGGGCGAGGGGGTAGAGGGAGAAGCAGACTCCCTGCAGAGCTGGGAGCCCAACTAGGGACTGGATCCCATGGGATCATGACCTGAGCTGAAGGCAGACACTTAAGCAACTGAGCCACCCAGGCGCCCTAAATCCATGCCAATTAGACCAAGAATCATTTCTGCTCTACATAGAAGATACAAATTCAAGTCCACCAGCTTAGAAATACAATGGGGCTAATCTTGATTTTTCGTGTAACTGAATCGTAACAGGCCTCAATTCAAGTGCATAATGAAATTAATTTTTTCTTGGGTCTTTTTATGTGATCTCAAAATTTTTTTTCCAGGTTTTCCTGTGGGAGTGGGGTGGAGTATTGGGGCATACCTCATTTCAGGTGTTGATAAAGAGGTAAAAGAGGTGAAGCAGATATCATGTCTTGTCTGAGCCATCATCATTGATTTGTTCTGGCTTTTGCTCAGATACTCTTTTTAGAATGGGTTTAGCTATCTTCCCACAGACCAGGGCTATGCTTTCCCTTATTACCATCACCAAGGTTGAGATCTTCAATTTTCTGTGCCATGTCAATGTTGTCCTTAGGTTTAGGGAATATATTTAACTGCTCCAACACCACATTTGGCTTCAGGCAACTCTGTGGGGCTTTCTCAGGCCTCTCTGCCAGAAAGTGAAAACCACGTCTTCTCTACCACCCTGCCGTGCTGGGCACAGGGAATCCTGGTCTGGCTGCCTCCCTTGGTCCTACTCAAAAGTGGAATGCAGAAATCCCCTCTGAATATTTACAGTGAAATATACTTCTTGGTATTCCCCATCTCAGTAAATGCCATCATTATTTGCACAATTACTCAGATGAAAACTTAGATTTATCCTTGATTCTTCTTTTTTTCTTACCCCATCCAATTTGTTAGGAAGTCCTCTTTACCTTAAATTATATCCCTAAGCCACTTCTCAATACTCCATCACTACCACTGTTAATTCAGGCCAACACATGGCTTACCTGGCTTACAGTAATAACCCCTTCACTAGTTTCTATTAATTCCCTGCTTCCACAGTTGCTGCCATCCTGCCACCCCCCAGAGTAACCTGTTAAAAACTTAAATCAACTCATGCTACTCTTCCACTCAAAACTCTCCAGTGACTTAGCATCGGGATGGAATCTAAGCCATGTTTCTTATAAAGGTCTACAAAGTGCTGGTCACCCTGCATCTTCAGGTCTGGGCTTCTTGTCATTTCTTAAATATGCCAAACTCATTCCTTCCCCAAGACTTGAAAATTTCTAATTTCCTGCTCTCCCCCACATGACTCTTAAATCCTTCAGATATCTTCTTAAATGCCACTTCTTCAGGGCTTCATCTCCCCATTCCCTTACCTGACATTTTTTTTTTTTTAAAGATTTTATTTATTTATTTGACAGAGAGAGACACAGCGAGAGAGGGAACACAAGCAGGGGGAGTGGGAGAGGGAGAAGCAGGCTTCCCGCGGAGCAGGGAGCCTGATGTGGGGCTCGATCCCAGGACCCTGGGATCATGACCTGAGCCGAAGGCAGACGCTTAAAGACTGAGCCACCCAGGTGCCCCCTGACATTTTTTTTTTTTACAATATCTATTACTACCCCAAATTAATTAGTGTTTATGAACTTCCTGCCTGCCTTCACCACTGATCTGAACTTCATCCCCCCAACTGTAATCTATAACATCTTATACTGCCTAGTACACATAGTAGGTCATCAATAAATATTATTTTCAGGGGATGAATGCACTTCATATTGGAAATACAGTGAGAATAGGACAGTGCTTTATATTCACTATATTTATTTTTGAGATGAAAACAGTTTGTAGATGAAAACTGAACTCAAAAAGGCTCATTTCCTCACTTGGTAAAAGATAGAGAAACAGAGAACTCTTATGTGTGATTATATGATTTTACATCTGGCTTTAGCAGAATGTGATTTTTTTACTATTTTACCATGTTAGGTCCGCAATTGTATAATATCTAGAAGACAGGATGCTATGCATCACCCTAAATCCAACACCCATGATCCAGAACACTGTGTAAAATAGCAGGAAATCAAGAAATCAGTGACTTGGAAATCTTTCTATAAACCACAGTAAATATGTTCACCAACACTGCTGAGCAGAGGCATAGGGCATCAAGAGTTTCTGGAAACTGTGAACAACACATGTGAATCATTTATCATCAAGCTGAGGAGGCTTTGTATTACTATCACCTGCGTCCTGTTAATAATGTTTGACACTTACATACCCCAGGGTTCTTTCAGTTGTAAGTGACTGGAACCCAGTTTAAACTAGCTTAAGCAAAGAACAGTATCTGTTGGCTGATGTAACCGGCAGGTCAAGGCTGGAACCTGGGCTCAAATGAGGTTTTCATGGCTTCAGCTCTCTCCGTCTTTGCTTCTGCTTTTCACAGCTTCTACATGCTTTTTTGGCTTCTTCTACACGGGTAGTCTCACATCATGTAGCAGAAAAGTAATCCCAGGTCCTCATCATTAAAACTTGTGAACCAACTCTTGCAGTAGCTATAGCTAAAGTGTCCGTGAGAGGTCAAGCTTAGGCCAGGTCTATACTAACTCTGTCGTTGTGTTGGGGAGATGTTGTATTGTGATTGGATCACACTTAATCTTGTGCCCACCCCTTTGGCAAGGAGAGGAAGGTTGGGGCACATGATTGACAGCTCCTCCAGGAACACAGGGAGTGGGAGCAATGTTTCTTAGAGGCCACAGAGGGGGAATGGGAAATCATGTTGAGCAGGTAAGATGTTAAAACTGTCACCATCCATACACCCACATTGCTTTATACTTCTTTAGCCCAAAAAAGGCCGATGCGTTTGTGAAAGGAAAAAAAAAAAAACTTACGTACTGTGCCTTATTGATTTCCTTCAATTATTGATCTTTTTAGGTTAGGTTTAGATCTCCTTCCATAACTGAAGATAATGCACTGGAAATGTCAGATATATAGTGTTGGCTAATTCTAGGAATCCCAACATAATAATAATAATAATAATCTAAAATTAATACCTCAGAATTAAGAATGGTCGAAAAGATAAAAACAATGAGATGAAAAAGCAATAGAAATGGAGGGTAGAAATCAGAGTAATCGGTATTTCTGAAGGAAAGAAAGTAGCAAAGAGGAGAATAATAATCACATATCTAGGATAAGGAAAATTTCTTGAATTATAGTTCTTAAATTAGGCAAATCATATTTGCATCATATTTTATGTATGAGAAAATGTAGCCTCCACTTTCCAGCAACCCCTTCATATTTATTCATTGGCTGTCCATATGGGCTTGTTTATATCTTGATTTTCTATCTGTAGTCCACCTAGTTACCTTGCCTTTAGCCATATTTCCCTGGGGAATTGGTGTCCAGCCCTAAACCTAAAATAGAATAATAGAGGCTATATTTTGCCAGTTTCCTTCCCAAGTCTGGATCTTGATCCCTGTTTCTTATTCCTCTCACGCTCTTCACTGTCTTTGTGACCGTCCTGCTGGAAAGACAGATCTTATTGAGCTCACAACAGCTCAAGTGGTTTTTGTAATATTCTTGAGGCTTGTTCATTAGAATAACTTTATGGCAACAAAGATGTTTAGAATAATATTGGAGTAATGTGCCTTGGCTCTCCCAGCTGTATTCCCAGAACCATCTCTATAGCTGCTTGTTTTCTCTGCCTAGTAGCAGGGCTAATGATAAGCTGCTGTGCTTCGTTGCAACAAACAAGATGGAGTCTTCTCTGATTGGCTGGGGGTGGGAGGGGAGGTTGGGGCATTCCCCTCTGGAAGTTCTTGTGTCTGTCTTCCTGCTTCTTCCTAGAACCATGGGGGCCCTAGGGAACAAGCCTATATCCAATCTTTTTTTCTTTTCCTCTTTATCGCCATTAGCACAATTTGTGAAGGCTCAGGAAGTTTTGCAAGCTAATGGGGGTCACTACAGGTCATTCCAGAGCCTTTTTATTTTCTCAAAAAATAAGAGAAATATTCAGCTTCTTCCTATTTGGTAAAATTATCTTCTGACTTCGGAGGTGGATTATTCCCAGGAGGTCCCACTGCAGCATCAGACCAATCATGCTGGGCCCGTTTCTGCAGGCCAAAGAAATGACCAGGACAATGAGCTGAGTGTGACTCCTGCTGATGGCTCTTTCTGGGAATGGGCCAGCTTCGTTGGCTCTGTCTTGATTCAGGCAGTGATAACCAAGTCCCAGACTGGGGAAAACTTCTTAAAGGGTGAGTTTGGATTTGCATGTGTTTTTCCAAACTTTTCTTATTTCAAAATGAGGGAGTTGGAAAATACTCACTGACTTTTGGCTTATTTTACTTGTTTACAGCCGAGGAGGTACATGAAATCTCTTATTACTTAAGTTATGGTAGAGCTGAATACTGGAACAATTAATTGAAAATATATTCCATAAATCAAATAATGTTTCCTATGTCACAGATTGAGTTCGTTCTTCCTTTTTCTGTTAAGTTTTATGGATAGGCCTCCTTAGTTACACATTTCACATCTAACCCCTCTAGCTACAATACCTACATTTTTTTTTCAAGTTTTAAAAGGTAATTTACAGTGTTACAATTGTCAGGGTTCTGAGGACTTGGGGGTGAGGAGCAGGCTAGATTCACCTTTTTTCAGGAGACTGGAAATGCACCATGTATTTGACAAGATTTTGAAATTTTTTTTTCCCATAAGGCAAATTCCAACAGACATGTGGTAATGAGCCAAGACCGATTACAGACAACACAGTCCACAGTTACCCTCTTATACACATCACCAAGTAGGAACTTACGACCCTTGCCTCCAACACTCCACCTACGCTAATTGTTTTGTGTTTTGTTCTTTAAGTGTATCAGTTTAAAAGGAAGACGCTTCTTATGTGTTGACAAGGTTTATTTCTTCCTTCAAGGCAAATAACTAGGATAGTGATCTCCATTGGAATTCCCCTTTGAGTTGAATATGTGAAAAGGAGGGTCACAAAAATCTGTGTTACCCACATATAACTTTTCAATTGTCAAATGAAAATTGTAGCATTGTTCTGCGTGATGAGGATCTTTTCAGATTTCGTATTTTGTATCTCTTGCCAAATGACTGACTTAGCGTGGTTAAAGGAAAATGTATACATGGTAATAAGTTGATCAAATAAGTCATTGAAAAGGGAAAACTGGGTATCACCTTCTCTGTGGAACTTTTTCTAGGGGTGTGGCCATCAAGAATAAGACAGCTGTGTTAGAGTTAGTCTGACAGTTTCCTCCACAATTTCTATTAAGGGATTCATATGCATACACTTAATATGTTGTGTATTTATTAGCCTGCACTGCTGACAGTTATATTCCATAAAGCTCAGCATAGGACCCAAGTGTAGAACTCCAAACCCGCATGTTAGAGCAGAGGCTATATATTCCATTAAACTCAAATTATCCAGTACCACCCTTTATCCTATAAAATAGCAAAACCAGACAAAAAAGACAAGTTGATACCTACAATGTTTTGCTGTTGCCTGATTCAGTGATTCTCTAGACAGCTATAAACTGAGATCTTGTCCGTGATGCTTCTCTGACCATGTGTTCCCTGGCAGCCCAAATAAAAAAAAAAAAATTCAAATGTTAGAGGGCTAAAGGTCAGCTCTTATAAGTAGTAGACTTCAGATCCAAGAGTACACTTTGATTCGGAAAGCTCATGCAATGGATTCCGAAGGGATTCTTTGCAGATGTTATTATGCTGTTTATGACATAATGTCTTTCCAGTATAGTCAGATAACTGAAAGTGACGAACAAAAGGAGGGTGATGTTAGGGGAAGAGGGAAGATTCATTGTGTGCATGATTTCATGAGCAGAGTAACTGGAGCATCACATATTACAGAGGGCCAAATAATACACAATGGGCAGAACCACTTCTTGCTTGCTCTTCCAAGAGAACCTGAAATACAGATGTGACCAGTGCATTTGCAAAGAAAATATTCCTTCCTTGAAAATGAAATGAAAGCTGGACCATTGAGATCCATGAAGCTCAAGTTCTTTGTGGTCCAGTTTCTTCGAGTAATTTTTGTAAACCCTTCCTAAGCATTTTATGAGCGAAGAAAACAGTAGGGGAAACTGTGCAGCCACCTGCAGGTCACAGGCTAAGTACATTGCTAGCAAATATATGGCAGAGATGAGGAAGCAGTGCAACTTCCTGGCAAATACCGTGGTCCTCGGGCAGAGTTGTGCCTCAAATCGTGTTTGTTAACCAGCAGGAACACTTCTAAGGTTTCTCTTGTCACTTGCAATAAAATTATTAAGTTACAGATACATGGGCAAGAGTCTTCCATTCATGCAGTATCATTTTGTTATCCTTGTAATGTTGAAAGTAAGGAAGAAAGGTATTTTCACTTCTGAGGAGGATTTTTTTTTCTTCTGCTTCTGAAATGTGGGTCTTAGTTTAATTTCATAGATGAATTATTTGGAAGCGAATTATGCAGTAGATTTTTCTTTGTATTTATGATATAATTAATTTGATTTTGAAGTATTTTATATCTTGAAGACCTCTATATATCTTTCCTGTTTTTATCTTCAGATTAGACTGTTGTGGTGTTATTTTAGGATTCAGAAGCTTCAGTGAAGGAAAGCAAGTGAAACTACGTGCAGAATACTTATCTTTGTGATTGTCAGCAGCTTATATTTCAAGTTTGCTTGGCATCACAAATGTGCCAGAGAATGTGTTTTAATTTGGATGGTAAGGAACAGTTGAGGGAGTCGGAACATTTAAAAAAAATCTAGTTTAGGATTCTAACACCCAACTCTTGTGCTTGGATGCTTCTCTAGAATCCAGGAGTCCTGAGCAGGAAAAATCTAGTAGACTTTTAGGGCCCTTAGAGATAAGCTCGTCCAACCCTGTCATTTTACAGATGTAGAACTGAGGGTCTGAGAAGTTAAAGTGACTTAAGCAAACATTACTTCTCACAGATGTTTTAAGATATGATTAATCTTTTAAATGGACTTTGAAGAAGATTTAGTATTGCATACAGTTTTTCATAATAACTAGATACTTAAGTTCTCTACTAAAGTCAGTCTGAATAGAAGAAACAATTTTGGAAATTAGAACCTTAGCACTTTCAAAGTTCACATTAAAAAAAACCACACATACAGTAAGATAAAACAATACAGCTATACCATTATAAGCAGCAGAGGTGTATATGAAATTAACCTGCAATGCAAAATACCCCAACCCAGTCCTTTGATTAGAGCAGCAGAAAGCTAATCTGTAGTAAATGTTATTATTCTTTCTATGCATAGGGCTTAGTCTGTTTTAAAAAGGGCATTTGTCCCCTGTTAGTCTTTTCTGTAGGCTTGTTATTCCAAAGAACTGTTCAAGATGTAAATCATAAGGAAAAGGGGAAAAATTAAATATTGTAGAAAGAAAGCAAATTAATTCTGAAAAAGAGTCATGATGGGGGTAAAAATTTCAAAAGGAACAGTTAGAGAAGATGTTAAAATTGGAGATGAAGTTTCTTTGATGAACTCGTAGCACTAAAGAGACCAAGATACACGTGAGCTTTATGGAGACGAGACTGTCCAGTGGCCACAACGTGAAAACCTATTCTAGACAGAAACTCACAGGTATTTACTCTTAGTTTTAAATAGAACCTAATGAGGGAACATTAGTGACAACATGAAGCCTGTCATTGGCAAAACTGGCAGAAAAGCTTTAAAAGCACACATTCTATTGATTATATTGTTCTACTGATTATATATCTATCTATCTATCTATATATATATATACAGAACATATATATGTTCTATTGATTATATTGTTCTACTCAAGGAAGGAAACCCAAGACTGAGAGATGGATGGGGAACAAAAAGAGGGAGAATTTTTGTTTGTTTTTCACAAGGTTTATAGCTGATTGGTGGTGTCAATGTTCTGAAAAAGCTTAAACCTAGTTTTAAAGTCTTCCTGTCTCTTCAGGCCAGGAAACTCAGCTACAGGGAAAGCTCTCTTTGGAAAACGTGTCTGAGCTTGTGACATGCTAATTTCTTGCAATATAATTATCTTTTTCCTCTAAATTTCCAGAAAATATATGTATATAAATAAAAGGTCTTACACAATAGAAGGAAGGCAGTATTTTAGCAAATAAAAGGAGTTTCCTTTATATAAGTGTGAAGGACTACTGGGGGCCATGAAGAGGCTTTTAGTACAATGTAAATGATCCCATTCTACAGGTCATTTATTCTGATATTTGAATGCTTCTTCATGAGTATTCTTTGTCAGATTCTCGGAGATCTGGATCCAGAACTCTGAGATCTGGATTCTTCTCAGATTCTCTGAGATCTGGATCCAGAACTCCTGTTAGTTCAAAAAGAAATAACTTTTTTCCTCTCTGCAATAAATTAAGAAGAATAAAAATTTGAGACAGTCCTATAGTTTTCATGTATTTTAATAAAAATCATTTTCTATATAGGTATCTAATCTTGTGTCCATTTACCCAACTGGAATCCTTGGTAAAAGAACTCCATTTATAGGATACTATTATAAACTGGTGATGTGTCTAAAGTGATTTTCCAGTGATGCAAATATCAGATAAAATGGCAAAGAGCAGACTCGTGCAATTTAAAATTAATATGGTAATGTTGTCTAGTTTCCCTTGATACCCTTTAGGAAAGCCCAGAAACAGAACTCCTACAAGGGATGTTAAACACCTGATGATAAATGACTTTGCAAGGGATGCTCAGGGATCAAAGCTCTAGCCAGAGAGTGGTGATGGAAAACTACACACTGGTGGGAGAGCCAGAACTGTTTGGGTCTTGGCCACCACGTTTATGCAGCAGAAAAGCAAGTAAGTTGAAATTGCTCGTCCTGGCTGACTTTCCTACCACCTCCCACTCCCTCCAACCTCCCAAACTCACTATCCGGAATATGGACACAAACTGATACCCTCTGAAAGAAAGAAGACATGGTTACACATGTCTTGCAGATGAAATAAAAAAGAAATCTGGCATTTCTGGAAATCAATGACATTCTACAAATATCTCCTTAAAAGACACCTAAAAAAGCAAGAAAAAGATGGAGAAGATATATTATAATACATGTGTTATTCTAAGTGGCTCTAGGCCTATAAAATCATCTTTATTATTTGCATAGATTTTTTTTTAAAAGATTGATTGATTGATTGATTGATTGATTGATTTAGGGTGCTTGCACATGAGTGTGGGGAGGGGCAGAGGGAGAGAATCTCAAGCAGACTCCCCGCTGAGTTAAGAGCCTGGGGCAGGGCTCGATCTCATGACCCATGAGATCATGACCTGAGTCAAAAACAAGAGTCCCATGCTTAACAGACTGAACCACCCAGGTGCCCCTATTTGCAATGTAAAAATAATCAATAATAATAATAATAATATTATATACTTTAAGTTAATGTGAGCATAAGTCAATATATTTGTCTTCCACTGTATTATCATACATTTTATTCTATCTTGCAATGAGATGCGGAAATAATACAATACTAGTGGTGATGGCATTGACTAACTTGTCAATCATTCATTTATCTGTTTTTATATGTAAGACCCCCCATGCCAGCATATATCAGGGTCAATAAGCTGCTTAGGGGCGCCTGAGTGGCTGAGTCGGTTAAGCGTCTGCCTTCAGCTCAGGTCATGATCCCAGGGTCCTGGGATCGAGCCCCACGTCGGGCTCCCTGCTCAGCGGAGAGCCTGCTTCTCACTCTCCCTCTGCCTGCCGCTCTCTCTCTCTGTCAGATAAATAAATAAAATCTTAAAAAAAAAAATAAGATGCCTAAATTCTTTGCCCTCACAGAGCCTAGTATTCTTGAATGAGTTTCATAAACTCTCTGGACATCTGTGAACAAAGGAGTTGAATTAGATGGTTTTGAATGAATTTCTAAAGCTCTAAAATGGATGCTCCTAATCTCTGCCATTAATATAGAAAGGAGATGGGAACTGTGGTTTCTACACTTGCTCTGATTCCTTCCTTTTTCCAAGGTCATGAGGAGGCTGAAGGAAAGACTTGAATAAAAGGTCAGAGGGAGCATTTCTTTTCAGACAGAAAGAACTGCTAGAGAAGAGAATAAGAAAAAAGGAGGAAGAAAACCTAAGCCATAGGATTTTAAAACCCGTGGTTTCAATTTGGAAAGTTTTAAAAATCAGGAACATATTTCTTGGTGTACCTCTTTGTGCTGTTTTCAACTAATATTAATCCCATGCTCTATTTGCATAACTCTGTTCTCTTAAGCTCTGATTAAGAGGTTCATGAATAATCACTAGCATTTGCTGAGTTTCAGGCACTGCTGAAGTATTTTACTCGCATTAATTCCAACAACCAGCTTAGGAAGTGAATACCTTTATTAGCTTCACTTTCCAGAGGAGAGTCAAAGAGGTCAAATAACTTGCCCAAGGGCACCTAGTTACTAAGTGGTAGGCCCAGGATCTGAATGCGGATGCCTGGCATCTCTGCCTTACACTGCCTCATCCATCCATTACCTAGCCAAACTGCTACTTCTTTTGCCTCATGATTTTTCATTACTGTTCATTAGGAAATGTGATAGTGAAAGTTTCTTTTATAGTCTCTTTTCATCACACACTGATGAATGGCCATTTGAGATCATGTCTTTCCTTCCTCTTTGCCATTATAAGAAAGAGTAAGTTAAATAATGGTGATTTCAATTTGTTCTTGTTTTAGTTTCCTAGGGCTGATGCAACAAATTACCACACATTTGGTGGCTTAAAACAACAGAAATTCATTCTCTCCCAGTTCCGGAAAGCAGAATTACAAAATCAAGGTGTTGTCTGGGTTAGTTCTTTCTAGAGGCTTTGGTGGAGGGGGGCTGTGGGTTGCATCCATTCCATGTCTCTCCCCCAGCTTCTGATGGCTATCGGGAAACTTTGGCATTCCTTGACTTGCAGATGCATCACTTCAATCTCCACATCCATCTTCATATGAAATTCTCTCAAATGATCCTTGTGTCTCAAAACTGCCTCTTCTTTCTTCTATAAGAGCTCCAGTCATCAAATTTAGGGCCCACCTTACATCCAGAATTATTTTTAACTTTGTTACATCTGCAAAAACCCTATTTCCCAGTAAGTTGGCATTCACAGGTACTAGAGATTAGGACTTGGATGGCTTTTGAGGGGACTCTGTCCAATCCAATTTAGCTTTATTGAATGAAACAGTTTAATGATCAAGATGTTTTCCTCATGCTGTCAATCAATGCCCATTGCATTCTACTGAATTCATTAATTCAACAAATATTGATTGAAAACTTTAACTATGTCTAGGTTACAGGAGCTAACAGGACAAACTCCCTGTGCTCTTGGGGCTAGTATTGTAATTAAGAGGGAGGTAGAGTGAGAGATCCAGCAGGCAGGACAAGAAGCTCATAAATAAACCAGTCCATTTCAGAGAATGAAAAATGATATGAAGGAAATTAAATGGGACAATAGATTCTGTTTGACTAGGAATCCTAAGTATCTCTGTCAATAGCTGTATAATCTATTTTCTAAATCAAATTCTGTTTTGGGTTTTATTTATGTTGCATAAAATTCATCTGGGTATGACAAAGTGGTCAAAAGAAATAACAGACTTATTTGTCATTACTCATCTAACATGTCAAAAAAGTATTCACTCATGAAAGGAATAACATATTACAGTTTCTGATTTCCCTAGGGAATTGGAGGAAATTGAATTGGGAAAACATAACAAAAGCATCAATTCACCAGGCATCAGTTCCCTCAACTCCCAAGCAGTAC
The DNA here is from genome assembly GCF_011800145.1 of Mirounga leonina. NCBI lineage: Eukaryota > Metazoa > Chordata > Mammalia > Carnivora > Phocidae > Mirounga > Mirounga leonina. The sequence goes on from NW_023270702.1 coordinate 5,999,109, forward strand.
AGCACTGTAAGATTCCTACCAAAAATGTCCTCAGGGATCTTTTTCTATAGGCACGTAAAACTTTTAGAAAAAAATCAACTTGTTCTAACGGCTCGTATTTTACTTATCAGTTACAATTGCAAGGTTTTCACAAAACATATTGCCAAATGGGTTGGGCATTGTTATTCAGGAAGTAATTCATTGAGTCTAAGACGGCTTCTTACAACTCAGTTTGAGTTCAAACAATACCAATACATTTAGTCTCCATGATGCATCTGTCTGCTCAGGATGGCCTTATCCCATGGCTGTATAATCAGTGGTTCTAAGAAAAACCTTTGGTGATGTTTTGTAAACTACTGAGAATTGTTCTGACATACTTTTCGGATTTTGGACTGTTATATGTTCATTTTGTTTCTCCACAAATTATATTTCTTCTTGTTCAATTTCAGTAATTGGGTACAAGCAGCTGGAGTTATTTAATTTAGTTCATGAACATTTTACAATGCTGGAAATTAGAAAGGCACAAACGTTCTTTCTAACTTGAAGTATGAACTCAAGTGAAGGCCTAGTTTATTCTGGTGAAAGAGACTTGGCTGTGCTTAAGTCTAAACCAATGCTTGTTTCAGCAAATACAACGCCACACCTTGCTGATTTGCTGGAGAACTCATTCTTCATCATATGGACAGGAAAGAAAGAGGTTGGAGTCTCCTTTTATTAGGGGTTTAGACATCCCCTCTTCCACAGGTAGTGAGAAAATGCTTTTTTGCAAGTCATTTAGCAATAAGTTTAACAAAAACTATTGCATTAGACACTACCATTCTAGTTGTTTTTTTAAAATCTGTATTAAAAGAAGAAGGTAAAAGAAGCAACTAGGAGCAAAAAAAAGTAGAAAAATTGTAGAATACAAAAGGGAAATGGAACTAAAACTGTATTTAATGAGTTTGTGCTGCTATTCCTTTGGCCAACAATAAGACTTGATGTCTGTAAAATTGTGATGTTTGCAAATTTGGCTAGGTCCACCTCTTGCAGACCTTTTATCTGTATTAAGTTGATCTACAAAGAGTGCTTGCTGTGCACTTGGTGCTGTAGTATATACTTGATGTATGGAGGTGAATTAAATACATATGGTACCAGTGCTCATAGAGTTGGGCGGAAGACACTAAACGAGAACATAAGTGAATAAATAAGCAAATATGTTCATATCATGTTAAGTGCTCTGAAGCAATGAACAGGTTGCAATGATGGACATTAACCAGCATAGACTTACTCAGATAAGGCATTAAAAGAATATTCTCCTGGGAAGGAGTCATTTAAGCTAAGTGCCAAGTGCTAAGGCTAAGTGCCAATTCAATTTATGCGTTAGAAGGTCAACTGGATTTTCACATAACTAGTCAGTGTAGGGGTTACTAACCTGTAACCTTGGAACCAAAGGAGGGTAAATCTTCTGTTCCATGGTAGGATTAAACATGTGATTTTTGATGTATATATATCATCATTTACTTAGTAGACTGTTTCTATGAAATGGATTGTAATGGCTTTCCAGCTGAGTTCACTCACATTATTTGCCTTTGATCTGCTCCTTTTTGCCTTCCTGATCATAGGAATTCTAACTGTACTAGAAATTTTGCACGATTTAAACTTTGAGAGTTAATCCATTGATCCATGTGTTAAATCACACTGGTTGAACCAAAAATCTTTTTTTGAGGGTGGGAGGTGTTTTCAAGTGTATTGAAAGCATTAGTGGATGGAATTCCCTGCTTTGAGGTGTCCATTTAGTACAAAACACATTTCTGTGAAATCTTTAATCATTCTGAGTATCCTGGTCTTCTGTTCTTCATCTTTTTTTATCTGCACTATGGATATGAGAAGACTACATACTTACTATTAAGTTATAAACTGTTACTTGCATTCCTAAGAACTCTTGAGTTGAGTTGACAAACTGTATTATCAACCATTATTTCAATGCAAGAGGGGGAATTAGAACCAGAGTTTTAGTCTTGTAGTTGCCTATTATTTTTCTTAGAGGAATTCCTATAGTAATTTTATATTTTTATAATTTTATACCTATTTATACACAGCTACATATCAAAACAGCACCTAGCAAAAACAGTCTTTGAGGACACAGAGCTTTTCCTTTTCTTTCCTACCACTCTTCCACCACTGCTGTTGGTACAATACTTCCTACACACTCTAACTGCCTACACTGTTACAGTATTGGCCAATATTTGTTGAGCACTGACCATGCACCAAGCATCATTGTAAGCATGTCACAAATATTTTCTTGTTTAATTGTCACAGTGACCCTATGAGGTAGGCATTTTATTAGCCTCATTTTCCAGATACAGACACTCAGGCATATAGGGTGGTAGGATGTTGACCAAGTTCACAAAATTGGCAAATGTGACTCTAGAGTGTAAGAGCCAAACCTCTCCGCTTGCAACTGCTACACTTCTGGTTCCTGATTAAAGGATGGAGATCTCCTTATAATTAAGGCAAGGGTGTCAGTACAATGCAAAGAATGTTTCCCCAGAACTTCTGTCATATTGTATCCATACGCTTTATCAGAAGCAGACTGGGAGAAATTCCTGTAAAAAAGAAGTCGTTAGTATTAAGATATGTTTATAAGGTGCTAACAAACCCATTTATAAATACATAAAAAATACCAATTGGGTCTCTTTTCACTGAAATTCATTCAGAAAAGGACATGACCTTTTTGATAGGTCTTTCCTGTAGATAAACCTCAGAGTGGGGTCCAGGTGGTATAGATTGGACTAAAGGCACATAATAATTATGGATGAAAAGGACCTGTAGACAGGTCGAAAGAGGCCTAGCTCATTTTTATTTAAATAAATACCATAAAACTTAAAATATGACTCTAATTAGATGGATTATTATTCATAATTCTGATATGCAGGAAGTGATTATTCTGAAACACTCATTGTGCTGAATCATGCATTCCGAGGTTGATGGTTTAGCTTCTGGCAGCTTAACTATGAAATTCCTCCTCCTTTTAAGATTATATACTCCTGATATAGAGTTTAAAAATACATAATGGAAGGAAATATCACATATTGTTTATACAATTTGAAAAATATGCCCCTGAAAATTCTGCCAATAAAGCTTGCATTAGATGTTTCTCTGTTTATAATTTAAAAAACTCACCTAGGATCAGAAACCATTTTAACACTCGGGGAGTTTTCTTCCCCTAGGCCCTTGAAAAATTGAGTTCTGCTGTGTCAATGTGGCTAAGTCTGCCATGGGCTACTCTTGATGATAGAATTCCTAGAATAAACATCAAAGATGATGAAAGGTAACCTGAACTGAATTTCTTCTGAACTTGAATGAGGTTGAGAGATCACTATGCAAATTTGTTCCAAGCTGAAAATTTATTTCAGTTGGTGCTATTGCTGTGATCCATCTATGCATAAAATAGGAGGAAAATTAATGGTAAAAAATGACTACTTCATAAAAATGTAAGGAATATGAACATTTGGAGAGAGCATTATCAAGGTCTATGGAAATACTATGAGACGTGTTAAAACATAGACACAGCATTGATTTGTATTGGTGATACCCACTTTTGAGAACTTCATTAGTAGAAGCCATCTCATTAAAAGGCATATCTATCACTTGAAGTACACCAGGGTAAATCTGAAAAAAGCTAAAGGAAGTACAGCTGAACATTTAAGTAGTATGGCTGTAGAGGGAGGCACTAGAGGAAATGTTGGTCACTGGAATTCTCTCCCCTTATTTGTATTCAATCTATTTGAAGGTTTTGTTAATAGAATATTAGATTTTGTTGAAGTCACTGTTTATTACATTGCCTTATGTCGGTCCTCCTGAATCTTTTTTATTTATTCACTCTTTATTTAATTATAATCTGTTTTCCTCTATTAGAATATAATTCCGTAAGAGCAAAGCTTTCCAATTCACTCAGCCCAGTATCCCAAGGGTCCTGGGAACCATGATTGACACAAGGTAGGCCTTCAGTCAGGGAAGGAGCCAAGATCATTTCTTTCCAGCACTTCCTAGAACATCTGCACAGTGCTTTGTACACAGAAAGTCAATAAGCGTCTGTCAGACAAATAAAATAAATAGGGATTATAGCATTTCTGTCACCATCAGAGTTAACTGCATGCTGATGATAGGAAAATAACCCCAAATGAGAAATGCATCTCAGAAGGAATCAATGGATATTCAGGCTTGAGTTTGTCCTTCAGACTATAAGTCACTGTACAATAGAGTATAGTGCTTTTCAAAAGGAAAGGGTGTGGGTGCTTATCAATAAATAACAATGACCAGCAACTTCTTCAAAAAAAAAAAGTATTTGAGCGGCTCCTCTATTTTGGGTGGCCATGGTAGGCATTTATGAATAAATGGTGTTTAGTCCCCGAGATCTAAAAAAAGAAAAGAGAGAGACATTGGCAAACATATTATGTGAAAGAATATTCTCTGTGGGGACAGCAGCTAGTGTGAAGGCAGTGACTATGTGAGAAGTACATTTGGAGAAAACAAAGAAGTGTTGCCTCGGATTTTATTACAGTTGTGATCAGAAGCCACTGGAAAAATTTAATAACATGAATCAGGTAATATAATTTAGGTTTATAAGATGGCTGGCTGATAAGTGGACTAGAGTTTTTAGAGGGTTAAGAATAGAAGCAGGAAGTGCTCGCTTTGGCAGCACATATACTAAAATTGGAAAGGATAGAAGCAGGGAGAGCATTCTGGAAGCTACTTTGATAATGGAAATGAGAGAAGTTGATAGCTTGGACGTGTAGCTGGGACAAAGTAGACAGAGTCAGGATAGGTGTGGAGTTGCTAGATTGGATGTGGGAAATGAGGGAAGGAGGAATGCAGGAGAATTCTTAGGAATGTGGGATTGGAGTTGAGTAGGAACTCCATAAGTGGCTGTAAAAAATCTAGGAAAACGAGAAGGATCAACATGGATATTAGAGAGACTAATCAGAGATGAGATACTAAAATACTAATAGTAAATATCTATTGAGTTCTTACTGGGCATAGAGTCAAGAACTTCATGTCTATTATCTCATTTATTCTAAAAAAAAATCATGTGAAGTGGATTATTACCTTCATTTTACAGAAGAAAGAAAAGAGGCTTAGTTAAGTTAATTAATTTGCCCAGATCATACGATAGAGAGGAGAGAGGTATAAAATCCTTCAGGATATTAACTGCCCACCTTCCCGGATGCTCTTGGACACCTCCAAAGGGAAACATATGAAAAAGTCCTTAGAGAATGAATGAGAAATCTCACAAAAGAAGCTCAGGGAAAGTTGCTGTAGCCAGGCTCACACATAAGTCTCACACATAAATTCATTCTATTTTCAATAATAATGTTTAGAGTATTAGTAATAACTCATATTACTAATATGTACACTGTACACACAGCAAGACAGTGGCATGGGATTGAAAGGGATGGAAAGATGTAAAAGATACTACTTCCAAGAGCTTATAAGCAAATGTGAAGGTGCTGAACAACAGCCTGTTGTGTAGAAGGCATTCAACAAATATATGTTGAATAATCACCAATGCCCCCACCAAAAAAGGCTGCTGAGATTGTAAATAAGGCAATCAACAGAGATCAGTGAGGACTTGAAAGCATGGATCAAGCCTTACAAGATAGATGTGAACTGCTCTAATATAAACAGCAAGGGAAGCATGCAGATAGCTGTGGGAGCAATCCTTGCTCGGTGACCACGGTTGGTGGTTCTAAGGGAGACTAACATCCTCTGATCCTATTTCCTGGACATAAAGTCAGTCTTAAACTAATAATTATTTTGCACTGCTCCTATCTTGGCTTCATTTAATAGGGCCAGCTTGTCTAAAATGCTAAGCAAATTGAAAGTAAAAAACAAAGAGGAACTTGAAAAGCAAATCAAGACTGGGTGAAGTTGCACGACTGCACAGATCCCAGCTTTCTCTTACCTGTTTGTAATGCAATTCTTCCTCTGGCTCCATCAGCAGGGGATTCCCTTCTCTCCCTGGTTCAGGTAAATATCTCCCTATCAGGGATAGGGATGCTTCCTATTCTAGGAAAGAGATGGTTGATGTAATCCAAGGCTATTGGATTTCCTCTCTGGTTTTGCTAAGATTTCATTACACTCACTTGTCAAAAGCAAGGCACTTTTAGTAGGCATCAATGGCAGTGTCCTATCACAGGAATAGCTTCTTGCACAACAGTTTATGATTGCACTTGTGATCTTCATCAACAATCGTGAGCTTCCTGTTTTCTGAAGTGAGAGGGGTAGGCCAGAAGGGAAATGGGCAAAGAGGAAATTTGGTATGACCCAGTGACTCACAAGTTCATCCCTAACTTTTATTGTCAGATAATGTTTAAACACTCCTTGCTTTTGTTTTCTCTCTGGTATTATCTCTAATTTTTGTTCTAAAATCCTTTCATCCTTTGCATTCAACATTTTCTTCTCTAACTTCCTTTGGGAATACAAGATGTCGAAACATGCTATTTAGATGAAACTCTGTTATCTTTCCCTGTATCAAGTTTGTTATTTCCTATTGTCTGTCCATGCAAATAGCCATGCCTATAAGGTTTTGATCTTCTTTCAGTTCAGGCCACATTATTGCTTTTCTCTTTTACCTCTTGTCCCCAGATCAATAGATCTGGGTAGACTTGTCGGTGATATTATGCAACCTGGTTTGTAAGATAACCTGGATTTTCCCAGAATTTTTGACATTCTCTAGTTTGCTGCCTTATCATCTTAAAGCCAAGACTTTTTATTAGTTTAAGGTCTACTTGTCTAATCTCAAAATACAAAGTGTACGATTTGCTATTACCTGGAGCTCCTGTACATTTAATGATTTCATTAATATTATATTTTCTATCTGTACAAGATATTTCTTTTTTCCTTTCAGTAGAGAGAGACTTCTATTCTTCTTCATTTGCTTTTGAAATTCAGGACTTCCATGGTCTTTGAGCTGGCTTTTTATTAGTGTGATTAGACTTCCTTTATTGGAGTCAGTTGGCGATTACGGTCTCAAAGCAATTATGGTAAAATTGAGAAGTAATCTCAGAAACAAAATACATAAAGACGAAGATTTGCTTTATGAAGAGAGAAAACACATAAGACAGTGCCTACTCTCTCATCTCATGGTTCATAAGTAATTGTTCAATATAAATAAGTAGTAATTTTCTAAACCATACAGACTTAATCCAATTATCAATTATAATCTGCCCTAAGGTGAAAAATAAGCATATGTCACACTCTCTTAAGTCATCTTACTGCCTTCTAATGAATGAGTCCATACGCCAATAAGTCTGTTCTTGTTTTGCTGATGAAATTGGGTTGAAAATACAAAGAAACTCATTCATCTAATCACTCTTTAAAATAGAAAGTCCTCCATCTTTCAGCTCTGGATTCTGCTGATTGGACTTGTTGGTTTATAACAGAACATCACTAATGTAAGTAAACGTTCTTGCTTACAATCCTGACTTTCTCTGGTTTTGACTGGTCAAATGCTGTGGCAGCTGCCAAGAAGCAAATTTTTAAAAAATCTAAGTACAACTCTGACTTTTCCACTTAAGCTGTGGTACTCTAATAGGAGAGTAATTCACAAGGGTACCTTAAAAGCCATAACCACTGCTGTGGACGGAATTGTGTTCCTCCAAATTCACATATTGAAGCTCTAAACCCCAATGTGACTTTGGGATAAAGCTTTTGGAGGCAGTTAAGGTTAAATGAGGTCATAAGGGTAGAGTCCTAATCCAATAGGAATGGTGGTCTTATTAGAAGAGGAAGAGAGTGAGATCTTTCACTCTCTCTCCATGCCCATACACCATGAGAAGGCCATGTGAGGACACAGCAAGAAAGTAGCTGTCAACAAGTCAGGAAGAGAGATCTCTCCAGAAATTGACCTTGCTGGACTTTGGTCTGAGACTTCTAGTCTCCACAACTGTGAAAAAATAAATTGCTATTGCATAATCCACCCAGTCTATGGTACTTTGATATGGCAGCATGAGCAAACTAATAAAGCTACTCTTAGGAGAAAACCATGTACAAAAGAAGATACAAATCTTCTAGGAGTGAGGAATGTAATTATAATGAAAATCTTCCTGTAAGTTTTTGAAGGAGCCCTTTCTTCTATCCCTTCTCACAATGTGTATAACGGATCTTTCTGATGAATATAGGTTCATAAAACTTATCACCTAAAGCAGTACAGTTTTTTTTTTAATTCTTATGTTAATCCCCATATATTACATCATTAGTTTTAGATGTAGTGTTCCATGATTCATTGTTTGTGCATAACACCCAGTGCTCCATGCAGAATGTGTCCTCCTCAATACCCACCACCAGGCTAACCCATCTTCCCACACCCCTCCCCTCTAGAACCCTCAGTTTGTTTTTCAAAGTCCATCATCTCTCGTGGTTCATCTACCCCTCCAATTTCCCCTGCTTCATTCTTCCCTTCCTGCTACCTTCTTCTTCTTCTTTTTTTTTTTTCTTAACATATATTGCATTATTTGTTTCAGAGGTACAGATCTGAGATTCAACAGTCTTGCACAATTCACAGCGCTTACCAGAGCACATACCCTCCCCAATGTCTCTCACCCAGCCACCCCATCCCTCCCACCCCACCCCCCACTCCAGCAACCCTCAGTTTGTTTCCTGAGATTAAGAATTCCTCACATCAGTGAGATCATATGATACATGTCTTTCTCTGTTTGACTTATTTCGCTCAAGATAATACCCTCCAGTTCCATCCACGTCGTTGCAGTACAGTTATTACAACTATAATCTGGGACATCTAGGGCAAACTGAGAATAATGTCACCCTACTTATAGAGAACCATCAGATGTCAAGATGTCTCTCTGTTCATTCCCAAGGCTAACAAAAGAGGACTATCCCATATTAAATGTCCAGTCATGGCCTTGGTTGCTAATATTGGGTCATTGTCCATTGGTTACTATCAACCTTTCATTTTCCTGCAGGTATTCACATGTTAAGCTGTTACCCCATGTTCACTACTTTCCTTCATCACTGCCTAAGCACATACAGAGCCAATTTTTCTTAGATGCCAGATTAATGTTTACAGAATCTTTAATTTACTCTAATCTCCAACTATAAGGCAAGTTCTCTGAATTTCACCATAATTTCTTTTAAGATATCTGTTATATTAATTCAAAGATACTTAGGCCATCTTTTAGAAGCAATGATCTGGCAAAAAGCATGATATTCATTATATAAATGTATAAATAAATGATTTGTTTATGTAAAGGGTAATTTGGAGGCTTGCTATTCCTACTTCTTCCTTATTTCTAAGAAGCACGGGTAGAAGATGAGGGGAGAAAATCTCATTTAACGAGCTCAAGGTCCTTAACAATGCCGAAACTGGACTGTGATCTCTATATTCCAGTCTTGAAAGATAAGACAGTTATATGGGGTTCTTTATGACAGAAGTAGTGTTGTTTTTTTTTTTGAATATTAGATAGCTTCCTCATTTCCTCCTAAAAAATAAAAATTCTTTCATTTGATCAACACATAGTTGGGGTAAGTTTTTATTACTAATGTATTTGTGAATTTTCTATTTCTTTTACCTTAAGTGATTTATTTTTAAAATATGTTAGAGGATATTGAGTGGAAAATTCACTGTGTCCCAGAATTGTGGTTAAGGCTTCAAATTGTGGACAAGAGGCACTAAGTATCCTACTTCGAAAGCCAGTATGTAATAGAAGCCAGCCATATTCCCACAAGGCTTGTTAAGAGGTGAAAAGTACACACCACCCTCTGCCAACAGTGACTAAGAAGAGAACTGGGGAGAGAAAAGGGAATCATCAGCCTAGTAGGGTGTACTAATTGAGAGTGATGCTAACTGCTATAACTGACAAAACTTTATACTTCAGAATAAAATAAAATTTTAGTTTTCACTTATGTAATTGAACAATGTGGGTGTTCCTGGTTGGATAGTTTTCCTTAAGCACTCTTTCCAGCTTGTAACTTTGCCATTTTTAGCACATGGCTTCCATACTAGTTCCTGGGGGTGGGGGGAGAAGGATCATCTCCATTCCAGCCAGCCAGAGAGGGAGAACATGGAAGATTGCATATGGGAGGATTTCATGAGTTGTATTAGTTTGCTAGGGCAGCCATAACAAAATATCATCATAGACTGGGTGGCTTAAACAACAGAAATTTATTTTGTCACAGTTCTGTTGGCTACAAGTCCATGATCAAGATGTCAGCAGGTTTAGTTTCATCTGAAGCCTCCCTTTTGCTTGTAAATGGCTGCCTTCTGGCTGTGTTCTCACATAGTCTTTCTTCTGTGTGTATGCATCCCTGATGTCTCTTTGTATGTCCAAATTTCTGCTTCTAATATGGACACCAGATTGAATTAGGGCCCACCCTAATGGCCTCATTTTAACTAAATGACCTCTTTAAATGTCCTATCTCCAAATATAGTCATATTCTAAGGTACTGGGAGTTAAAGCTCCAACATACGAATTTGGGGAGGATATAGTTCAGTAACGTGGGCCAAACACTGAAGTGATGATATATATCACTTCCACTCAATGGAATGTTTGGCTAGAACTCTGACTTATGCAAAAGGATCTAGGAACTGCAGCCTACCTGCATACTCAGGAAGAAAAAGAAAAATAAATGGATTTGATCAGGGAGCAATCTCTTCCAGATTCTGCTCACCCCTGCCTCCATATCTAATATATAATAATGAGGTAGGGACAGAATAACAGCAATAAATTGTCCAAATGAGGAAGAATGAGAGATACACAGCTGAGTCTGGTAAATTGTAATAATGAATTCCTGCAGGGCAGGCATTATAAGGGTCCTCTGCTGTGGCAATTCTTGATTAGACCCTTATTCTACCCTCTAGTGGGACCACTACTGACCTCTGTTCCATAAGGCCCCTTTCTCTCCTCTTTGGGTGGTTCCTTTTTGTTTCTCATCCTTTGTGGCCATGTCTTAAGTGTCTTTGGGTATATGTTCATTGGGAGTTGTGCAGATTTTGCAGCCCACTTCCTGTTAAGATAAATCTGAGCACCCATGGGTTGTCTGAAGACTTGAGAAGCAAAAGGCATATATGTTTTCTTTGGTAATACAAGGTCCTCAACACTAAGAAAATTTTGATCCACTTGCTTCTAATCAGTTCCATGTGTCAATAAGCACCACCCTAAATTCTTTCCCAAATATAACTCTCAAATCTGATTTGTGCCTTCACTGCCTCCCCTCCATGCTTCTCTCAGCTTGGAGTTTAAGAGAAACTATACTGAGGACATAAGAAACAACTATTTGGAGTGGAAATGAACTATCCTTAATTCAATCTCAAAAGCAGAGCTGAGTTCCTTGTTCAATTAAATCTTATTGGGCCTCTGTTACTCAAAGGCCCTATCAATTTTTTTTATTTTTTATTTTTTATATTTAGAATCTAGAAAGAATTAGCTTTTCTGAACTTTTGAGAGCCTGGAGTTCTGAATTCTTTCTATTCTCTTTCATTTCTGTTTGCAGACTATGCAAACTCTTCCTGATGTCATTTCTCTCTTGCAATACCTTGTTAAAAACAGTAAGTAAAAGCCAAGATACACTACTATTCTCACTCTTCCAAACCACTTCTAGAATCTAGAATGACTGGGTCAGATGCCATGTTTTACCTTCCAAACAGGAGATGGTTCTTCCAGGTTATTTTGCCACTGCATACCCACCATGAGTCTCCATCTTTCTAGCTTCAATACTGTTTCTTACCACTTGCTGTTGGATTAGATGATGTCTTTGTTTAAGGCAATAGCACTCCAATAACAATTTTGTATTAGTTATTGTAGGTTAACCACTATAACAGACATATAAAAACTTTAGAGTTTTAAAAGTATAAAAGTTTATTTCTGCTGACTTAACAGTTATGTGGATTGAGTTTGGGGAAAGGGGGGTTGGCTGTATGTGTTCAGTTAGAGACCCAGTTTCCTGGAGACCCTGCTATCTTCTGTGCTCTTCCTAGGCATTGATATCCAACCTAAAGGTGGGGAAAAGATCTGGAAAATTATTTCTTAGACATTTTCATGGGCTATGCTAAATGTAGTTCACTTCACTTCTGCTCATTGCAAAGAACTCAGTCTCATGGCCACACATAAATGCTAACAATTCTGGAAAATAAAAAATAGCTTTGTGCCCAAGAAAAATTGAGAACAGATCTGTTAATCAGACTGTTGTCAGTGCTACTGTGGAATAAAATACTTGTGGGCAAAGATCTTTCTTTACTTCCTTGCTGAAGCTAAGTGAAGAGGGACCCAAGAAGATAACTTATGAAAATTGGTGGTATCTTTAAGAAGGGGAAATGGAGTTCTCTTACCTTAATAAGTGCTTTCTGAGCTTAGAATTCTCCAGAGCATAGAGCATGGTGAGAGTTCTGGGGAGAAATTTAGGGGGCCCAGGAATATAACATGTAGTCTTAAATTGCTCTACTTCCACTCTGGGAAGGGAAGAGTTTAAGGACCTAGATAATGGACAGAGGCTGGCATCTGCTTTTTAAAGACTGGAGGCTCAGCGCACCGGGGTGACTCAGTCAGTTAAGCATCTGCCTTTGGCTCAGGTCATGATCTCAGGGTCCTGGGATAGAGCCCCGCATCGGGCTCCTTGCTCAGCAGGGAGTCGACTTCACCCTCTCCTGCTACCCCTCATTCCCCCACCCGTCCCCCTGCTTCTGCTTGTTCTCTCTCTCTCAAATGAATAAATTCTCTCTCAAATGAATAAATAAAATCTTTAAAAAAATAAAGGCTGGAGGTTCTCAAGAATATAAGGGATTGAGGGATAAGTGGCATATAATGGTTTGTTTAGAGGAGAAAATCAGGACAATTCTTAATCTTTTTAATCTCAAGTCTGCAAGGCTTTTGAGAGGTGGCTTCACATGGAGGAATATAGAGGGTAGTGAACGAACAACTTTAGTATATTGCATAGGTAGTGACTGAAAAAAGTGAAAAATGCCCAGCCTAGGGTTGTTGGGACATATATATTATTGCCAGTGGATCCCAAAACAGACATGGTTTCTCTTCTAAGGAGGTCTCTTGAGCAATGGAAAAAGCTGAAAATGAGCAGCACCCCAAGGAAGCCATGCGCACCACCCACATGGAGATACTAATAGCAAAATCTCCAGTGGCAGATGAAACGAGAATCAGCCAGCATGAAGGCAGGAATATCAATCAATTATCAACAAGAGGGAAGTCCTACAAAAACACCGTGCCTTCTCTCTTCCTTATCTTTGCCCCACAGTAGAGGAACTAGAACTTTTTCCCAAACCTCATCTATTCCATGTAGCTGAGGCTTCTGGTTTAGTTTGCACAGGAGAAGGAGAGGAAATTAATTTTGTATCAAGTTCAAGTTTAAAGTTTCAAAATAAATAAGATTAATTCTTTGTTATCGTTAACAGCTTTATTGATATATAATTAATATACAGTAAGCAGTATTTATTTAAAGTATACTTTTTGAGATCTAAGAAATCACTTAAATCAATTTCCATCACCCGCACAATTTTTCTCATGTCCCTTTGTAAAGCTCTTTTTTCTGTTTTGTTTTGTTTTGTTTTTTTTCCATTTAACGTAGATTCATCCATTTTGTTGTGTCAATATTTCATTCCTTTTCATTGCTGAGAGGTATTCCATTGTTTGGATATTCCATGATTTGCTTATCCATTCACCTGTTAATGGAAAATTGTATTGTTTTCAGGTTTTGGCTATTAAAAATAAAACTGCTATAAACATTTGTGTACAGATCTTTTTATAGGTATATGTTTTCATTTCTCATGAGGAATCCTAAAGAGTGAAATGGATGGTATGGTAGGTGTATGATTAGCTGACTCAGAAATGGCCAAAGTATTCTCCAACATGGTTGTATCATTAAATATTCTTATCAGCATTGCATGAGAATTCTAGTTCCTTCATGCCCTTGTCATTTTTAATTACATTCCTTCTAAGAATGCATGGTTATGCTCATTGGGATTTTAATTTGTATCTTCTTAATGACTAATGAGGTTCAGCATCTTTTCATGTATTTGTTAGTCACTTGTGTATCTTTGATGAAGTGTTCAAATATTTGTTAATTATTTATTGAGTTTTTGAAATTCTTTATATTCTGGATATAAGCCTTTTGTCAAATATATGATTTACAAATGTTTTCCCCAAGTCTGTGATTTGTCTTTTTTTCTCCTAACAGTGTCTTTTAAAAATAGAAATTTTAAATTTTAATAAAGTCCAATTTTTCCTTTCATGGATCATGCTTTTTATGTTATAATTAAGAAATATTCACCTAATCCAAGATTAAAATTTTTCCCATTTTTTTAGACTTAATTTTTCAATTTAAATCTATAATTCATTTATGTTAGTTTTTGTACATGGTAGAAGGTATACACCAAAATTGTCTGTTTTTGTTTTTTTTCTTTCTTGTGGTTTTCTAATAGTTTCAATATAATTTGTTGAAAAGGCTATATCTTCTCTTCAAAATTACCTTTGAACCTTTTGCACATATTAGTTGTCTATATGTGTGTATGCTCATTGATTTATTTAAGCCAATATCACATTGCTTCAATTATGTAGCTTTATAATAAGACTTGAAGTCTCAGGTAGTGTAAATTCTCTAACATTCTTCTTTTTTAAAGTTGTTTTAACTCTTCCAGATCATCTGCATTTCTTTTTCAGCATGTAACTTCCTACAAAGAAGCCTGCTGGGATTTTGCTTGGGGTTGCATTAAATCTGTATATCAATTTAGGGAGAACTGACATTTTGACATTACTGAGTCTTTCAATCTATGTACACATATATTTCTCCATGTTTTTGGCCTTGCTTTAATTTTCCCCAGCAGTATTTTGTATTTTCCTGTGTACAGGTCCTTCATATCTTTTAAAAATCTATACCTAAATATTTTATATTTATGACGGTATTATGGATGATTAAAAAATTTTTAACTTATGGTAGTTTCTATTATATGGAAGTAAAATTGATTTTTGTATATTGATCTTTTATCCTACAGCTTGCTACACTCACTAGTTTTAGTAGCTATTTTACATTTTACATCAGATTTTTTTCGTAGACAATTACTTCATCTGTGAGTAAATACAATTTTACTTTTATTTTTCAATCTGGATGTCATATATTTCTTTTTCATGCTTTACTGGAGAAGCCAGAACCTCTAGTACAGTGGTTAATAAAAGTGTTGAGAGATGATATCCTTACTTTGTTCTTTATCTTCAAGAGAAAACCTCAGTCTTTCACCATACATGTGATGTTAACTGAAGGATTTTCATAGGTGATCTTTATAAAGTTGAGGAAATTCCCTTCTATTTCTAATTTGCTGATAGTTCTTTTTTCTAAATTAAGAATAGTTGTGTGGTTCTGTCAAAAGATTTTTCTGCACAAGTGATGCAGTGATTGCATCACAAGTGATGATCAAGTGATTTTAATTTTTTTAAATTAAAAAATGGTGGATCATACTGATTGATATTTGAGAAAAATTACATTTTTTCCTTACATTTCCTGAGATAAGTACCACTTGATTGTGATGTATTATAATTTGTATATATTTTTAGATTTGATTTTCTGAAATTTTGTTTAGAATTGTTGCATATTAGATCAAGAGAAATATTATTCTATAGTTTTATTATGATGCCTTTGTCTAGTTTTGATATCAGAACAATCCTGGCCTCATAGAATGAATTAGAAAATGTTTCTCCTAGTAAATTCTTGGAAGTGTTTGTGTAGAGTTAGTATTATCTATTCCCTAAATATTTGTTAGAACTCACCATTGAAGCCATCTGGACTGGAGCTTTCTTTGTGGGAAAGTTTTTAATCACAAATTCAATTTCTTTAATACAGATAAAGCTGTTCATGTTATCTGTTTCTTTTTGTATGAGCTTTTACAGTATCTTTCAAAGAACCTGTCTATGCCCTTTATGATGTTATGTTTATTGGCATAAATTTGTTCATAATACCCCTGTTATTCTTTTAATAGATGGGGACATTCTAGTTGTTACCTCTCCCATTTTTGAGAGTTGCAATTTGTGGCTTCTGTAACTTTTTGTTGCTAATCAGTCTGGCTAGAAGTTTATCAGTTTTATTGAGCTCTTGAACAAACCAGCTTGTTTCACTGATTTTCTCTATTGTTTTTAATTTTAAGTTTTAAGTGTGAAAAATAACCATAACTTACAGACAAATGTAGTTTGGGCAAAATGTTATGAAGGAACCTGCTACTCAGTGGGAAAGTAAGATTTGACATTTGAGAACAGTAATTGGAAAAAATTAAATCATTTCATAGTTAACGCTGCTAAGCTCGTTATATATGTTTAATATAATTACATATGAATACTATCATTCAAATATAATTTGATTTTTAATATGCACTCATGTATTTTAAATGTCAAATAATGTGCAAAATTTCCCAAAGTGCATGTCACTGAACATTACTTCCTTGAATATTAATACATATTATGTGAGAAAGGATTTAATCTTCAAATAATAAGAAATACTGGGTTAAACTGTTGGATAAACTTCTGTTTTTGTAGGATTTTTAATATTTTTAGATATTACATTGTATGTCCTTAATTTCCATGAGAGGGATATAAAACACAGTATTTCCCAAATTTATTTGATCTTTTTTTAAATGGAGCATCTAGCAGGACAAGAATTTAGCAAAACACCTTTTGGAGAATGTTAGTAGGTTGAAAGAGCTTTAAAGTGAAACAAACCTAGGTTTAAATTCTTACCCCAGAACCAATTGATCCAGGCAAGTGACTTTAAGCCTGTGGGCCTCAGTTCACCTTCAAAAAGGGAATATTAAGAATTCTCTTTTGGGGTGTTGGGAAAATTAGAAAGAATGACTCTTAGGCACCTGACATGATGCTTGGCACATAGTACATTATCAATTATTGATATCAATATTATTTATAATAATTTAGTTTCCAATAATACACAGAATACCAAAAGAGAAAAAAGGTGCTTCATTTCCCTTGATAGTGCTGACATAATAGCATTTTGTATAATGTGCAATAATGATTTTTATATTCTTAAAAAAATCATAACTGACTCATCTTTATACCTAGAAATGACATCCAGTGAAGAATGTAACATAATGTTGTGGCAGAATTGAAATGAATGTTGGTATTTAGAAAGACTATCATGAATTTTAGCATATCTACCTGTTGCTGATTGCTTATGTGATCTCGAACAACTTAAACTCTCTTAGGCTTTGGTTTCCTCATTTATAAACTGGAGCAACTGGACTGGAGTTTTTGTAATTGTTTACTCTTTAATACTGATACCTAAATATTCTTGAAAGATGTGTTGCCTTTGCCTTAATCTCATTGGGTATTTAAAAAATTTTTTTAATTTAATTTAGATTTTCAATTTCTGATCCTCACCCCTCAATACTCACTTCTACCCCAACTTTTAGCCTTTACAACTCTAATACAGTTGGAGTTATTGTAAAGACAACTCTTTTGGTTGTCTACCCGTTGTTCACTTTCCTCTTCTTCTTAATCAAAACTGAATTTATTTAGGTTTATAGCACTTCCATATGCAGTCCTGTGTCTCCAAGAGAAGATGACCCCATCCCAGCTACAGTAGTATAACTAATTCCTCTAAGGGTATGCTGATTATCCTTGTTAGTGATTGGTCCAAGAATAGACATGTGACCCAATCCTAGCTGATGAACTGAAGTGAAATCTGTTGGTATATTTTCTGGGAAATGACCTCAATCCTAAGAAATATCCACATCATAGGATGGTCGATCTCTTTTTATTGTCTGAATGGGGGATTTGATTCTACTTCAGCCATCTATCAAACAGTCTGTGAATGAGGTCAAACCAAGTAGGGAACAAAGAAGAGATGGCAAGAACCTGGGTTTTGATGACATTGTTGGGAGTGCTTAAGTAATTTGCCCTGAAACCTGAGCTTACTCTATTAGTGAGATAAGAAATTTTCTTGGTACTTTAATTTTCTTAAGGTTTCTCTTACTTGCATACTAACTGGCAAATGTTTAGAGTCATAACTTGATGGTTCCAAATTTCATTTTAATAATCCTTGTTTTCATTCTTCTGCTAATAAAACTCATAAGAGCTGAGCATTTCAAAATGCAAGATGCAACTTTGAAAAGGGAATCTCCATGATAAACAGTTGTTGGGGTTAAATCCCGTGGGGTGTTATCATATCTCCAGGTCGTATGTATTCTCTGTAATGCTGCAACAAAGTAGTATTTATGATGACAGGCAGATAGGCTAGGAAGTATAATCTGTTTAACGAGTACTTCATTAAAGAATCCTATTATCTCAGTCTAGAAATATTTTTATTTGGTAAAATTTTATTAGAGACCCACTTTTGACACTAGTTTCAATACATTTTTTCTTCTTCTAAACATATATATATATATATATATATATATATATATATAGAAGACTATGGGACAATTAACTTCAAGTTTTTGGCTAAAATGAGTATTTCCATAAAAATATTCTTACCTCTATAAAAAAAAAACATTTGGTGTTTGAAAATACTCTTCATTGTTTACAGAATCAGAGAACAACTCTTGTAAAATGAGTAAATTTTAGAATCCAAGATTTAGGTCTGACATTCATTAGCTATGAGGAAAGAGGTGGATCAAACAGATAATTACAGTGAAAATGAATTTTATGGACACACTATATTTCATAGGAAAAATAATGTAAAACTTAATTTTAGCAATATTTAGTGTATATTGGATCACTATTTAAATGTATTGGCATAAGACAATTTTGCCATGAATCCTGCTATGGAAGAGTTAGCTTTTGATGTTCCCATTGCCATTAAACAGTGATTTTACTTGCTTGAGAGGGTTCCAATGGCATATTTCTCAAGGATGGAATGTTTCATGCCATTAACTTACTGCATGTGGAGCTGAATTCTTTAAGCACTTAAATGATTCTCACTTAATGCCTTTTTATAAATTACTTGGTGTAAACTGTGTGATAATAGTGCTTTGCCAGTCATTGGTGAGAACTCACTCTTGGGGCAAGGCTTCCATTATAACAAACTATCTTTCACTGTCAGATAATGTTGAATGGTTGCCATGCCAAAGGTGAACATGATACCTTGATAATAATTCTGGACTTGTCTGTTGTAGTTCACTCAAATACTGTAAGCTAATCCACCAAGAAACATGCTTTGATCCTCATCATTAGGATGGATGAGTCATACAGGAGGTCTGAAGTACTTTATGATTAAGTCTAAGAAGGTTTGGAAATACCATAATTCCATGTTTTTCCATGATAGACACAGCCAGATTTCTTAAGTTAAGAATTTTTGGACTTTTTAAAGACATGGGTAGCTGTCCACATGTTTCAATGCTTATTCTGTTAGAAGTTCAGGATTTAGTTAGCTGATCCTTTTTGCTTTTTCCCTTTCTCTTTCTACACTTGAAGGAGAGGATATATCCCTCAGAGTCAAGGTTTAATATATAGTTGGGGATCTAGATTATCTAGGGAGTGTTTCCTAAATTAAGGTCCTTTCTTTCCTCCTAGGGACTCAGACTGATACACAGAATATGAGATGAGCAATAGCTTCTTTTGGAATACACTGTTGGCCTTCTTTCTTTTGGAGTAGCTTGAGTTTTTTTCATTTCAAAATCTCAGTTGGGGTATAATTTCCTTTTGGACTCTTGACCAATCACTTTACAATGCTGAGAACATTTGCTTATGTTTAATTGACTTATTTTGAGGGGTTGTGCCAGAAACCACATAGAATCTGAACTGTAACAAACACATCTGTATTATTTAGGAACACATTGTTCTGTGGTTCTTCATCTTTCTTTTTGCACATGCCTCTCTCTTTTCTCTACCTCCTTCGACACTATCTCCCATCACCTTCCCAAGGTGGCAATCCACTCCAGTGTTGGCAGGAAATGATGGTACCTGAGAGCTACCCTGAGCCATGTCTGAAAAATAGGAACTACATCAGGTCAGAACTTGGTGTGCTACATTTACAGAATTAACCAAACACCATTTTGCCAACTTTTCCAAAGTATATACTGGACTTCATCTTATGACAGAATCACATTTGCAGGCTATACAATAATTATTTTTTGCTTACAACTATAATTTTGGGAATCTATGCATATTCAATCTGTGGGATAAGCTTTCTGTTACTTGGTAACTTCTGTCTTTGAAACACCTAATATTTATATCTATTTTCTCAATAGCATGCTATTAATGTTGCTAATATAACTTATCATGTTATATATTTTTTCTTACTTCCACTAGGTTCTGACCCAGTGAACAAAGATGGTGTCTTATTCTTTAATTTCCAAGTGCTAACAAAGTAATTGGCACAGGGTAGGTCTTCAATAAAAGTTGAATGAATTAATGTGGTTATATGTCAAAAATGCATGCAGCCTCGCTCAGAAATGTTGTTTCACTTGTGATCACTCTCTTCCTAGGACAGCTTGCATCCAATGACTGACTGAAGTGAGTTCCTAAAGACTTGTTCCAATTTAGCTTGATGAAGGATGGCTCTAATGGGAAATATTTGCTCCATGTGTCCCCTTTCGGTTGACCAAGGTTTCATGAGACCTGCATCACCGTTCAACTTTTCCCTCTGTGCAATCTTAATTTTCCCTCCTTTCTCTAATAGATGTAGATCCCTAATAAGTCTCCCTAGCACAAAATGACGTTGAACGGGTATAAAGAGATTTGATTGAGGAGAATCTTTCTAGTTCATCTTAAGGAATTTGGGTTTTATCCAAGGGCAATAAGAATCTATTGAAGGGTATTAAGCAGAGGAGTGACCTGATTAAATTTACATTTTTAACAATCACTTTATCTGTGGAAGAGAGTGGATAGGAGTGGGAACATCATTAATGTCCCAGAGGTGGAGTCGATGAAACCATGTACAGAGACCAGCTAGGGGAAGCAGCAGAGGGAGAGGGGGAAGCAGACTCCCCGCTGAGCAGGAAGCCCGATGTGGGGCTCAATCTCAGGACCCTGAGATCATGACCTGAGCCGAAGGCAGATGCCCAACCGACTAGGCCAGCTATGCAAGAGTTAGCTTTTGATGTTGCAGAAATTTAAGCAAGAGATGTTTGGCTTGGACTAATACTGTGACAGTGGCTATAGATTTGGTATTTTGGGGTTGCAAATGAAGGAAAGTCAAGGTCCCTGGCTTGAGCAACTAAGAAGAGATTCCATAAGCTTCTTCTGCAAGAAGGATACAATTGAATGGCTGCATCTACGGCCAGTAGGACAATTTCTAGAAGAAAGTCTTTACTACTAAGATGAATACCCGGGTTACTGTATTCTGAGTCAGGGTTTTTGTTCTTTTGTGTCCCTGTCACTATTCAGTTGTAACTTACATTATAAGATTTACGGTAAAGAGATCTTGCCCCAGAAAGATTGTGCCTGAAGATCTGCTTCCTTTCTCAGTCCTGTTTTGCTTCCATATCACACTGCCTTGGCTCTGGGCCTTCAAAGCGATACAATAAAAAGATCATTTGTATTAGGATCTATCCCTAACCAGCTTTATATGATTCAAAGAGCTGGTTTCTTTTTAATCTTAATAAAGACATTATATCTGAATTATAATTCTACATCTGACCCATTACCTCTCAGATCAAACTTTGATGGTGTTGAAGACAAAATTGCCATAGCAAATTATAGTACCTCCTCTAAGTATTGACTGATGATGAACAGACCACCTCTTTAATGGTATGTCAAGAATTTTTGTTTTAGGGGCTCCTGGGTGGCTTAGTTGGTTGGGCATCTGCCTTCGGCTCAGGTCATGATCTCAGGGTCCTGAGATTGAGCCCCACATCGGGCTTCCTGCTCAGCGGGGAGTCTGCTTCTCCCCTCTCCCTCTGCTGCTCCCCCTGCTTGTGCACTCTCTCTCTCTCAAATAAATAAAATCTTTAAAAAAAAAAAAAAGGATTTTTGTTTTATAATTGCTATCTTGGAATGCCTTCATCATATTTATTTCAGTTTTTTTTTTTAATTTATTTCAGAAGCTGAGGAGATTAGATGGAGAAAGGAGGAAGTGCTAGAGGTGGCAGCCAATAACATATGTAGAAAAAAAAAAACTGCTCTAGGCTCTCTGGACAATGAACTAGTTGGTAACAGGCTGGAGTGAGAAGCAGGGAGGGATGGCTATCTTTGATTCATAATGAATTTCCAAAAGAGAAAAGCTGATGATTTCTTTAGATGTTAGATGCCAAGAATCATTATCTTCTAGTCATGAGGAAAGACTAAGGGATCCATTAAAAGACAAAATGTTCCATACAATAGGAATAAACATCTAATATTTTAGGTATGCATGGAATGAAATGACGCATGTAAATGATTTTTTCCAGATAGCTTATCTGCATTAAGTGCTAAAATTTAAATTTTGAGGGAATCTTTTTAAAATGTGTTAAACATTTCTGTAGCTTTTCAAAAGAGAAGTTATTTGGTATTATTTAAACATTTTCATACTGTCTCAGGACTATCATTATGAATGACAATTAATGAGCCATAATGGGATACAATAATATCTTCAATGATTATCTTATTTGGGTTGTTTTATACTGACTAGGTATAAAACAGGTTGCTCTGTTTTTTCAATTTCTTGCACCTACTACTTTTAATTTTTCTCACTTTTTTGAATTATATATTCACAACAGCGACAGAGTTCCTATGGATAAGAAATTATAGATTTAAATTATAGATTTGTTCTTTCTCTTTGGCTATTTATTTGCTTGCTATGTATTCATTTTATTTGTTTGTTTTTTGTTTTTTGGGTTTTTTTAAGATTTTATTTGTTTATTTGAGAGAGAATGAGATAGAGAGCATGAGAGGGGGGAGGGTCAGAGGGAGAAGCAGACTCCCCGCCGAGCAGGGAGCCCGATGCGGGACTCGATCCCAGGACTCCAGGATCATGACCTGAGCCGAAGGCAGTCGCTTAACCAACTGAGCCACCCAGGCGTCCCGATTTTATTTGTTTGTTTAACTTTTTTTTCATTTGCCAATTCCTCATAACATTACTGGTATAGATTGTGAGATAAGAGATCCAAAGTGGTTTCTTAATGGGACCATACATTGTTCTAGCTTAGCTGAGAAAAAATTTTTAAAAAACTTAGAAATGTTCTGGCATCAGATATTGTCTTAATTTATATTGTGAAATGACACAAGAATTAGCATTGGGTTAACATTGTTTCAGGTATGAATTCTTACATGTTATAGGGGTTACTTCAGCCTTTTGCTCTTGTGCACACAGATTCCCTAAGTAGTTAACTGACCTTCTTAAACCTGAGTTTTCTCTATGCAGTTCAATTCTTGAGGAGTAGAGAAGGAAGCCAATGGGGAAGATCACCATCATAGCAGTCAATAATGGATGTCATCTATTTGCCAGGGAAGTGAGTGTATCTTGGGTAGAATGTAGGCTGGAGCTCAGGGGAGTTGGAAGATAGCAGAAATGAGCATCACAAATGGCATTGGGATCTAGATAATTTTAAATCATTGCTAGGAAAAGATTTTTGTAGCTAATCCTTTTTTTACCTTTTTGGGGGAAGGGAGAAGGAGAGTCAGGAGATACCTTTTGTTATAATCTTTTGTTTTCTCTCATCTATTTTTTCAAAAGAATTTAGTAAAGCAAACAAAACCTTGTGGTTATGAAGATATCGTGGCCAAAAGCTTTGAAAAAGAATTCCCTAGGGATTATGAAGCTGTTGCAGCTTAGAGTACTCTGCTCTGAGTATATTGGTCTTGAGGGTCCAACAGATTCGGGCTTTAGTATTGCTTCTGTTCTTCCAAACTATACAACCTTCAGGAAATACTCAGCCACTTTAAATTGCAATATCCTTATCTGTGAAATGCAGCTAACAATATCTACCTCATAGATTTGAGGAATACTAAGCACATGATTCAATAAGATCATGTGCTTATTACACCTAGGATAAGCATTCAAGGAATTATAGCATATATTAAAAATGTACTAATAATATTCAACTTATTGTCTTGGTTTGAAAGCTCAGGTTCCTTTGTAACACCAATAGATCAATAGTCTTTATGGACTGCCTTCTCTAAAAGAATGCTTTCAGTTTTATCTGGGCTTCAGTGGCCCAGGGATCATCACACTACCATTTTATCCTCCTTTTAGAGGCTGAAAAAGTGTTTGAGATATCCTCTGTGGTTGCAAGACAGAGACTTAAGAGAGGGAAAGAAGATATTCAAATTCCCTATTTTTGCTATAGCAAGCCCTGGATTTACAATAAATACTTTGCTTGGAAAAAAATTATTCTTGGATAATTTTAACAAGGCCAAAACAAGTCCTCTGGATACTACACTTCTATTAGTATCTTAAAATTTTTACTTTTATTTGTTATAATAATTCGTACTTATATATTTGGCATGTATGCACATATATACATTTTCTTTACTATCTTTTAGAATAATAAGAATAAGAAGTCAAGGACCATCACCTCAGAGGATCTAAATCTAAGATGTTATTTAACTTTTATACATGCTAAGGACTGTGATAGGTACTGGGCATATTCTATGCAAAGGTTTTAGTACATTCGTCAGCATAGAGTAGATATTTACCAAGGTCAGACATTTGAAAATGAAAGAAGAAACAATTTCAATGTCTCAATAGAAAAATGATTAAATAATAGTATTTCCATACATGGAATGCTGCAAAGCTATTAAAAAGAATGAAGAAAAGCCATATGAACTGAGTTGGAAACATCTAAGACATATTAAATGAAAAAAACAAGTCTGAGAACTAAGTATATGGCATGACCCATTTAGGTTAAAAGAAATCTGTATATAATGTATATGTCAAATATATATATGTATATGTATATATATCCCATAGACAATAGAAACTGGAAGAATATACATGACCTGTGACCCTAGGGAAGGGAGAAGTTGAGTGTAAGTCAAGGAATAATTTATTGTTTTGCTCTATCAAATTCTGGCTTGTTTGAATCTCTTAGAAGAAAATATTCTTGTTTTACTTCTATATATATTTAAAAGATGAATGGACAACACATAAATGGAGTAAGATCAAGAAAACATAAATCTCTAAAATATATTTTTTAATTGTAGTAAAATTTAAATAGCATAAATTTAACCTCTTAAGCCTTTTTTAGGTGTTCCGTGGCACTAAGTAGTTCCCAATATTGTGCTGGCATCACTACCATCCATCTCCAGAACACTTTTCATCTTGCTAAACTGCAACTCTGTACCCATTAAATGATAATTCCCCATTCCCTCTCTCCCACAACCACTAGCAACCACCATTCTTCTTTCTGCTCCTATGACCTTTTTTTAAAGAAAACAAAACGTTTGGATTGTATTTTTCTTTCTATAAGGTAACACCACTTCGCAAGAAACTGATACAGTTTTGCACGTTATTTCACCGTCAAAGGAACTGCATCTGTCTCTGCTTGTGCTTTGGGTTCATTTCGCACTAGATGAGCTGCTGCCCTCACCTCTTCACTAGGAAATAGTCTGTGCAGCTCTTCTCGCTGACGCACTGGGTCTGGAATCCCAAGCATACCGCAGGTGCAGCATGAAGAGACTGGAGAGCAGTGAGGCGCCTGCCGTGGGGCACTTTGCCCAAATTGGATCCACTGCGGGAGGGGGTCCCTGCAGAAGCGCGGAGAGTGTGCAGGGGTTAGTTGTACAACTGACTCAGATGTAGGAGAGGGTTCACAGCAGAAGCCATCGTTTTCTGTAAAAAAAAAAACAGTTGCAGCTTTTTTGGTTGAATCTGGCAAGAAGGAACCCAACCCCACCGGGAGCCCACTTGCCGACAACTGCACAGCGGAGCTGCGAGACTGAGCTGGGAGCGTCTGCTAACCACTCCTATGAATCTGACTACTCTAGGTACCTCATATAAGTGGACTCATACAGTATTTGTCTTTTTGTGACTGGCTTATTTCACTCAGAATGTCCTGAGTCTCTGTCACGTCCTCAAGGTTCAACCATATTGTACCATGGGTCAGAATTTACTTCCTTTTCAAGGCTGAATAATATTCCATTGTGTCTGGATATGTATGCATACACACGCCTATATATACCTCACATTTTGTTTAAGTATTAGGTAAATCTTTTTATTTTATTTTTTTTTAAAGATTTTATTTATTTATTTGACAGAGACACAGCGAGAAAGGGAACACAGCAGGGGGAGTGGGAGAGGGAGAAGCAGGCTTCCTGCTGAGCAGGGAGCCCGATGCGGGGCTCGATCCCAGGACTCTGGGATCATGACTGAGCTGAAGGTAGTCGCTTAATGACTGAGTCACCAAGGTGCCCCTTGTTTAGGCATTATGTAAATCTTTTTAGAGTGGTATTTCAACTGGCTTTAGTACATAATATAAATGTGGATAGGGTGGCATTGTGATATAAAATTTAAAGAAGACTGAACACCAGAAAATAAGAATTTAACAAGTATATGTAAATCTACTATCCTCCCATAGAGGGTACAATAGTCTCTCTGAGAGTTGCAAAAAGCCTTCATTTGGGGGACATTATGAATATGAATCAAGAAAGAACTGGAAAACTAAATACTTGCCCCTGTAGATTAGAGAGTAATCTAAGTAAGACCAGACAGGTATGATATAATTTCAGTGTCTCATGTCAAGCATTTTGTCACATGTAAATTTTTTAGTGCCCTTCTATTTAAACTTCTGAAGGAACCAATTAAATGGACTTTTAGGATATTTTACAAGAAGAGTAATTAGGAAGACAGGGCTTTAAACTTTGCCTAATTTGCCCTGTATCCGGAGGCATAACTAACATTTTATTATATAAAAGAATGGAGGAAATTGAAAACAGGGTATTGCAGAATGTTAACAAAACATCGTCCCCATACACATAATATTTATATTGCCAAATGCCAGTAGGAATTTCTTTTGCATTTTATTTTTGCCTAATTAATTGTGTCAGGAATTCTAAAACAATTATGAGCCAAAAAGGGAAGAAGGGAAAAAAAGGCAAAACTTTTCCATTGTTCTTTGTTAAATACTTGCAGGCTAAGTATCTATGATCCACCAATTTTCAAAGGATACGTTCAAAGTATTCTTCAAAACTAGTTAAAATCTTTTGTTTTCTTCTTGTATTAATGTGAAACACCTATAATAACTTACTTCCACATATCAGAATAGTATGTAATGTCAGACAAGAATTGCATTCTCTTTACCAAGGTCACTTCCAGAGTTCATGTCTTTATTCTTTGTGGCATATGCCTCCTCTCTTTTTCCTTTGCCCCATTTCCCTTCTTATTGTGCCCTCTTCTTTCTGTTTTTCTCATTCAGCCATGCAGTTATATATTTTTAGGCTGTGATTTTCCCTGGCAGCAATAGTGTAATTTTTCACTTGTTTTGGTTTAGAGTTCATTCCGTTCTTCAGACTCACTTATCATTTTATCATTAATAATTGTAGCCTTTTCCACTCTCAGAGAGAGGATATGAGAAAAAACAGACAAAAGTGCCCAGAAAAGGAAAATGGCAACACTGCAAAATGCAAGGAAAACAGTGAAGGCATTCTATAAAAATTTTTGTGACTATGGGTTTTCTGATTAAAAGTCTTTTTTTCATATTTGCACTTTATTATATAATAGTCTTGAAGAATGAAAAGTGGAAATATGGATACATATATAATAAATATATAGTAGTGTTACAACATGCAAATTTATTGTCATTTAGTAATATGAACCTCAAGTGGAACATATATTTCAAATTTCAGTACTGAGCTGATGAGCAGAGATATTACTAGATATTTAATAAATGTATATTAAGTTAAGTTGATTTGGAAGTCAGAGATTATCTCTTTATAATATACCTAATAACTCCATATGAAACAGATAAGATTAGCTGTGTATGGGATATGTTTTGGGTCTTAAAAGTTCTCACCACAAGAAAAAAACATTTATAAATATATATGGCGGGGCGCCTGGGTGGCTCAGTCGTTAAGCGTCTGCCTTCAGCTCAGGTCGTGATCCCAGGGTCCTGAGATCGAGCTCCACATTGAGCTCCCTGCTCGGCAGGAAGCCTGCTTCTCCCTCTCCCTCTGCTTGTGTTCCCTCTCTCGCTGTGTCTCTCTCTGTCAAATAAATAAAATCTTAAAAAATATATATATATAGGGCGCCTGGGTGGCTCAGTCGTTAAGCGGCTGCCTTCGGCTCAGGTCATGATCCCAGGGTCCTGGGATCGAGTCCCACATCGGGCTCCCTGCTCGGCGGGAGGCCTGCTTCTCCCTCTCCTACTCCCCCTGCTTGTGTTCCTGCTCTCTCTATCTCTCTCTCTGTCAAATAAATAAATAAAAATCTTAAAAAATATATATATATATGGCAACAGATGTTAAGTAGACTTGTGATAATTTTACTATATATACAAATATTGAATTTGTATACCTGAAACTAATATAATGTTATATTGTCAATTATACCTCAATAATACTAATACTGATAAAAGAATGTGTTCTGAATTCTTCATGAAGGACTTTGAAGGATTTTTTCACATCTTTCTAAGGCACATTGGGATGCATACCACACTCTTTCAGCGCAAGTTGTTCTTTTCCACCTTAGTCTCATCATTGCACCTGCCTCAGGTCCATCAGTTATCACATTTCTTAATTCTGTAGGCCAAATCACTCACAAAACAGCCTACTCCACTCTTCTTACCACTACTTCCTGATTTGGGGTCCTAATCATCTCTTGGCTGAGTTACTACAACAGCCTCTAAACTCAACGTTTGGCCTGTATTTTATTCCACTCCCAGCTTTCTAAGTGAAAATATGGCCATGCTACTGCCATGTTGGAAGTAGTTGGAATGGTTCTGTAAGGCTTAAGCCACTACCTTCCATTCTTTTCTGATTGCACAGTCCTATTTGTCAGTGAGATAAAACATATTTCCATATAGAAAAATAGGAGGATAAAAATTAAATGTAAAAAAAAATTTTAAGTGCTTTGCCACTCTCATAAACTAATATCTCAAGAGCAAAATTAACCACTAGTGATAGTGGATATAAATCCGTATTTCAAATAATGTTATTAATTTCAGTTTATTTGCTTGACTTTGTGTCAAATTTGTTTTTTATTGAACACATTTGACAGATAACATTATGTAAGTTTAAGGTGTACATGTTACTTTGATACATTTATATATTGTAATATGGTTGCCATTGTAGCAATATTTATCACAGTACGTAATTATAATACAATATTCTTGTTTGTATGCATTATACTCTGCATTGTATCTCTACGGCTTATTTACCACTCGTTTCAAGTTTGTATCCTTAAACATCATTATTATTCCTCCCCATCCTCCATCACCTTGTAACCACCATTTTACTGTTTTTTATGAATTTGATTTATTTAGATTCCCCATATAAGTAATATCATACAGTTCTTGTCTTTCTCTGTCTGACTTACCTCCCTTAGCAAAATGTACTGAAGGTCCATCCATGTTGTCACAAACAGCAGGATATTCTCCTTTCTCGTGACTGAATAATATTCCATTGTGTATATATACCACATCTTTTTTTATGCATTTATCTGTTGATGGGCAGTTAGGCTGTTTCCATATCTTGGCTATTGTGAATAA
Organism: Mirounga leonina; assembly: GCF_011800145.1. Classification (NCBI taxonomy): domain Eukaryota; kingdom Metazoa; phylum Chordata; class Mammalia; order Carnivora; family Phocidae; genus Mirounga; species Mirounga leonina. Next base: position 6,028,648 of record NW_023270702.1, read on the forward strand.
TGCTGCGATAAACATGGGACGTGCAGATATCTTGTCCTGTTTTTCTGTTCTCATTTCCTGTTTTCATTTTCTTTGGGTATAATCCCAGAAGTAGAATTGCTAAATCATATGGTAGATCTATTTTTAAATTTTCGAGGAACTTCCGTATTGTTTTTGATAATGGTTGGACCAATTTACATTCTCACCAACAGTGTATAAAGGATCCCTTTTAACCACATCCTTGCTAGCACCTGTGATCTCTTGCTTCTTGATGATAGCCATTCTAATAGGTGTGAGGTGATATCACATTGTGGTTTTGATTTGCATCTCCCGGATGTTTAGTAATGTTGAGCATCTTTACATGTACCAGTCAACCATTTTGATATTCTCTTTGGAAATCTCTATTTATTTTTTCTGCCCATTTTTTAAATTGGATTGTTTATTTGTTATTAAGTTGCCTGAGTTCTTAATGTATTTTGGATATTAACCCCTTATCTGATTCATGGTTTGCAAAATTTTCTCCCATTAGGTGGGTTGTCTTTTGTTTTAATCGTTCCTTTCACTGGGCAGAAACTTTTGAGTTTGACATACACACATTTTTTTAATTTCTGCTTTTGTTATCTGTGCTTTTGGCATCATGTCCAAAAGAAATCGTTGCCAAGACCAATATTGAGGAGATTACTCCCTGTTTTCTTCTGGAGATTTTATGGTATAAGGTCTTATGTTTGAGTCTTTGATCCATTTTGAGTTACTTTTTGTGAGTTGTGTGAGGTAGGGGTTCAATTTAATTGTTCTGCTTTTGTATTTCTCCGGTTTACCCAGCACCATTTGTTGAAGACTGTCTTTTCTCCTTTGTGTGTTCTTGGCTCCTTTGTTGAATATTAGTTGACTGTTTATGCTGGGATTTAATCTTAAACACTCTATTCTGTTCTATTGATCTATGTGTGTATTTTTGTGCTACTACTATGCTGATTTTATTACTATGGCTTTGTAGTATAGTTTGAAATCAGGAAGTGTGGTATCTCTAGCTTTGTTATTTTTTTCTCAAGATTACTTTGGTTATTTGGGGTCTTTTTTGGTTCCACACAAATTTTAGAATTGTTTCTTCTATTTCTGTGAAGAATACCTTTGGTATTTTGATGGAGATTGCATTGAATCTGTAGATAGTTTTGAGTAGTATGGGTATTTTAACATCAATTCTTCTAATTCAGGAACATGGGCTGTCTTTTCATTTGTTTGCATCTTTGATTTCTTTCAACAAAGTCGTGTAGTATTCAGATCTTTCACATCCTTGGTTAAATTTATTCCTAAGTATTCTATTGTTTATGATGCCATTGTGAATGTGATCAATTTTAGGATTTCTTTTCCAGATGTTTCATCATTAGTGAAAGGAATGCAACTAATTTCTGTACTCCGATTTTGTATCCTGCAACTTTACTGAAATTGTTGATTAGTTCCAACAGTTTTTTGGTTGACTCTTTGGGATTTTCTATATACAAAATATCATAAGCAAATAGCAACAATTTTACTTCTTCCTTTCTGATTTGGATGCTTTTTATTTCTTTGTCTTACCTAATTGCTTACCAGTACTATGTTGAATAGGAATGGTGACATTGGATATCTTTAACCTGTTTTGATCTTTGAGGAAAAGCTTTTAATTTTTCATCATTGAGTATAAGGTTAGGGGTGGATTTGTCATATATGGCCTTTATTATGTTGAATGAAGTATGTTCCTTCTTTGCCCAATCTGTTAAGGGTTTTTATCAAGAAAGGATGTTGGTTTTTTTTTAATATTTTATTTATTCATTTTGACAGAGAGAGACAGCGAGAGAGAGACAGCGAGAGAGGGAACACAAGCAGGGGGAGTGGGAGAGGGAGAAGCAGGCTCCCCGCTGAGCAGAGAGCCCGATGTGGGGCTCAATCCCAGGACCCTGGGATCATGACCTGAGCCGAAGACAGACGCTTAACAACTGAGCCACCCAGGCACCCCAAGGATGTTGTTTTTTCATCAAATGCTTTTTTCTACCCCTTGAGATGATCATGTGTTTTCATTTCATCGATATGATGTATTACATTTATTGATTTGTGTACATTGAACTATCTTTGCCTCCCAGGGATAAATCCCACTTGGTAATAGTGTATATACCTTTTAATGTGTTCTTGAATTTGGTTTACTAACATTTTGTTGAGAATTTTTCCATCTATGTTCATCAGGGATGTTGGTCTATAGTTTTCTTTTCTTGTGGTATCCTTATGTGATTTTGGTATCAAGGTAATGATGGCCTCATAGAATGAATTTGAAACTGCTCCCTCCTCCTCAATATTCTGGAATAGTTTGAGGAGGATGGGTGTTAATCTCTTTAAATGCTTGGTAGAATTCACCAGTGAAGCCATTTGGTCCTGAAGTTTTCTGTGTTGGAGGTTTTTAATCATTTATTCAATCTCTTTACTTGTTATTATTCTGTTCAGATTTTCTATTTCTTCTTGATTCAGTCTTGGTAGGTTGTGTGTTCTAGAAATATATCTATTTTTTCTAGGTTATGTAATTTGTTGCCATATAATTGTAGTAGTCTGGTGTAATTCTCTGTGTTTCTGTAGTATCAGTTGTAATGTCTCCTCTTTTATTTCTATTTTTATTCATTTGAGTCTTCTTTTTTTTCTTAGTCTAGCTAAATGTTTGTCAGTTTTGTTTTGTTTTGAAGAATCACCTCCTAGTTTCATTGATCCTTTCTATTGTTTTTCTGGTCTCTATTTCATTTGTTTCTGTTCTGATTTTTATTAATTTCCTTTTTTCTGCTAATTTGGGCTTAATTTGGTTTTCTTTTTCTATTTCCTTGAAGGGTAAAGTTACATTGTTTCTTTGAGATCTTTCTAATTTCTTAATATGTGCATTTATTGCTATGAACTTTCCTTTCAGAATTGCTTTTGCTGCAGCCTACAAGATTTGATGTTGTTTTTTCATTTTCATTTGTTCTGAGATAATTTATTTTTGTATTTATGCTATATGTGCCATAAACACTGTAATAAATTTTATAGTATTAGTATTTTCAGCATTATTCCTTCTTTTGTAGAGTGCTAAAATTCCATCTGTTATCATTTTACTTCTGCCTAAAAAGTTTTCTGTAGCATCTATTATAGTACAAAGCTGCAGGTTACAGATTCTTTCAGTTTTTATTTACCATAAAAAGGAGTTTTTTTAGTTTGCCTTTTGCCTTTATTTTTAAAGATTTTTTTATTTGTCTATAAAAATTGTTTCTTTCAGTACTTTAGAAATATTGTTCCATTTTCATCTAGACTAAATATTTTGTGATGAGAAATCTATGATCATTCTTCTCTTTTTTGTAGCATATTATTCAGGGTTCACCAGAGAAACAGAACCTATAAGATAGATAGATAGAAAAGGATATTTATTATAGGATTTGACTCACATGATTATGGAGGCCAAGAAGTCCCACAATTTGTTGTCTGCAAACTGAAGGGCCAAGAAAGCAGGTGGTGTAGTTTCAGTGTGTATCTAAAGGCCTGAGAACCAGGGGAACCAATGATTTAAGTCCCAATTTGAGTCCAAGCATCTAAGAACCAACACCTATATCCGAGGGCAGGAAAGGATGGATATCCCAACTCGAGCAAAGGACAAATTCTTCCTCTCTCCAACTTGTTGATCCATTCAGACCCTCAATCAATTGTATGATGTCCACCCACACTGGTGAGGGTATCTTTACTCAGTCTACCAATTCAAATTTCATCTGAAAACACCCTTACAGACATACTCAGATATAATGTTTTACCAAGTATCTGGGCATCCCTTAGCTCAGTCAAGTAGACAGATAAATTAACCATCACATGCAGGTAAGATGTCTATTTTCTCCAGCATTTTTTTTCTTTTTTCTCTTTATTGCTGGTTTACCATAATTTGATTATTACATGTCTTAGCCTAGTTTTCTTTGTGTTTATCCTGCATTGGTTTCATTTGGTGTCTTAATTTTGCAAAATTATAAAATTCATCCACCATGAAAATATTTTCAGCATATTCTTCAAATAGCTTTTTGTCCTACATCTCCTCACATGTACACATTTTGCAGCTCCAATTACACATATATTAAGCCTGTTGACATTGTACCATAGGTCACTGAGAATCTTTTTATTTTGTTTTCAGTTTTTTTTTCTCTTTGTTATTCAGTTGGAGAGTTTCTATTGCTATGGCCCAAGGTCACTGATCTTTTCTTCTTCAGAGTTTGAGCTCTTATTAGTGCCATCCAGTAAATTTTTCACTTACCATGTTTTATTTTTCAACTCTAGAAGTTCCTCTTATTTTCCATATCCCATGTCTCTTATGTCCCCATTTTACTTCAAATTTTTAAGCACATGGAACATATTTATAATGGTTCTTTCAAGGTCCTTTACAGCTAATTCTATCATTTTTTCCATCATTTATGAGAATGTTTTTATTTTCTGATTTTTCTCCTGGCATGCTTATTGGCATATATGATTTTTCTTTAAGTTTGGGACATAGTGAATGTTACATTGTTGAATATCTGGATTTTGTTCTGGCATATTAGCTTGTAAATAAAGTTACTTGCAGATTAACTAGAACTCCTAAGGTTTATTTTTAAGATTTTTTTTAGAGCAAGCTTAGAATGGCCTACTAATAGTTTCATTAATAATTTAATTGATAATCTGAAACATATGTACCATAATGAACTAAAACTACTTACCTAATAAATTTCCATTCTGTATTAGATTATACACACTTTTTAGCCAGGGTTCATTTTTAAAAATTTTTATATCTCTATGCTTAATACAGTATAGGATACAGAGTAGATATTAACAAATGTGTTGAATGAATGGATATTACTTCAATATGATTGAAATAAGAAAAGAGTTATGTTACACATCTGAAGAAATAATATATACCAAGATTAGTGAAGGTCTCTATGAGTTCTAGAAAAAGGAGAATCAAAGATTAAAAATTTGTCAGCAGCCAAATATAATCTAGGGGAAAGTTTTCCAAATTCTAATTTATTTCTTAGATATGTAAGCTGATAACTTTAGGTATTAAAGGCAATCAGTTACTTACTGAGAATAATGTTTTTCTACCTACTAAGCAATATTCTGGTAGAAAATTGGCTATCTATGTAAAATTTCTACAGATAGGAGGAAAAAGAGTCCAGTGGACACTATGGTTGTACCTTCTTGGAATTCATATTTTATGTGTAAAATAATACATTAGTATTCTAAATTTGCCTATCTTGATAAAATGGATCAACTGATAATCAAATTTCTGAATGTGCAAAGTTGAAAATCATACCCTATTCTTGAGGTAACCTCACAAAACTATTCTTTTAGTCTTTACAAAATGGGACACAATATAATCAGGTAGTGAAATTCCAAGTTCTAGAGCCGGGGCATATTTTCTACTGTAAAAAACTGAAGTAACATAGAGATCTTTTCCACAAAGAGGGAGACTTTTTCCAGTTCGTATTTGAGCCATGTGGAAGCTACCCTGTTTTAATTACAAAAAGCAATGAGAATACCTTTAAAATGTGTCCCGTGATTGCTGCACAATTCAGAGACAGGGTTCAGACACCTAGACTGAATATGAGAGAGCATTCAGAGCTAAGAGCCCGAGTTGTGACTGCTCTTGTACAGAATGTTTGGTGTGGGGGAGACAATCAAAGGACCTATAGTTAAAAACAGAGATAATGAAAACCAGATAAATTATTAAGATATTTATTTATTTATTTAAGATTTATTTATTTATTTTAGAAAGAGAGAGTGGGAGGAAGGGCAGAGGGAGAGGGAGAGAATCTCAAGCAGACTCCCTGCTGAGCAGGGAGCCCAATGTGGGGCCTCATCCCAGGAACCCTAGATCATGATTTGAGCAGAGATCAAGAGTCGGACACTTAAACCAACTGAGCCACCAGGTGCCTCAGGGTCTCTATTTAAAGCCTGACACTTGAGCACATACAAACAGAGAGACAAAAATAGTTTTGAAATTGGTTTAAAAATCATGAAAGAAAGAAATGTCTACTTTGGCTCAGAATGCTATGGGTCACAACAGAGGTCTGTGAAAAGACAGTGGGGAGCTAGGAGGGGACAGAGACCTTTTCCTTAGCTATCACTGGCTACTGTTTCAAAATTTCCCAGTGGGGAAGTTTGAAAATCAGTGCCAAAACCATACTAGCATGGTAGTTTATTAAACACGCACACGCACCCCCACACACATACCGCTTAATTATTTGTGCTGAAGTTAAATGTGATATACCTTACTATTAAAAACCACCTTTCTTTAAATACAGTTCTGAGTCGAAAGACAACTTTAGTATTGTTAACTGAGTTATCTTAATAAGAAAAGAACTCAAATGAAAATTTCAAGCAAAAAATAAGATGTTTTTAGTTGATGGACCTGGGAAGCCTCACATCTGGTGTTTAAATAGTTCTCTCTTCAACTACAGACCTATACGTCCAGTGTCACTTGGGTATCTGATGGAGTTATCAAATTTTCTTTTCCATCAAGACTCCTTCACCCACATTCTAACCTCCCTCAGTGTATGGAAATTGCATCTTTCTAGTTGCTCATGTCAAAACTTTGGAGTTGTACTAATTTTTTTTTACAAGCTACCTGTAAACTATCAGGAAATCCAGTTGGTTCTATTAAAATAAAACTAGTATCAGAGGACTTACCTCCACTGCTACCACCCTGTCAAAGCCACCATGAATTATTGCATCTGAATTATTACAATAGTCTTTAAGCTCTTCTCCTTCGTTTCATCTTGTTTTAGTGATAGTTTCACAAGCACTTAGAACAATGGCACATAATAGGTGCTCAATAAATATGTATGGATGAATGAAAGAATAAATGAAACATTTGCTGTGCCTAGTGTTACATGGGCACTCGTGTTATTATTAAGATCCTCTCAATCATCACTCAGCTGTGACCTCGACAGCTAACTCTAAATTTTTGGTAAGTTAAAAATTATAATAAAATATTTCATACACAGAAGAATATAAAATAATGTCTTTATAGTTTACAGAACATAACAAAATAAATATTTAGAAAATAAAACATTACTAATAGCTTTGAAGCCTCCTGTTTAGCCTTCCATAACTCTATCCCCCTTTTCCTTCAAAAAGTAGATACTGCCCTGAATTTTTACTTATCATTCCCTTACTTTTCTTATTTAACCACAGACATATGCAACTCTGAAAATATAGAATTTAATTTTGTAATTTTTACTTTGTATAAATAGAATCATCTTCAATTATTTCTCTGCAGTTTTTTTCACTAGCTCTAGTTTAAATGTCCTGTGGTATACAAATTGCTAAATGCACAGACTTTCCAAAGGGTATACTGTCACTTGTTAAAATTGATCTGCCTGTAATAGATTTGTAGGTATTACATTTCCACCTCTGCTTTTATAATAGCCCTTCTCCTACATCTGTCCTTACTATACCTTGTAGTGTCAAAATCTTCAGGGATTCAAACCAGGAACAGCTGGAAATACTGGACTTGAGAAAGTGACTTAAGCTACGTTGAGTCTGCAGTTCTGAATGGTCTGACTTGCAGTTTTGTATGTCTCTATATCTACACGCATGTGCATGTGTACAAACACATACACACACACACAATCATGAGACCTCAGGACCAGAGAAAGACTTATAATTACTTGTGGAAAATTCTGCATCATCAGTTCCTCCTGCTGCAATGCCCCGTGAGGAGATAAGGATGATTGCAGGTATCACCTGAGCCCACAGGGGTGTTTGTACAAAGGAGAGAGACCTTGATGTTATAAACCTAGAAGCTTACATAGGGCAACTGGCACAGCTGAACTGCCCTTCAGAGACAGAGACCTTTGCTCTAAAATGTAAACAAATCCTCTCTAGGAAGAAGAGGGGATGTTCTTTAGGTTTATAATCCCTGGAATGTAAACAAATGTCTCCGAGAGAGGTCACTAAATCTCACTGGAGATCTCTCACTCAAGGTTTGTCTGCCATTCAGTCATTTTCAATTCAGGTTGCTGGTAAGGTTGTTTTGTTCAGAAAGCCCTTTATAGGCAAAAATGTGAAATATTTATAGAGCATTGTTTTCTGGCAATGTAGTGACTGCATGTAAATTGGTCTAAATCTCTTCTTTAATTAGGTGGTTCCCCATTCTTTGCCTTTAACAAATATGGAGGAATATTTGAATTGTCAGTCAATTGTTCATTAAAAATTATTTTTTACAATATATCACTAGGTGATTTGGGCATATGATCCAGAAGTCCAAAAGGAGTTCAAAGATTTGAATGATATTACTGTTACAAAACTCTTTTTATTCCTGTCCACTTATTTATAAGACCACATGTTATTGTATTTGTATAAAAATGAAAATTACAAATGGAATTGATGCTGACCCATGTCCCATTTTAGCAAAATTCAATATTACAGTGTAGATACATGAGCTTATTGTAAACAATGTCTAAGAGATCTATTTCTAACAAAATATTGTTATTAATAATTACTAAAATGTGTTATATATTTATGTTGCTAAATCAGTTGTGTACTACTAGTAATTGTACTGATAACCCTATGGAGGAGAAAATTTTTAACCCTTAACCTCACTTAGTACCTCTCAAAGAACTTTTTTTCTAAGTAATTCTCCTCCTATCTTCACCTACACATAAACAAAAAATACACATTTATTTCTCAATTTATTTTTCTATCTTCCTGCTCTTCTCAGACCTTGGTGACCTCGAGATTGAGCCCTTTGTTTTGGTTTTCCCCAGGGCCTAGCACAGTATCTGACAGAATATGCATACAATAAATGTTTTATTAAATGCATGTGTACAGAAATAAGGGACTATTACAGTGGGCTGAAGGAGTCTAGAAGTTATGGAGGAATCCCAGGAGAAGTGGAACTTATGTTGGACTTGTATTGAAGTTTACAATTGGATTCATTGGATGCTCATAGAGGGAATGCACATTCCAGAGAGAGGCAAGGACGATTTAAGCTTCTTTCTTGAAAGGTAGTCATAGATGTATAAGGGAGTAAATCATACATTTGTATTTCACCTTCATTTCCATCATACCTATGTTCTGGTGGGAATATTTTGCAATTGTGTCAGTTAAGTCAAAAGCTGCCCCGTTTTTACCAAGCCCCAAAACAGGCATTCAACTGAAGCTTGTTCTTTCATTCCTCCTGTCTTCAAAAAAAAAATGTATTATGGGTCATCTGAATTGATCATTATTAGAAGCACACATGGAGATGGATTGAACTTTAAAAATAAATTGAACTTCATTGAAACCATGGGTTTAGTAGTAGGCATTAAATAATGAACCAAAAAGCTCAAAAGACCAGAAAACCACTAGCTGAACCAGCAAATTATTAAAATGGCATCATGCTCATGGCTCCAATTAGTAGTTTACCTACATCTGTGTTCAATTAAACTAGATCCTCAAATTAAATCCCAATCGTATTTGTTTATTTCTCTTTTAAGGGGTGGTCTGTAAAGTCCAACTTGCAAGACAGACATTTTTTTTCCTAGGGACTTCAGCAATCATTTAAATTAAACAAAATTTGATTATTTGATAATAATGATTAAAATGCCCCCTTTATTTTACTTATTTTTATCATTCTTTAAGCTCCATCCTAGGTATATAGGAAACAGCATGTACAAAGTGGCTTAAACTTTTTTTTATATGGCTTTTGATATCAGGACCTTTTTATTTTGGGGTTCCTAAGATAATGGTCCCCAGAGAATGAATTGCAGGGATGTTATCATTGTATCAAAGAAATAGATATGCCTTCAATAGTGCCAAGAGGTAGGGATATACAAACTCATGGAAAAGCAAATATTATGTAGAAATATTAAAGATTTTTTATGAATCAGCTGTACTTTCTCTTCTTGTGAGCCTTCTGGCTAAGTTAATAAGAACTTAAGGAAAAAGAAGGAAATGGGATATGCTAACAGTAAGAGTCAGATGATCATATAAAATAGTGCATATTTTCAGATATAAATGTAATTAGCAAAACTTGTGCAACCTGGATATTTATTGTCTATAATTCACATCAATTCAGTAAATATTTTGTTCATTTATTCACTTATTCAATAAACAGTGAGCACCCATTATTTGCCTGGCACTTTTATATCTTCTGTGAATAGGATACTTGCTTGCCCCTTTCAGGTAAGAGCACATGTATAAGACAAATTTCTACCATCAAGGGTGCTACCATTATAGGCACATACAGCAAAAGCAGGAAATAACTGAATTATAAGGCAGAATTAGATTTGCATCATGAGAGATATGCTAACATCTCTTATTCATGTTATAAGGAATCACCGTATAGAGAATTTTCATCAGATTAGGGTAATCAGAGAAGACTTATAACCATACCACTGAGCTTTAGCACCATCTGACTGTTGACAACAATCTACATGAATGTCCCAGAAGCATTTTAAACTAAAAAAAAAAAAAAAAAAAAAAAAATCCAATGTTAAATCCACAACCTCCCGTTTTAAACTATTTCCTTCTTCAATATTTTTTGGTGGCATAATCTTTATTCACTTCCTTGAGCTGAAAATCTGGGAATTATCATTGACATTCCATCTTCTTATGCCTGCATTCAACCGATTTATCTTCTTCTAACATTTCTTGAATCTCTTCTCACTAATCCTACTACCAATGCTGTGTTGGATACAGCAATTTTTTCATTGAACTTCTTGTCTCATATCTTGGATTCTTGATCCATGCGACACACAGCCATCAGACTAATCAGTTAAAATGCAGGAAAAAAACAAATAAAATGCAGGAATAGTTACGTATTGCCCTTTTTGAAATTTTTTAGTGACTTAACATCTGTAAGATAAAGTCTCATTCCTTCATGTTCTGTGTTTTTCTTTATAATCTTTTTGTCTAATGTCCAGCCTCCACTCTTAACAACCATTACACAAAAATTTATGCTTAGCAACACCAAATTGTCTGTAGTATGATTTTACTCAAAATTCCTTTATTCTTTTCAGGGGTCACCAACTCTAATAAGCCTTCCTGTGGCCACTGCCAGTCAGGTAAGTGATATTATTTTCCTGTTTCATCATACTTTGTCCCGCTGTATTTCTACATTGTTTTATTATAACTTATAGTAGTCGACTGTCACGTCTGCCTCACCCCCAAGGTTATAAAATGTTTAAGTCAGGGGTGCTTTGGTCAACTTTGGGCTCCCAGTATCTAGTACAGTATCTGACACAGAGTATGCATTTAATGAAGTGAGCCTTGAAGAATGGGAAGGATTTTAATGAAAGCAGCCTTTCCCCTTTCTGTATTACATTAATAAGACAGGATGATGTGCCCTGGAATGGATTAAAGGATAAACATTTTTCCTTTGTTCCTATAAAACAAGGGAAACATTCTCTAAAAATAACTTTTAAACCACTAGAAGGACTCAGTGAGACTCATAGTCTAACCTAGATTAGAGAACCAGGTTGATAGAAATCAATAAGAATTCCCTTACATTATTATGATTTAATAACACTCAAATATCATGTTCATCATGGTATTAATTGTTAATTAATTCATTAATTAATTGTTAATGCATAGTGGCTAATAAGGTATTTTGTAGGATGCCCCTCTATTAGAATCTGATGGTTTTTTTCCTCATGAGTGGACAGTAGTTATGAGTATCGGGGAAGAAAACTAAACAGGTGAAATGCTAGTCTCATCACATCATATTAAAGATGTGTGCTAGCAACATGATTTATCACTGTTGATGTTTACCTTCATCACTTGTCTGAAGTAGTGTGGGGGTAAGTTTCTCCACTGTAAAGTTCCTATATTTTCTCCCCTTTTTCACACTATACTCACTAAAAAGAGGTCACTATATACAACCCATACTTAAGGAGTGGGGAGTTAGAATTCCCCTCTTGAAAATGGAGTAGCTACATAAATTTTAAAGAATTTTTCTTATCCCTCATATCCTTATTTATTCAACCATTTATTTATGTAAATATGAGTTATGAATGTTTATTGTATATTTTGGGTAATTATCCATCATTTCTTTGTATTGCTCAAATTGTCAGCTTTGGCCACTGAGATCTCTTTTTATTTGGCTCCTCTGCCTCGTTGACATATCCCCATCAATGTAAGTTTTTCTTTTTCTTTTTCAAAGCCCATTCTTACCCTGTGGCACCATGAGATATTCTAGGCTTACCTTGTATATTTCCTGTCCCAGTCCTAGAATAAACTATTTAAACTATGAGCCCTGTTTCCTTTTCTTGGAGGATGGTATTAGAAACCAAGATTTGGATTCTATGCATGCTTTTTGTCCCTGAAGTACTTCTTTTAGGCCCTCTGAGGACCTAAAAGCAAAGAAATATATGTGTATATCCTAGCCCATTTCTAAACACATACTTATAAATATTTCTATGTGTAATCATCTGCATGTATATTATGCTAAACATTAGTTCCTATTGATGTTCCAATTCTAATACATTACACATGTATCATTCAAAGTTCTCCACTTTGCTTATATGTAAATTCTACTCCAACAGTGAGAAACCTGTCTACCATCCATCATCCGTTTACTTAATTGTTTGATTTCCAGTTCATATGTATCAGACTTGTTAACCGATACCCCTTGGAAAACAACCTAATAACTAGGGAATAGTGCTTATATGCAATTCATTTTGTCTTAAGTTTTACAGATTCCATGCATTCCCAAAGTTACTTAGGTACTAATCCCCCAGCCCTTTCAATGAGTTCTTTTTTCCCCATATGTTTGGAATACAATTAGATTCTCTTTTCACAGTTGTCACTCCTTCCCGGGATTCCATGACTTCCTAATTTATTTATTTTTTTATTTGTATACATTAAGGTTCAATTTTTGTGCTGAAGTTCTGTTGGTTCTGATAAATGCATTATGTCATGTATTCACCATGACAGTATCATACAGAATAGTTTCATCACCACCAATAAGCACATTTAAAAAACTATCTTGTTTTTAGTCACACAGAATCATTTATAGCCATATTTATGTACTTAACTTAAGGTTCTACAAGTCTAGAGGATACAAATCTTGGCAGGATTAGAAAAAAAATCAAATGGAAAAAAATTCCTAGACACATCCAGAATGCAATTGTTTTAACTACTGGTCTGAATTCACAAAATAAAAAATTTTTCACTTCCAAAATTTTGTTCCCAACTCTTCATGTAAAACTTCCTTGTTTTTCCTGGTAAATTGTAAACTCCAGGGACCATTTTTTAAATTTTACCAACCCTCAAATACAACATGCCCAGAGGTCAGCAAACCAAAATGGAAACAAAGTTACATCCTGTACAAGTTCAATTTGTTTCTTAACATTGTAAAAACACACCCAGATTGGTGCAATACAAATGTTCTATAGTGCTTAACATTTTTTTCTAATTTTGGAAAACAATAGACAATACATTTACTGCAACTTTTTTTTTCATGGCAATAGATCTCAACAAACAAAAAAATGGAGATGTCACAGTGAGATCCAGTCACTGGTCTGTGCTCTACATATATTAATGGTCATAATAACTGACTTAATATTTCCAACAACCGTATGATGTGGGTACTATTTCTATCCTCATCTTATAGATAGGGAAACTAAGGCACAGCAGGATTAAGTACCTTGCTCAAAGTTACTGATATTTATTTACTCAAGTAAGCAATGGGCATGACTACTAGAAACTCCAGTGATGCTCTTCTCTTTTCACCAGAGAAATAGTACCCTGGAAATATTTTCTGGACTAAGAAATGTCTCAACTTTTGTCTCAAATAGAACTGTGATTATGTGAGAGAATATTTAGGGCAAACATAATGGCTCTATTGGAATATTGACAATGACCTTCTTTGTGTGCCAGATGTGGTTATGGTCTGGAGAAGATTGCACAACATCTGTCAGACAAAGGTTTTATTTGAGAGAGTGGAACTGGAGCATGGATATCTACTAATAACCAGATATCCGGCTTCCCAAAAAATTATACTTCATTGCACAGGAAAGACAAGCAGCTGGGTTTTGCATTGTGCAATGTACTTATACTGCACTCCAAAACAACCACAAAGCATTAGATTGTGACAGCTCTTGAAATTTAACTGTCTCTACTAATAAACATCAATTTTTAACAGCCAATACTGATTCCTTTTTAAAAAGTGCTAGTATCAAACAAGCGTGAGCATTGTTGTATGTACGTGGATCCATGCATATTTAATAGTGTATATATAATCCAATCACCAAGCAAAGGATAGTCCTCAGATCCATTCTACAAAGTGAGTTAAGATTAATTGAATATGAAAATGAGTATTAAAGACCGTAAGACAGTTGTAATAGATGTGGTAAAGATAGTAGAAACAGATGTAAAAATAGAACTTCCTTGAATGGAGTACCAGGTAATGATGTTTAGAGAAACACAGAAATGAGAAGATACTTACAATGACCGTCCTAAAACATATCTTTCTTGAACTTGGCCATTGAGATTGGCAACTTGGATTTTATCAGATATGAATAACCTCGACATCACCCTCCTTTTTCTCTAATTTTATTTTTTATCTTTAATCATTTCCTTCTGCCCTCCCATCTCAAGGGAAGAAATGTGTAGAATAATATTATCATGAAGGAAAGTTCCCACATGTCCCCTCCTAGTCAGTCCCCAAACAATGTATATGGAGTTTTTGGACCTCTGAGTCTGCCCCTATGGGCCAAACTCAGGCATCTCCTTCACTAGGTAAATTCCTAATTAGGAGTCCAGCTCCAATATCATCTCTTCTGTAAATAATATTTTACCTTTCCTAGCTTTGAGAAAGAATCCTTCCTCCTTCATGTCCACACAGCATTTTGTTAAAACCATTAGCCTTTCACCTAGGAAACCACTAGAAACAGAAATTCTCAGACCCTACCCAAGACCTACTGAATCAGAAACTATGGGGATGAGACCTAACAATGTGTGTGTGATTCTCAAGTTTGGGAACCACTACGTTAAAGCTCTGTGGCTTTGCAAAAGTAGTTTAATTTGTCTGAGCCTCAATTTCATTATCTGGAAAATGGAAATGGCATCATCTTCTTATGGTTACAGATATGAGAGATACTATGCTAGACAAACAGTAGATGGTAAAACTATTATGTCATTTATTATTCATGTGCCATTGGGGCTTTACATAGTTTCAAAAAGAAAAAAAATATCATATAAGAACAAAAAGTAATATGATTTTGTAATCTTTTCTAAATATACAAAATATAAAATCATAAATGGAAAAGAATGATGAATTCAGCTTCTGTATAGCAGAAACTCCATAAATAAATCCAATGACAAAAGTATTAACATTATACTAGTCACATTTTATAAGAATAACTGTGTGTCCCTTAGAGTAGTGTGTATGTATTCTAGAATAAAGCCTGTGTCCCCCCAAAGACCAGTGCTTAGCATAGTACCTACTGCATGAGATAATCTACAAGTACTTGTTGAATGAATAGATAAAAAGAGAAATAATCCATGATGCTGATTCTCAGTTTGATTCCATTCATCACAGAGATTTAAAAAAATTATTTAGTGTCTTTTGGAAATTCTTAGAAACTCACCTTTGCTTTGGCATTTGCTACCATTTCTATGTATATGCTTAAGTGTCAAAACATGCACCCTCATCTTATCTCTTTTTCTATTCCAACCCCTTCATGACACCTTGGAATTTCTGAAAGGGATCCATAGGAGTTTGCTCTAAGTTGACTGCCTTTAAGGTAGTTGACATAAAACAGTGCTCAAATGGAAGTGATAAGTTGGGATCTGAGATGCTAGATAACACTGCTATGTCTCTTCTTGTTTTAATATTCTAATGTGAGATAACCCACAGAATCCTGGGAATATAATTCAACATTATGAATTTTCCACTAGCTTGTATGGGAGTTAATAAGAGAAGACATCTACTTTTTTTTGGCTAAACTCATACCCCTAGAGTTTTCAGCTAAAATGATAATAAACAATTAGAAGCTTTATGTGAAGAGCATTTATTACCTGTTTTTTCTAACAAGGAAGGTTATGCAGGGCTTTCAGTTTGGGGTGGGAGTTTGAAGATGCAGTCCTTCCCTTGAGCTTTAGAGTCCTCTTTACAAAAAGCCTTTCCTTGCATTATATTTTTTGGTTTTTCTCTGGGAGACTGATCATCCTTATAAAGACATAGTCTGTTTTTAACTTCTTGAGGAACCTCCATACGGTTTTCCAGAGTGGCTGCACCAGCTTGCATTCCCACCAACAGTGTAAGAGGGTTCCCCTTTCTCTGCATCCTCACCAACATTTGTTGTTTCCTGTCTTGTTTTTTAGCCATTTTGACTGGTGTGAGGTGGTATCTCATTGTGGTTTTGATTTGTATTTTCCTGATGAAAAGTGATGTGGAACATTTTTTACATGTGTCTGTTGGCCATTGTATGTCTTCTTTGGAGAAATGTCTGTTCATTACTTCTGCCCATTTCTTGACTGGATTTTTTGGCTTTGGGGTGTTGAGTTGGATAAGTTCTTTATAGATCTTGGATACCAACCCTTTATCTGATATGTCATTTGCAAATATTTTCTCCCATTCTGTCAGTTGCCTTTTAGTTTTGTTGACTGTTTCCTTTGCTGTGCAGAAGATTTTATTTTGATGAAGTCCCAATAGTTCATTTTTGCTTTTGTTTCCCTTGCCTTTGGAGATGTGTCTAGCAAGGAGTTGCTGTGACTGGGGTTGAAGAGGTTACTGCCTGTGTTCTCCTCTAGGATTTTGATGGATTCCTGTCTCACATTTAGGTATTTCATCCATTTTGAGTGCACCCAAATGTTTATAACAGCAATGTCCACAATAGCCAAACTGTGGAAAGAGCCGAGATGTCCATCAACAGATGAATGGATAAAGAAGATGGGGTATATATATATATATATATATATATATATATATATATACACACACACACACACACAATGGAATATTACTCAGCCATCAGAAAGGATGAATACTTACCATTTACATCAACATGGATGGAACTGGAGGGTATTATGTTGAGCGAAATAAGTCAATCAGAGAAAGACAATTATCATATGGTTTCACTCATATGTGGAATATAAGAAACAGCACAGAGAACCATAGGGGAAGGGAGGGAAACTGAATGGGAAGTCATCAGAGAGGGAGACAAACCATGAGAGACTCTTAACTATAGGGAACAAACTGAGGGTTGCTGGAGGGGAGGTGGGTGGGGCATGGGGTAATTAATGATGGGCATTAAGGAGGGCACGTGATACATGACTGATTAATTGTTGAACACTACATCTGAAACTAATGATGTACTATATGTTGGCTAATTGAATTTAAATTTTAAAAAAAGAAAAAAGGAAAAAAAGACATGGTCTGTAATATAGGAGTATAGGGAAGGGAAGATTAACTCTAATGAGGGAGATTTGGATAAACTTTTTGGAGGAGATGTGTTTTTGGTGGACCCCTAAGAATGGATAGTTCTTCAACCAACAGTGATAAAAGGAAAACTGAGATTGAGCAGAGTAAAGAGTGTGAAGATAGTGGTGGAGACAGGAGACAATAGAGCTTGCTAAGGAATGGTGAGTAGTATAGTTGTGGGAGATGAAGCAGGTGTGCTAAGTGATCAGATTGGGCTGCACCAGATTGAAGATCTTCCTTATAGATTTACAAACATGAACTCTATTTGCAAGGAGGAGCCACCAACCCATATGGGTCCTGAAAGTCAAAGAAAGGAACTTTTGTTCCTAATATTTTTTCAACATCAGTTCAGGCTACATTTTTGTTCTTGTGTCTCTGAGATAGCTTGTTGCAGCCCTGAATGAACTCTTTATATGAGGGTAGTTTGAATGGGTTTCTCTTCCTTGCCAGAACAAACAAGCAAACAATAAAAATGTTTTGATTAGGATATTTAGGATAGTTAATTTTATGTGCCAACATGACTGGGCTAAAGGATATCATTATTTCTGGGTGTGTCTGTTGAGAGTGTTTTGGGAAGAGATTAGCATTTGAATGCGTAGACTGGGCAAAGAAGACCTGCCCTCACCAATGTGAGGAGGCAACGTGGATGGGTATCTTCCAACCCAATGTTGGCCTAAATTGAACAACAACAACAACAAAAAAATGAGGAAGGGTAAATTCTCTCTCTTCTTAGGCTGGGACATCTAGCTTCTCCTGTCCCAGAACACCATTGGAGCTCCTGTTTCTCAGGCCTTCAGATCTGTGTGTGTGTGTGTGTGAGTGTGTGTGTGTGAATTCCTCTAATATATACCTCTCTCTGTGTATCTATATATCTACCCAGGTATATAGATATAGATCTGTATATGCCCCATTGGTTCTGTTTCTCTGGAGAACTGTGACTAACACACATACTAGGCAAATGCACATTTTTTCTGTAACAACTCTTATTTTTCTCATTCCTTATTGTTAAAAGCATATTTATAAGCACACTGACTTGAGTCAGAATGCCAGTGTTCAAATCCCATTTACCTCTAGTAAGTCACTTAACTTCTCTCTGCCTCAGTTACCTCATTTGTGGGATGGGGTAATAATAATACTTACCTCCTACAGTTGTTTTGAAAATTAAACAAATTGTTGTATATTAAAATATTGGAAAAATGCTGACACATAGAAACTTTTGATAAGTGTTAGCTATTAAATCTAAGGCCCAAAAAACTCACATTTGAAGAAAAATGATCCTGAAAAAATTTGTGAAATAAGAGAATTTCTCTTTTCCTTTTAACATGTAATGAACCAGGTAACTATTATATTTTGCACTGGTGCACATTTTGCAAACAGACCTTACCACTACAGTGAGGGAAAGTGTTTCAGGGATAAAAAGCAAGAAAGTAGACAGATGTGAACATGAAAGAAAGTTAAGGCGGTTGTGGAGAGATATTTTTTCCCAAGGGAGAAACAAAATATGAAACGCTTTGAAATGTGTAGATACTAGATTATATTTTTATTATGTAACCATACTATCTTGAAACTAGAATAAACTGCTTTGGTTTCTCATCTATTTGTGAAAGAATCATAACAATATCACCTATGAAATATCTTCAAGTGTGTCCAAAGTACATCATTCTGTGAAGATTCTAAGAAAGGCTCTATGTTATGTGACATTTGGAAAAGGAGGAAGGGACCCTCAAGATCAACCAACTGACCTTCTAAAAGTACCTCTTGAGGATTTGCATTTTAAAACTGTTTGAAGATTTCCTTCTTTTTGGCATAATTTAATCCAAAAAACCCAGCTCAATGATCCATGTTTCCTTCTCATTTTAAAAGAAAAAAACAATTGGTTCAAGTGCCTTGCAAAATAAAAAATGATTCAGTTGGTGTTTTGACTTAGTTTTTGTTTGGATTCTTCAGTTTGGGTTTTTTAATCCTTTCATATATTTGCCAAATTACCTTGGAAACTCATCCTCACCCCTTATGAATGCAACCACATTTTCTGTTACTTTTTATTATTGCAGTGATTTTTGACAGCCATAGATCATGGAGTTCTGAGACATCCTGGATCAATTATTAATGTCTGAATTTGATTTTAATGATCTTTTCATGTGATGGAGACTAATTTTACTATCTTTAATACAGATATTTTCCTTGGTTACTAAAGTGGGCTGTTGCTTTGTTATTCCTACTTTTTTATTATTCTAGTTTTGGTTAAAAACTAGGTCACTGACAGGTGGCTAAGACAAAACTGAGGTGATATGCAAAGAAAGAAGCAAAGATCGAGTTCATCTAATATATTCCCATTTGTGATGGATAGAAAACCACATACTGTAACACTGGTATTTATGGAGGAGTCAAGTAAACAGTTTAACGAAACCTATAAAACGAGATCCCCATACTCATGGATGAGTTGCATCAGAATGTTACTGAAACCCAAGTTCTGCTGCCCATTGTTCAAAAAGCCAATACTCAAGAGATGAGTTTTAATTGGAAAGGAATATGAGCTTTATTCAGGAGGTCTGCCACCTGGGGAAAAGGTGGACTCTTGTCCAAAGGCCAACTCCAAGTTTTCTGTCTGGCCCAGGGACTTTTAAAGGGATTTAGGTCAGTTAATCAGTAAAGGGAGTACAGTGATCTGTAACATTTCTTGATTATGTGCAGACTGGTTGGTACCAACTACAGACATTATCACAGTGATCAGAGGTTGTGCAAGGGGTCTGGTTTCTTTTTTGTGATGTGCAGAAGTGCTCTGTTCTTTCTAGGAAAGAATGCATGATCTGTAGATGTACAAAGAAAGGTTAGTTAATCAATCATGCTGGCTAAGGGTGTTTGCTAAAGTTTAAAGACTAGTAGGTTGGCCAGAGGGGCAGAGGTGGCTTCAGGAAGATAATTGAAAATAAATCTTTCTGCTTCT
Organism: Mirounga leonina; assembly: GCF_011800145.1. Taxonomy (NCBI): domain Eukaryota; kingdom Metazoa; phylum Chordata; class Mammalia; order Carnivora; family Phocidae; genus Mirounga; species Mirounga leonina. The sequence goes on from NW_023270702.1 coordinate 6,048,978, forward strand.
GATTTATTCTGGAGTAAGTCATATTCATATAATTTTCATGAATAATTTTAGTTTTTTTCAAATGGGTACGTGAATATTGTGCTTGAATGGAGTCACAGATGAAAGAGAGTATGCTTGAGTTACTGTAACTTCTTTTAGGTAGTTTATGGCCTGTGTTAAAATATTTGGAGACAGAATTCCAAAGAGCAAGGGCAGAATGTTTCCTTTCAATGTGTCTCCTATGGCCTCCTTGTCATTACCAATCCTGCCTTAGCTTTATACCACTATCAATTCATGGTGTCTGCCACGCTGTACATTCTCAGTAAATGTGAAATAAAAGAATTAATGATATAATGAATGTAACTTGAAGATAGGTAGTCAAAAACCCTCTTTTTGAGCCTTTACACTTAGCTGGTTCTGCCTCTAAATGGCAGATCTGGATTAAAGATAATGAATTAATTCAGCAGTTTTGATGAGGGAGAGAAGCAGAAAAATGTCCACCTTTAGTCCAGAAGGCTGACCCACAGCCTGCATAGATTCGATAAGGATCACATACGTGCTGATCGCTACATTCTTTTTTTTTTTTTTTAAAGATTTTATTTATTTGACAGAGAAAGACACAGCGAGAGAGGGAACACAAACGGGGAGTGGGAGAGGGAGAAGCAGACTCCCTGCCGAGCAGGGAGCCCGATGCGGGACTCGATCCCGGGACTCCAGGATCATGACCTGAGCTGAAGGCAGTCGCTTAACCAACTGAGCCACCCAGGCGCCCTGATTGCTACATTCTTAAAGGGTCTCATGACTGCCTGTATGTCGCATTGATAATTAATATCAAGCTGAATGATGAGCACCAAAGAAATCTTGCAAAAGTAGTTGTATGAGTAGAAATTTGAAGGAAACATTTATGATCTAATATTCCCTGCACATCCCCTCCGCCTTGAGCGCTCAGCATATAACCACCAGCTTCATACAGCAGAAGTGCCGCTCTTTCTGCCTAGGGGTCCTGTCCCCGTGCTATAAATGAACTTACTAAGTTGCACTGTACAACCTCTCAGGAATTCTTTCTTGGCCATGGCACTTGATGATCTGCAGTGGTTTGAAAAACATTTCTCTATGATATGTTTTTGCCTTTTATTTGCTAGCACAAATACCGCACATAACTGTATTTACTAAGCAAAAGAATTAAAAGATAGAAAATAAAGCCAATGAGATATACATAGATAAGATGCACTCATACATGGAGAAAATGCTGTTTTTTTTTTTTTTTTAGAATATTTAGATGTAAAATTTTATACTTTACTTTGAGAACTCATGGGTATGTCAGTCATGTATTCCAGTGTGACATTGTGATTTTATAATAAGAAATATATACTTCCTCCCCATTTCTGGCACAGAGCTACTTAAACCTTTGAATTTCTTGTGCTTAAAGAGATAAAAGTGGTTTTGTTACATTAATATGGTGACTTTGGACCCCTTCACCCAAGGAAGGGTGCTGGTTACCAGGAGAACCAACCATGTGACTAGATTTCAGTCCCATCCCCCCCTCCCCCCCAGTCTTGGATGGTAAGGGGCCTAGAGATTGAGTTCAATCACCAATGGCCCGTGATTTCATCAATCATACCTATTATGAAGTGTCCATAAAAACCTAGAAGGAGGGGGTTCAGAGAGCTTCCAGGTTGAGGAACCAGAAGGTTTCCATATGCCACCATGCCAGGTCCCAAATGTCACAAGGACAGAAGTTTCTTTATTTGGGATCTTTCCCTATGTATTTCTTTACCTGGCTGTTGATTTGTATCCTTTAATATCCTGTGTAATAAACCTATAATCTACTGATTACACAGGTTTCCTGAGTTCTACAAGTAGCCCTAACAAATTAATAAAACCCAAGAAGGGTGTTGTGGGACCCTCTGATTTATAGCCAGTCAGAAGCACAAGTGGTAATTTAGGCTTGCGATTGCCATCTGAAGCAGAGGGCAATCTTCTGGGACTGAGCCCTTTACATGTGGAATATGTTGCTATTCTGTCTGGGGTAGACAGTGTCAGAGTTAAGTTAAATTGTAGGATACCCAGCAGGTATCCAGAGCATTGTTTGGATGTGGGAACCATCACCTCCCCCACCCCCACCAACACTGAAACTGGTAATACTTTCACTGAGAAAAAATACATAATTAGATGTGAGAACTAGGTGACCTAAACAAAATAATATCAGCTCATAATTCCTCTTTTTTTTTTTTAAAGATTTATTTATTTATTTGAGAGAGAGAGAGAAAGAAAGAGTGTGCACATGCCTGAGCAGGGGTAGGGGCCAAGGGAGAGGGGAGGAGGAGAGAGAATCTCCAGCAGACTCCCCACTGAGACTGGAGCCCCAGGAGAGACTCCATCTCATGACCCTGAGATCATGACCTGAACTGAAATCAAGAGTCCGATGCTTAACCAACTGAGCCGCCCAGGTGCCCCTTCATCTTTTTATAAAGCTATTTGACCATTTCCATATTAATTGCAGGGTCAGTAAATTCCAGAATTCCAATCTATTTGGAATGTAATTTGTGAGTTCTCATAAATAGAAAAAAAATATTTACACACACAGGTACTTATATAAATATAATATTTGATTACATAACTACATTATAGCTTTTTTCAGTCTGTATTTACTTTCCAAGTGGATTGAACTCTATTATCTATGCCTTAATTTTCTGTAACACAGTATTAATAATTCCTCTTTATAAAAATGACCCCAAACACACCACAATATTGAAAAAGGGGTTTGAGACTATAGAGAAACTTTCAATTAGCACAACTATAGTATAAAATTTACCATATTGCCTTCTAATTCATTGAATATAAAAGAATAGGGATTATATATATGGCAGCACTTGGTTAAGTATTAAACTTAACTTCCTCCTATTTCTCAGATGTTTTAAATAATCATTTGTTAGGATATAAAGATCTGGTCTCTTAAAATATATCCCAAATCAGGGGCACCTGGCTGGCTCAGTTGGTAGAGAATGCAACTCTTGATCTCAGGGTTATGAGTTCAAGCCCCACAGGGCTTACTTTTAAAAAATGTATTTTAAATCAGTTTTATTGGAGTATAATTTACATACAATAAAACACACCCATTTTGAGTGTATAATTTGAATGGTTTGACATATATATATATATCTGTGTACCCACCACCACAATCAAGATAAAGAAAATTTCCATGATCCTCAAAAATTCCCTTGGGCACTTACCCCAGTTGATGTCCCAGCCCACTCCTGGCCTAGACAACCATTGATAGACTTCCTTTCTATCACTATAAATTAGATTTGCCTTTTCTAAACTTTTATATAAATGGAATGATAAGTATACATTCTTTTAGGTTTGGCTACTTTCACTTAGCACAATGATTTTAAGAATCATTCATGTTATGTATATCAGTAAATGGTTCCTTCTCATTGCTGAGTAGATTGCATTGTATGGATTGTTCTACAGTCTATTAATCCATTCGTCTCTTGGTATATACTTGTATTATTTCTAGATTTTGCCTGTTATAAACTAAGCTGCTCTGAGAATTCATGTACAATATCTTTGTGTGGCTATATGTTTACATTGCTCTTGTGGGTAAATACTTAAAGTTGTAATTGATGGGGCACCTGGGTGACTCAGTCAGTTAAGTGTCCAACTCTTGGTTTTGGCTCAGGTCATGATCTCAGATCATGAGATCAAGCCCAAAATCATGGGGCTTGAGATTCTCTTCCTCTCCCTCTCACTCTCTGCCCTCCCTCTCTTTAAAATAAATAAATAAATCTTTAAAAAAAATAACGTTCTAATTGGTAGACTGGTGTATGCTCTATTTTTTGAAGACACTGCAAACTATTCTCCGAAGAATTTGTGACATTTTACAAGGCTAACAGCAATTTATGAAAGCTCCAATCACTCCACATTCTCCTCAACACTTGTTATTATCAATCTTCCAAACTTTAGTCTCATTGTGGTTTTTAATTGGCATTTCCCTAGTAAGTAATGATAATGGCATCTTTACACATACCTGCTTGTCATTTATATATCTTCATTTGTAGAGTTTTTTTCAAATCTTTTGCTCATTTTAAATTTGTTGCTTAATTTCTTTATTGAGTTGTTTATATATTCTGGATAGAAGTCCTTTGTCAGATATATGCATAGCATGTATTTCTCCTACTCTGAGACTTTCTCTTTATTTTCTCAATGGTTTCTTTGGAAGAGCAGAATTTTTTATAGTCACACTAATCATTTTTTACTCTTTGATTGGTGCTTTATGTTGATGTATTTCTGGAAACTGCATTCCCCGAAGATTTTGTAATTTTATATTTAATTTTTAGATCAATGATATGTTTCAAGTTACTTTTGTCAAAGTCTATGGTCTATTTTTTGCACATTGATATCCAATGGTTCTAGCACTATTTGTTGTAAAATATATCCTTTGCTCCATTGAATTACCTTGCTACATTTGAAAAAAAAAAAAAAATTCAGTTGACCTTATTAAGGGTGTGTCTCTTCTGGACTCTCCAGTCTGTTTCATTGATACTTCTATTAATACCACTTTTCTTTATTACTATGGTCTCATAGTAAGTTTTGAAAGTTGATAGAAGTCCTGTGACATTTTTCAGAATTGGATTTCCACATACATTTTAGAATCAATTTACCAATTTCTCTAACATGTCTGATAAGATTTGATTGGGACCATTAAAATTCAAATTACATTGAATCTATAGATTAGTTAAGATGAATTTCCATCTTAACAATAATAAATTTTTAAAACCATGAATATATTATTTTAGATCTTTAAATTCTATTATCAGTACTAGGTAGTTTTCAGTTTATAGATCTTGCACCTATTCTATTAAATTCATCGTATTTAATTATTTTCAGAAAAAGATTGAATTGAGAAAACTTTATTTTTTAATTTTTTGCTGATAATGACGAGAAATAGAATTGATTTTTACATATTGACCATGTGTACTACAATCTTTCTAAACTCATTTATTAGTTCTAATAGTGTTTTGTAAATTCCTTAGGATTTTCTACATACTCAATCATGTTGTTTGAGAATAAAGACTGCTTTGCTTTTTCCTTTCTAATTGGCATTCATTTAAAGATGCAGTTCCACTCTCTTGTAGCTTGGAAAGTTCCTGACAACAATTTTTTTATCATTCTTCTCTTTGTATATAATCTCTTTTTTCTAGCTTCTTTTAAGATTTTTAAAATTTATTTATTTGAGAGAGAGAGAGCCAGCATGTAAGCAGGGTGGGGGGGCAGAGGGAGAGAATCTTCAAGCAGACTCCCTGATGAGTGAGGAGCCCGAAGTGGAGCTCAATATCACAACCCATAAGATCATGACCTTAGCTGAAACCAAGCGTCAGACACTTAACTGACTGAACCATCTAGGCACCCCAAGATCTTTTTCTTTATATCTGCTTGTAGTAATTTGATTATGATGTATCTTATTTGAGTGTTCTTTATGCATATCCTTTTTGGGGTTTATTGAATATCTTGAATCTCTAGGTTTATAGTTTTCATCAAATTAAAAAAATTTTGGCCATGTATATTTCTTTGTTCAACAAGTCACTGTGTCTCTGTTCAATCTTTTTTTCCCTCTCTTTTTGTGCTTCTGTTTTGATTGTTTATGTTGCTGTAACTTCTAGTTCACTTCTACAGTGTCTGATCTGCTTTTAAACTCATTCAGTGAAACTTATTTCAGATTGAATTTTTCATCTCTAGAATTTTAATTTTGTTTGTTTTTATAACTTTTGTTTCTTTCATCACTAATTCATGCTTTCCTTTAGATCCTTGAACATGCAGAGCATGTTTATAATAGCTTATTTTTAGAATTCTTATCTGCTAATTTTGTAATTTCTGAATCTGTTTTTATTGACTAAATTTTCTCCTGGTTTATGGGTCACATTTGCCTGCTTCTTGTCATATTTAGGATTTTTTATTGGACACTGGACATTATTAATGCTACATTATTGTCCAGATCTTCTTGTCTTTCTTTAGAGAGTATTGAGCTTTGTTCTGGCAAGCACTTAAGCTATGTGCAAATGAACTTGATTATTTCAATAATTGTGTTTAAATTGTGTTAAAATAGGCCTTGAGGCTTTAATGTAAGGATAGCTTAGCTGCACTGCTAGTGTTTGATCTTTTTGAGTCTCTACTGATTTCCTTGGGTGATCAAAAAAGACTCTCTACTCTGATAGATTGTAGCACAAATACATTCCTACCTTACATGAGCTCTGGGAGTCATACAACTCCTCATTGGTTCTTTGTGAAGCCTTATGGAGTTCCGCTCCAGGTATGCCCAAGTTAGTATTCAGCAAAGCCTCAATGGAACCCCATGCAGATTTATAGAATTCCTTTTCTGTGTTGTTCCCTTTTCTCTGGAATCTTTTCTGCAACTTCTAGTTGCCTCTGCTTCCTTTCCTAAACTGAAATCTCTGCTTCATCAATTTATGAAACGTCTGTGTTCTGAGTTTTTGTACTTTTTGCTAGAATGTGTTTCCAAACAAAAATTGAGATGATTTTAGGATTTACCTTGTTTATTTCTTTCATTTCAGGGATCTCAGTCCGATGCTGTCCTCTGATGTCTGAAGATAAGGTTTTTTTTTTTTTCTTTCATATATATTGTTCAATTTTATAGTTTGTTTACAGCTGGAGGTTAAGCCTGAGGCCTATTTATCTGTCATAGCCATATGCCAATATCCTGCTTATTAGATTTTACTGGAAAAACATTTGACATATTTTGGTTACTTTTTTTTCCTTTTAAATAGACTCCATGCTGGTTATTGTTCTATTATAAAATAGCTCTTTCATAAAAATCAAGATTATAGATTAGACTTGGTCCTTAGGAGGGAGGTAATGGTTTAGATTTCACCTTTTCCAGTTATAGTGACATTTCAATTTTCCATCACTAAATCGCTGGAATTGGAATTTCAAGTGTTCTAGATTCCTCAGTCACTCATTTACAGTCATTTTGTTTACTTCTTTAGGTAGCCAATTTTGTCATTTAAAAAATTTTTGTCAGTTTAGTCTTCAGAAGGTGACAGTGTTTTTTCCCCCACCAAGTTATCTTCTAAGCAAAGAAAATGGTGACTTTGCAACTGCTTTCAAGTGTAGTTTGTCTAAATACCTTGACAGCAAAGCTTCACCAGCCATGGTAAAGTCTCCCTTTTCTTGAAATGTTTATGAGTGCTGCCCTAGAAACTATTTTTAATACTTGAGAAGAGGCAATTTTGCATAAGTGCCTTTGTTTTTAGATTTTTATTCTCAGCATTTCTGGAAGCAGAAAATTTTAATTCAAGATTATCAGGAAGTTCTTCTTGGTACCCCACTATGTGTAAGGTAAATGTCATTTTAGGATGTATTCATTTCTCTTTTGTCTTATCTTCCAGGAATGCATCTGGCACTCATTGTTGAGTGACTTAGACTATGAATAAGGTCCCTATTCTCTCTGCCATGAGTGCATATTAAGCATGGTCGGTCTCAGATCAGGAAAAAAGGCCATAGGTGTTAATACATCTTATATATATAAAGAGGTGAATTTTGGAGAAAAACAGACTTATTGTTGACTGAAATGCCCTGGTTGACTATGACAAACACTAGGAATCTGAGGTTAAGATAACTTTGACTTTGACTGGAGAGGCTTATTCTAATAGGACACTCAATATTTGGTGGTACCAGAGATGAAGATAATACTATCCTTGATCAAAAAACAAAAACAAAAACAAAACTATCCTTGATCCATTTTTTGAAAATATTTGTTAAAAATTGTAACAAATTTTAGTTTAAGTCTAATTTCTTGGATTTTCTCAAACTCCATTATATGTGTCTTAGATCTCTGTGGCTAGAACTATAATAGTCTGAATTTATATTCACTATAATTTTGCATGTGGGTAGAATGTTTTTTTGTTTGGTTTACAGTATTTGAGCTGATTATTTCCAATTATTTGTGAATTATATTCTTGATAATACCTTAGCTGTAGATTTTTTCATGGAAACAAATGAAATGATTTAATATGTTTTTCACAGGTAACATAGCTAAGAAGTTAGGTCCTATCATCATTTTAAGTAGAATTTAACCATTTTTTCACAATTGTGCTACCTTATCTTGCCCACTTTCAATGTTATCTGTGACTGCTTGATGCAAGAGTTCCTTAATAGCTGTTTCACTATTTAAAAGACCTGAGGGGGCGCCTGGGTGGCTCAGTCGGTTAAGCGACTGCCTTCGGCTCAGGTCATGATCCTGGAGTCCCGGGATCGAGTCCCGCATCGGGCTCTCTGCTCGGCAGGGAGTCTGCTTCTCCCTCTGACCCTCCCCCCTCTCATGTGCTCTCTCTCATTCTCTCTCTCTCAAATAAATAAATAAAATCTTTAAAAGACCCGAGGACCATCTGTAAATATGTAAATTACTAGTAAATTTTCTTTCTTCTATCTTATTTATTATTTTTAAAAAATTTTACCTAAGATTATTAGAAGAAATTCTCTATAATTCTCTATGCAAAGAAGTGCCTATTTTATTCTATTCTTGTTGTCATTTTAGCTATTTCACCAGAACAAATTATTTTGTTTTCTACTTCTGCAGAGACAGAAAATTCTCCTATAGTTTTTGGAAGAATCTCATATAAATCTAGATAAATTACTTCTAGTGGCTTTATATTGTCCTACTACCTTTTTGCTTCCTTGGAAAACTCCAGAATATTTGTCACATACTTACAGATTAGTTGGAAATGGTTTCTGTAGAATGCCAATTGCTTTTTCCCTATAAGGTTTTTCTTGCTTAAGTGTTAAAAAGGTCCATGCCTTCATTTCTTATCCTATTGTGTTCCTTGGCATGGAAATAAATCATCTTGCAGTTTTGAGTCGCTTTTGTAAATGACATTTTGTAAATATCCAAAAGCTATTTACTAGTAGACATTAGTTCTACAATTTTATGCCTTGAGTAGCTTCAAAATTGAACAAACCTATAATCTTGGTATTTGTCTATATCAGATTTTATTTCTTAAGTCTACTATCATTTGTGTACTTACTACTATTAAATTTAGAATCTTTTACCTTTGCCCCTTTAATTATGGGTCAGGAATTTTGTGGAAGGGCTACTTGCATAAGATGAAAAGTTGGGCCCAGATACCTTTAATTTTTTAAACTATAACATATGGTGAGAACTATATTTTACATCAAAACTCAGTACATAAACACATGCATACAAACACTGAAGCATGGTTTAACTATACTTGCCCTTACTAGATGTGACACACTCAGATGTTCTCTCTACTATTTGATTAGTTTATTAAAAAATGCTGGTCTCATGTAAACTGATTCATGACCCACAAAATAGTTACTGCCAACAGCTTAAAAAATATTTGCCTAGACAATTTTTAAGGTTTTTTATGATTCTGAGATGCTATGAGTCTGTGGTAAAGGATTTTTTTTTTTTTAACATGGAACTTTTTGTGTGTGTGTGTGGTAAAATGCACATAACATAAAATTTACCATTTTAACCATTAAAGCATACAATTCACAATGTGGTGAAACTTTCACCACTGACAAGGTATCTCTGTTCAACTTTTTTTAAGTATCTCTTTCTAAAAATAGCTTCTAATTTTCTTTCATGATTTATTCTACAAACCTTTCTCCAAACTTTTTCACTTAAATTTAACTGCCCTTATCAGGGCTTGAAATGATTCCAAATAAGCTTCTAAGTACATCTTGGAAAGAGAACAGAGTAACATATAGGCCACTGGATAAATTTGTGGCTAAACAAACAAGGAAAGCTGAAAATGCAAGACTGGACACAGAGATTTCTGTGGACAGCGCCATAGTGCTCTCTTAATGCAGCTGAAGAAGCATGAAGAAATGTGTCTGAGGAAAGGAATGCTTCCTTAATTATAATTCATTCCTCATAAATGAAAAGAATTAAGACATCTTTTAGCATTTATTATGGATCTCTTCATAGAGAAAAACTGAATCCACTTTTCTTTATAATAGCTAGTTTTCAGTAACCATGTCTGATATTTGAATAAAACCTTCCTAGGAACTGAAGATACCTCTTAGGGGCTTATTGGTTGTCAAAAAAAAAAGCCACATTCTGGTTTATTGATGGCAAATGCTGGTGGATTAGGCCATCTGACAAGGGGATAGAGATGCACTGTTTTACATAGTCCTTAGTGGTACACTTTATGTCTTTACTTTTTCTATTGCTATGTGTAAATATTGTGTTAAGTACTAGACATGGTATGTAAAGTACCTGATGGTTTTTCTTTTCTTTTTTTTTTTTTTTGGCAAATATAGGCAAAAGAGTTTATTATTTTTCTTCCATCTGTAGGCTGCTTACTCTGTTGTGTACTATAAGTTCAATATTTGGTTTCCGTAGCTTTCTTTTTATTGAAGTGTCACAGTTCATTTTAACTTGGAAACTGATGTTGTGCTGTGTCTCAAAAGAAAAGAAGGTTTGAACAAATGGACAGTGACTTTTATTCTAATAATTCTGAGTAAACCCATAGAAATTGCAACTTTTTTTTGCTTTTGCTTTGTATTATTGGTAATGCATGACAGCCGAGTCCAAACAACTATTATCAAGCCATTCCATTTCCATAATGTAACATGACTGTATGTGCTTGAAAACAAAAGTAAAGACTTCTTTCCACGATATGGGCATTGAACCTGCCCTTCAGTTTCTTCTGCTTGTGAAGTAGTCCTTAGCTTGTCTCCTCTAGATAGACTCAAATTTTGTGGCTTATGAGACTGACATAATGTCATAAATTTAACTTGCCTTCTGAAAATTACTTCTGCAGAGGATAGACTTGTTTTTGCTGCCTGCAGAAATCATTAGATGAATAATTCCTGTTTTGAAGGTTATGTTTGTTACAAGCTCTTCTGGGAGGTCTAGACCATTTTTCATAAGCCAAAAACAGGACCTTGAGACCTCTTGTTAGTTGATGACGTTCCCTGCTTTAGTCTTCTTCATCCATCCAGTAATTCTGAGCTGAGCATATCCCACTGTGATTTTCATGAAACCCCCTTTCAATTGACTATGCCAGAGACTTCGGCCCATCTGGTAGCTTTTGCCAAACTGACTTCATTAAAATTTTTTTCTCTGATTATTAAAGTAATGAATATTTATTATGACTATTTTTAAATTATAGAAAAGTAGAAAAAAAAACTGGGGAAAAATCACTCATAATCCCTCTACCCAAAAGGAATAGTACTAAGTTTGACCTAGTTCCTTCTCAGTTTCCCTTTCTGCTGGATTAGTCCACTGATCTACCACTGTTGAAAATTTTGGATGTGATAAAGAAAAATCTTCAGAAATGTTGAGGGAATATCTTCCTTTATCAGGGGTCAAACAACTTAGGCCATAAAATCTTCTCTTGTCAAGCACATGGTATGTAATATTGAAATGATGCTCCCACTTATTAACTCAAGAATATAGGAGAGAAATCGTGCAGAGTTGGAGTAAGAGAGTGCTCAAAAAGACCAGTTCATTCTTGGCAAGCATTTAGGATGCATTAATGAGAATGAAGTACTATAGACAGGGAGAAATGTTTGAAGATTACTCTGTTTCAGCATTCCTTTCATACATTGCAGTGGAAGTCAAGAAGGAAATGGAGCAAGGTCTCCTGGCTACTCTTATCTATTACTATTCCCATTGTTTTATCTCCCATATATATGGTATAGATCTGCAATTAACAGTGCCACTATTTCTCTTGAGTTTCAGAATTATATACTCAACTATACCAAAACAAATATATTATCTCTTCATTTCTACCTCTTCCAAAGGAAAAAAAAAAAAGAGAACAAAACTCAAGCATCCATTTATTTGTTCTCCTTATGTTAGGGAGTCATCTCCTTATCTACCCTGTCACCCAAGCCAGGAATCCAGAAATTACCCTAGAATCTCTTCTCCTTCATATCCCCAAGTGCAAGTCATCTCCAACCTTGATACAATATTCCTTCTAATTGTTTCTTCACTTTATTTCCTTCACCATCACTATACTCTTGTCTAACTATTCATTGGATATAAGTTTTGTGTCTAGTAGCCAACACAGTACCTGCCACATTAGTCATGCAGGAAATATTTGTAGACATAATTATTCTTTTGAACATCATGTTTGAGAATGTAAACACAGATCCATCCATCCCTTTTGATTTCATTTAATTGGCCCAAAGAATCATGATACTTGAATCTGAGAGTGCCATTCTGGAATGGCAATGTCAAAGGACCGGTTGGAAATTGGAAGAAAGTAGTTCAACTTGTTAAGGTAAGAAAGTGAAGGGATGGAGAGTTACATAATTTCTGGCAGAGGTCATTTAATGATATTTTTGAAAATTCTGCTCATTCTCTCTTGGAAAAATACCCTCTTTTGCCTCTAACAGGGTAAACCAGGTTATTTTATGTAAAACTCCAGTGCTTACCTTGGGTCAGATTACTTTGCTTCTATGTACTAAGAGATATTTGTAACAACAAGGAGAGATTGGTGCTTATTCTTGTCTGTACTTGGTACTATGCTCTGAAAAATAAGCAACCAGTAAAGGGAGTGCCATCTTTAGAAAGCTATCCCTGTTTCACAATTGATGGTGAAAAGAGAGAAGGAAAGAAATGAACATTTATGATGTGCCTAGTATGTGTTAGCCATTTGCATATTCACTACCAAATCTAATCTCTCATTGTCCTGTTGAAGTTAGCACTATTGTATATATTTTACAGGTAAGGAAATTCAGTCTCAGAGATATTGAATAGCTTCTCCAGCTGGTATTCAAACACAGATCAATGACTTTTCTCACTATATCACGGTGGCCCAGATAAGATAAAAATGATTAAATCACAACAGTAACTATAATAACCACAAGAAGTAATACCGCAAGACATATCATCTATATAATGAGGAGTCTCTATGCTGAATATTTTGCATATATTGTCTCACTTGATCTTTACACAACCTAAGACCTTGGTACTATTAGAAATCTTACAGATGCACAGATTGAAGCTAAAAGTGGTTTACACAGCTCACCCAACTATCAGCAGTAAAACTGGGGTTCAATTCTGTACAGTTTAACCCTAGCCCCCATGCTTAAACACAATGATATTCTATTTCCTAGTAGTACATCAAACTCATGGCTAAATAAATGAAGCAAACAGAGTTGCCTGGTATGGTGCTTTGCCAAAGGCGGTCAAACAATAACTTTTTTTTTCATTTTATTTTATTGATTTTTTTCATCATGATAAGTTTATTTTTTAATCTCTGTCCCCTATTTCCCCCACCAACCTCCCCTCTCGTAACCATAAATTTGTTTTCTACAGTTAAGAGCCTGTTTCTTGGTTTGTCTCTCTCTCTCTCTTTTTTTCCTTTGCTCATTTGTTTTGTTTCTTATATTCCACATATGAGTGAGATCATATAGTATTTATCTTTCTCTGACTGATTTATTTTGCTTAACATTTGCTCTCTAGCTCTATCCATGTTGTTGCGAATTGCAAGATTTTATTATTTTTTAATTGCTGAATAATATTCCATCATATATATATATATATATATATATGTATATATATACACACTAAAACTTCTTTATCCATCCCTCTATTGATGGACACTTGGGCTGCTTCCATAGTATGTCTATTTGTAAATAATCCTGCTATAAACATAGGGGAGCATGTATCCCTTTGAATTAGTGTTTTTGTATTTTGGGGGGTAAATACCCAGTAGTGCGATTCCTGGATCATTAGGTAGTTCTATTTTTAGCTTTTTGAGGAAATTCCTTACTGTTTTCCACAGTGGCTGCACCAGCTTGCATTCCCACCAATAGTGCAAAAGGATTCTTTTTTCTTCACATCCAAGTCAACACGTCGTTTCTCATGATTTTTTTATTTTAACCATTCTGATAGGTGTGAAGTAATATCCTACTGTCATTTTGATTTGCATTTCCCTGATAATGAGTGATGTTGAGCACTTTTTCATGTGTCTGTTGTCCGTCTGGATGTCTTTGGAGAAAAGCCTGTTCATGTCTTCTGCCCATTTTTTAATTGGATTAATTGTTTTTTGGGTATCGAGTTGTATCAGTTCTTTACATATTTTTGATGCCAACCCTTTATTAGATATGTCATTTGCAAATATCTTCTCCCATTCAGTATGTTGCCTTTAGTTTTGTTGACTGTTTCCTTTGCTGTACAGAAGCTTTTTATTGTAACATAGTCCCAATAGTTTATTTTTGCTTTTATTTCTCTTTCCTCAGGAGACATATCAAAAAGAAGTTGCTAAGGCTGATGTCAGAGAGATTATTGCCTGTGCTCTATTCAAGTATATTTTTATAGTTTCAAGTCACATTTAGGTCTTTAATCCATTTTGAGTTTATTTATTCCAGAAAAAATCTGGAAAGAGTACAAATACATGGAGTTTAAATAACATACTACTAAACAATGAATGAGTTAACTAAGAAATCACAGAAGGAATAAAAAATTACATGAAAACAAATGAAAATGAAAACACAATGGTCCAAAATCTTTGGGATACAGCAAACGAAGTTCAAAGAGGGAAATTTATAGCAGTTCAGGCCTACCTCAAGAAGCAAGAAAAATCTCAAATGAACAACCCGAAATTACACCTAAAGAAGCTAGAGAAAGAAGAACAAACAAAACCCAAACCCAGCAGAAGGAAGGAAATAATAAAGATTAGAGCAGAAACAAATGCTATAGAACCTAAAAAACAAACAAACAAAATAGAACAGATCAAAGAAACCATGAGCTGTTTCTTTGAAAAGATCAACAAAATTAATAAACTGCTAGCAAGATTAATTAAAAAAAGAGAGAGGACCAAATAAACAAAATTATTAATGAAAGAGGAGAAATAACCAACACCACAGAAATACAAACAATTCTAACAGACTGTTATAAAAACCTATATGTCAACAAAGTGGACAACTTAGAAGAAATGGATAAATTCCTAGAAACATATAATCTACCAAAACTAAAGCAGAGAGAAATACAAAACTTGAACAGGCTGATTACCAGCAATGAAACTGAATTGGTAATCAAAAAAATCCCAACAAACAAAAGTCAAGGACCAGGTGGCTTCATAGGCGAATTCTACCAAATATTTAAGGAAGAGTTAATACCCATTCTTCTCAAACCATTACAAAAAATACCAGAGGAAGGAAAACTTCCAAATTCATTCAATGAGGCCAGTATCACCCAGATATAAAACAGAAAAAAAAGAGAACTAGAGGCCAATATCTCCCATGAATATAGATGCAAAAATCCTCAACAAAATACTAGCAATTAGAATCCAACAATATATTTTAAAAAAACCATACACCACTTGGGGCGCCTGGGTGGCTCAGTCGGTTAAGCGACTGCCTTCGGCTCAGGTTATGATCCTGGAGTCCCGGGATCGAGTCCCACATCGGGCTCCCTGCTCAGCGGGGAGTCTGCTTCTCCCTCTGACCCTCCTCCCTCTCGTGCTCTCTGTCTCTCATTCTCTCTTGCAAATAAATAAATAAAATCTTTAAAAAATAAATAAATAAATAAATAAATAAATAAATAAATAAATAAACAAACAAACAGACCATACACCACAATCAAATGAGACTTATTCCTGGGATGCAAAGGTGGTTCAATATTTGCAAAACAACCAATGTGATATGTCATATCAATAAGAGAAATGATAAAAGCCATATGAGCATTTCAATAGATGCAGAAAAAGCATTTGACAAATTACAACAGCCACTCATGAAAAAAACCCTCTGCAAAATAACTCTAGAGGGAATTATATCTCAACATAATAAAGGCCTTATATGAAAAACCCACAGCCAATAGCATACTCAATGGTGAAAAACTGAGAGCTTGTCCCCTAAGGCCAGGAACAATACAAGGATGTCCACCCTCACCACTTTTATTCAACATAGTGCTAGAAGTCCTAGCCACAGCAATTAGATGACATAAAGAAATAAAAGGCATCCAAATTGGTAAGGAAAAAGTAAAACTGTCACTATATACAGATGACATGATACTATATATAGAAAACCTAAAGACTCCACCAAAAAATTAGAACTGATAAATGAATTCAGTAAAGTCACAGGATATAAAATTAATGTACAGAAATGTTGCATTCCTATACTTAATAATGAAGCAGTGGAGAATGAAATCAAGAAAACAATCCTATTTACAATTACAAACAAAAACAATGAAATAATTACAAATAAACCTAACCAAGAGATGAAAGACCTGTACTCTGAAAACCATAAAACACTGATGAAAGAAATTCGAGACAACACAAAGAAATGAAAGACATTCCATGCTCATGAAAGAATGGAAGAACAAATATTGTTAAAATGTCTAGACTATCCAAAGCAATCTACACATTTAATGCAATCCCTATCAAAATCCAGCAGCATTTTTCACAGAACTAGAACAAATGATCCTAAAATTTGTATGGAACCACAAAAGCCCTTGAATAGCCAAAACAATCTTGAAAAAGAAAAACAAAACTGGGTATAACAATTCCAAATTTGAAGTTGTATTACAAAGTAGTAGTAATTAAAACACTATGATACTGGCATAAAAATAGACCCATGGATCAATAAAATAGAACAGAGAACCCAGAAATAAACCCACTATCATATGGTCAACTAATCTTCAGCAAAGGAGGAAAAAAACAGTCCTTTCAACAATTGGTGTTGAGAAAACTGGACAACCACATACAAAAGAATGAAATTGGACCACTTTCTTATACCATACACAAATTCAATTACTTGTGCACAAATAATACCTATTTTAAGACTAAGCAACTAAATTAAACAAATGCATAACTGAAGCAAATACTAAGATACCAAAAAAACAAGCAAATGAGGTCCATAGTAAATTATCTAGTTACTAAGTAAAGAATATTAAAAAAAAAAATCTGAGAGACATTTGGAGACTTTTCCAAAAAAAAAAATGTATATATATAATATCAAGTGAATACAATATAATACACTGAATTAACTCACTAATTTCCTTAGCTTTTATGAATCATCAAAATAAATTCAACTAAGAGATTAGGAGCCTGGGAAGATGGTAGAATAAGAGCATCCTCAGCTCACCTTGTTCCATGGATGCCCCTAAACAATAGCTACATCAGTGTAACAAACCCAGAAAATAAACCAAAGACTCAGAAAAGACTCTCCACAGTTAATTACAGAGATAAGGTCACATAAAAAATGAGAGGAAGGATGGAGTCCTGGTCAGGAACCAAACTAACCTGGGAGACTAACTATAAATGGGAGGGACACCACAAGCACAGGGAAGGGAGAGGAATAAACCCCCCAGCAACCACCCCATGGGGACCTGAACTGGTCAGGTCCCATTACATTTAGCTTTGAAAACCAGAGGAGCCTAACTTTATGAGTTTTTACAATCAGTGGGCCTTATCTTTTGGTTTACAATCAGTGGGAACTTTAAAAATCAGTGGGAGACTCAACTCTGGGAGAGCCTAAGGGTGATAGGAAACAGTCCCCACACTTAAAGAGATAGCATAACAAACACCTCCCCCCCCCCCCCCCCCCCCCAAAATACAGCATAAAAGCCACAGTTTGAAGAGATCCTGGGAAATATGGGAGGGAGATTTATTTACTAATCTCAGAATGTGTGCTGGAGGGGCAGGGATCTTTAGGAGAGTTCTCCAAAAACAAAACAGGTTGTGGGTGTTCCCGTGCCCCCCAGCCTGGATAACTCGACACCTGTGGGAACCAGCACAAACACTTGCCACCTAGCTTGCTAACACTGCATGTCCCACCCCCATGTTCTCCTCTGGATTTGCCCCATCCAACCTGCCCATTTAGCAAGAGTCTCCCTCAAAGTGTCTCTAGCTAGGTCTCATTCTGCAAAAAGCTCTGACAGTGGCAAAACACCATGCCAGAGGTGCCTGGGTGGCTCAGTTGGTTAAGTGTCTGCCTTTGGCTCAAGTCATGATCCCAGGGTCCTGGGATCAAGCCCCACATTGGGCTCTCTGCTCAACAAGAAGCCTGCTTCTCCCTCTCCGTCTGCCTGTCACTGCCCCCTGCTTGTGCTCTCTTTCTCTCTCTCTCTCTCTCTGTCAAATAAATAAATAAAATCTTAAAAAAAAGAAAAGCCTTCACACTCTGATTCTATAAACAGTTTCTCCCATATTAACAACAACAAAAAAAAACCCAAAACAAAACAAAACAAAAAAAGGGCTCCTGGGTGACTCAGTTGGTTAAGCGTCTGCCTTCAGCTAAGGTCATGATCCCAGGGTCCTGGGACTGAGTCCCACATTGGGCTCCCTGATCAGCGGGGAGCCTGCTTCTACCTCTCCCTCTCTTCCCAACTCCTGCTCTCTCTTGCTATTTCTGTCTCTCTCTCAAGTAAATAAATACAATCTTAAAAACAAAACAAAACAAAACAACAACAACAACAACAACAAAAACACCATGCCAAAGTGCCTCTCACTCTAGGGAGAGGACATGATACCCACACACACCAGTTTTGCTGTAATCCCATTCGTACACTGGGAGCAGACATCTGATCTGACTACTGGCCCCATCCATCAACAGAAACCTCACAGGGGGCAGCATAAAGAGAGAGCCCTGTAGTTCAGGGTCACTGCAACCCCACCAGACAGATATCTGGTCTGACTGTAGGTCCTGCCCACCAACAAAAGCCTCTCAGGGGACAGCAAGAAGCTTATGGAAACAAACCGACTGAGCCACACCATGACTTATTTATTCCATAACTGGAAGCCTGTATCTCCCACTCCCTTTTACCCATTTTGCCCATCACCCTATTCTCCTCCCCTCAGGCAACTGTCAGTTTGTTCTCTGTATTTACAGGTCTGATTCTGCTTTTTGCTTGTTTGTTTATTTATTTTAGATTTCACATATGAATGAAATCATATGGCATTTGTCTTTCTCAGTCTGACTTATTTCACTTAGCATAATATCCTTCAAAGTTGTGGCAAATGGCGCAATCTCATCCTTTTTAAGGCTGTGTAATATTGTATTTACCCAAAAAAATGAAAACATTAATTTGAAAGGGCATATGCACCCCTATGTTTATTGCAACCTTATTTACAATAGCCAAGATATGGACACAGCCTAAGAATCCACTGATAGATGAATGGATAAGGAAGGTGTGGTACACACACACACACATACACACATGAATATTATGCAGCCATTAAAAAAGAGAGAGGTTTTTAAGAGACTTTCTTGCTGGCTTCCATATGAAAGAAAGGGCACAAGCCAAGAAATTAGGGCAACCTCTAAAAGCTAGAAAAGGCAAGAGAATGGGTTGTCCCCTGGAGCTTTCAAAAGGAACACTGTCCTGCCTGCCAACATGTTGCAACAAACAAGACCTCTAAAAGCTTTAAGCTGACATGGTCCTTCATGCTTAAGGTCTCTGAAGATAACAAAGGGATTTTTTTAAATTGCTGTTCATATAAAAACCTCAAAAGAATTTTGATTGACTTTTTTGGGTCTTGTGCTCACTTATGGCCTAATTGCTGTGTCTAATAGGATGGATGTTTTGACCGACCCAGGGGATGTAGGGGCATGTGATTGACATCTGTACCAAATGAACCTAGTTCCTGAAAGGAAAACTCTAGACAGGAAAAAACAAAACAAAACAAAACAAAACACTAAAATGTTTTACTATAGCCCTCAATCCTATAGCACAAACTGACAGTGTAGTCTGATTCTTTTGGCATTTTTGCCAGTAGAGTTGAAATATCAAGGCATACCGAGAAGCAAAACTATCTTAGAGAAATTCACAAGAATGGTGATAAGGCACATGAGAAGACAGGAAAAAAATAATGCAGATTTTCTCTTAAATATTTAGCTCATTGCCTTCAATTAGTTTAAAAATTTTCAAACGTTAAAATTATTAATAATAATAACAACAAAAATAATACTATTCTTATTGATGCCAGTATTATGGGTCACAATGTCAATTTCAGCATCAGAAAGTTTAAAAACAATATGTCTGAGCTGTTGGTTGAATCTTTTTTTTTTTTTTAAGATTTTATTTATTTATTTGTCAGAGAGAGAGCACAAGCAGGGAGAGCTGCAGGCAGAGGGAGAAGCAGGCTCCCCACTGAGCAGGGAGCATGTGGGACTTGATGCCAGGACCCTGGGATCATGACCGAGCTGAAGGCAGACGCTTAACTGATGAGCTGCCCAGGTGTTCCTGAATCTTTATTTTAATTTAAGGTTTTTGGCGGCAATTTTATTTGTGCCTATAGTACTTTTGGTAAGATGCTGCCTCTGGTTCTTTTGATGATTCACATGGTCTCACTGATCATGAATAGCATAATCTTTCTTCTCCTTTATGTAGAAGATAAAACAATGTTGGAAGATATATTCCTCTATTTTACATAGACTAGTACGGTGCTAGAATTATGGGCTGCATGGATGTCACTCTTCCCTATTCCTCCTTCTCTTTTGTGCACACTGTGACCTAAGGGTAACAAATTAGGATCTAAAAACTACAACTCCGTGTGGAGAACCATCTACACTGCCATATGATTGTTTTCTTCTCAGCCACAGCTGCATTTGTGTGTGTCATCTCACTGCAGGACTCAAGGAGGCTGTTGAATGAGGAAGATTCTTTGACATAATTTGGCTGCTTTCCATCCCAGGTGACAAGTCCTGAAGTCTTAAAAATAGGCAAATGGTCCCCCTGTAGCTCTCTCTGCCCATTTCCCATGCTTGGCTTCAATGCATTATTATCCTTTTGCTGGAATGAAACTCAGTCATAGTCACGCCTTGTTTGCTTATGATTCTTTCTTTTTGCATTAATATATGAAGGTTTTTTTCCTTCTTTTAAAGAGATAGGAGTAGTACTGCAGTTGTCAAGCATTTAATATATATAATTGGAATCCATTAAATTGGATTCTTATTGTAGCTAAGGAAAGACGTGTTTTGTACCTGCCTCACCATGCCCCCATGTTAGCGCTGCCATCAAAGATGGTGGCTGCTACTCTTCTATGTTGAGTTACAGCCACAAATCTGCATAAGGAGAGAACCCTCCTTTGCTCCTGTAGTCTGTTTATCCCCAGGTTTGGCTGAGCTGAGCTGGACTAAAGATAGGGAAGGAAAGAACAGAGAAGTATTGGTCCCTAAGTACACACAATCCTTATCCTATAGCATGTTAAAGGCTTATCTTCTGCTATCATTTACCTTCTTTTTTTTTTTTAATTTTAATTTTTTAAATTTAAATTCAATTAGCCAACATATAGTACATCATTAGTTTTTGATGTAGTGTTCAATGATTCATTAGCTGTGTATAACACCCAGTGCTCAACACATCACATGCCCTCCTTAATGTCCATCACCCAGCTACCCCATCATCACATCCACCTCCCTTTCCACAACCCTCAGTTTGTTTCCCAGAGTCAAGAGCCACTCATGGTTTGTCTCCCTCTCTGATTTCTTCCCATTCAGTTTTCCCTTCCTTCCCCCATCATCCTCTGTGCTATTTCTTATATTCAACATATGAGTGAAAGCATATGATAATTATCTTTCTCTGATTGACTTATTTCACGTAGCTTAATACCTTCCAGTTTGTCCATGTCAATGTAAATAGTAGGTATTCATCCTTTCTGATGGCTGAGTAATATTGCATTGTATATATGAACCACATCTTCTTTATCCATTCATCTGTTGAAGGACATCTCAGCTTCTCCCACAGTTTGGCTGTTGTGAACATAGCTGCTATGAACACTGGGGTGAAGGTGCCCCTTCTTTTCACTACATCTGTATCTTTGGGTAAATACCTAGTAGTGCACTTCCTGGGTCATAAGGTAGCTCTACTTTTAACTTTTTGAGGAACCTCCATACCGTTTTCCAGAGTGGCTGTACCAGCTTGCATTCCCACCAACAGTGTAAGAGGGTTCCTCTTTCTCCACATCCTCGCCAACATTTGTTGTTTCCTGTCTTGTTAATTTTAGCTGTTCTACCTGGTGTAAGGTGATATCTCATTGGGGTTTTGATTTGTATTTCCCTGATGACAAATGATGTGGAGCATTTTTTTCATGTGTCTGTTGGCCATTTGTATGTCTTCTTTTGGAGAAATGTCTGTTCGTATCTTCTGCCGATTTTTTGACTAGATTTTTTGTTTTTTTGGGTGTTGAGTTTGATAAGTTCTTTATAGATCTTGGATACCAGCCCTTTATCTTTTATGTCATTTGCAAATATCTTCTCCCATCCCGTAGGTTGCCTTTTAGTTTCCTTTGCTGTGCAGAAGCTTTTTATTTTGATGAAGTCCCAATTGTTCGTTTTTGCTTTTGATTCTCTTGCCTCTAGAGACGTGTCTTGCAAGAACTTGCTGTGACTGGGGTTGAAGAGGTTACTGCCTGTGTTCTCCCCTAGTATTTTGATGGAATCCTGTCTCACATTTAGATCTTTCATCCATTTTGAGTTTATCTTCGTGTATGGTGTAAAAGAATGATCCAGTTTCATTCTTCTGCAGGTGGCTGTCCAATTTCCCCAACACCATTTATTGAAGAGACTGTCTTTTTCCCGTTGGACATTCTTTCCTGCTTTGTTGAGATTACTTGACCATAGAGCTGAGGGTTCATTTCTGGGCTCTCTATTCTGTTCCACTGATCTATGTGTCTGTCTTTGTGCCTGTATCATGCTGTCTTGATGATCACAGGTTTATTTAGCTTCCTTGTGTCTATGACAATCTTTGTCATGCCTATGATGGAACTGTGGGTGGAAGGTTTAAATTATGTGTGTGTGTATGCAAGCATATATACACTAAAATTAAGCAGTTTATCATAATTATATAAGGGTTGGTCCCCTTCATTTCATAATTTAAAAAATAGCACATTTTTTTATGTTGTCATCCCTTAAATTCAAAGTAGCTTCCCAGTTGTATTATGAACTGCTCCATTCATTTTCCATTCCATTTTGAGTTACTGTGTATTCTTCTGTGTATTCTTCTGTGACATCATCTCTGGAAAAATGACATTCATTGATATATTCAAAAGTCAGAAATTTTAACACTTAGACATTATAATCTTCTCTGTCAAATAATCTTCACTGATATGGACTCATCTAAAAAATATGTTATTTGGTAGTTTACATGATTTAGGAGGAGGAAGTAATAGAGTATTGTTGACTTCTAGAAATATCTATTATTAACCATTAATTGAGACTAGTCCTCAATTTTATGCATATATGATAGGGATGGTATGGACAGTCCAAAATAATAGATAGATATTGACAAAGTGATATAACCAGGTTACATTTTATACTGGATTAGATAAAAAGTGTTGAAATTAAAAATTACCTGTTGCCAAAATTACATGAATGAATCTTTTGGAATTTTTAGTTTATTCCATATACATGATTTTATGTATACAAATTTGGTCTGATATGCAGTTTTTTATTTAGTCCAACACAGGCAAATCTTCTAGCAGTGATGGAGCAGATGATTTTTTTTCTCCATTTGAGCACCAGATACAGAGGTTAGCTTGTGTTCTGGGCCTTGCTTTGGCCTGTAGTGGCAAGATCTCGGCACAGCAGAAAGCATAGAGGTTCATGTTTTAGTGCAGGGTATGAGCTCACTGAATTATTGAATGGAGTGAAGGGTACAGTAGCCTCTGCTATTTCAATTATTTTTTTTCTTTCTCACCAAACATATCTGATTAATTAACACAAATAGAAAGATGTGTATATACTATATATTGATAAACTTACAACTGTCTATCCACTTAGATATTTATAAAAACACTGACGGGCAAAGAACATTTTCAAATGTAGGTTTAGTATGTTTATTTGTTGTTTGAGAACCCACATTTTTCAAAGAAAACTGTGAAGCCACATTGCTCTTCCTGTAGATTCTTTGTTCCATTTTGTTCCTCAGCTGAACTCCTTAATCTCCATTTTAATATCAATAAATCATTAACAGAATGACTCCTATCAACTCGAACCCATTGTATTTCAGGCCACTATGTATGTGTGTGTATGTGTGTGTATGTGTATGTGTGTGCGTGGGCATTTTTAAATTATTTTCTGTAGTAGCTCTTAGGAAATAGAAATAGTTTCATTTACTACAACGAATGCTGTCCTATAATGTAGACTTCAAATTTCCTTCCTTGCCTGTAGGCTGCATATGGAATAAGTTGACAAAGGAGGTGAGAAAGCAAGTAGGAATTGAAAGTCAAACAGCTGCCCTATAGGCAGTTGACAGAGCTGACCAGAGGTTGACAGTGTCCTCATAGTCAATCAAAAACACCTACATGTGTTTTGCATATTGATTTATGCCTTGGTTTGGACCTTTACATGTAAGGTTCCCACATCAGGAAAAGAAGTTTCTGATAGCTCTTTTGCTCTTAACTCTTGCTGTCACAGAAGTGCCAATTTGAGGCAGCTGGGGATTACATGGACAGATAGTTTAGTTGCATGTGGATTATTTTCTTTTTCTTTTTTCTTCTTTCCTTTCCTTCAGTTTCACAGTATTGTTTCTTTTGGCTAATCTGGTGCATTCCTGGAAAGTTTATGGGACTAGCGGGAGTGTGCTGCCCTAAAGCATATCTAGTTCAGCTTCCTTGTTAAGGCATGTTGGTCCTGGCCTCTAGTGGAGTGGGTCTGTTTTGGCCCCTTGAGGAAGGGAGTATCCTGTCTCTCTTAATAATAAAGCAAAAAGATGACTCCAAAAGAGAATTGGTAGCCACCAAAGGGGATGCTGTCCAGTTCTCCTCCAATACATACACCTCCTCCTGGGCAGATTTGTGAAATCTCTCATCAGTCTTCCATATGGTTAGTCACATGTTTTGCTTTACTCTGTTTTACTTTATAACAATATTGTGAGCAGTTAACCAAAGTTAAAAGGTTAGTGTAAGTTATATTAATACTGCAGAACTGATGTGCACCATATACATACATTTACCAACACCATATAATTGTCTTTCAAATCATTGTGTCCTATCTTATCAAAAAGCTTCACAAAACAAAAGATTCTATGGTCAGCAGATGTATAATTTTCCCAGGGATGGACCTCTAGAGAATGAAACTAGATTAGCTAGGAGGAGAGGCTAAATATATAAAAATTAATATATAGTCAACTAATGTTTGTTTTTGTATAAATCACAGTAATGCATTTTTCCATCCTGGGTATAGTGAACACATTTATTTCAAAGCTTTCTTCACTGTCTATTGTGAAAGTCCTGAAGGAAGTTATTTTCAGGTAATTGCTCTCAAGCACCTCATATTGGTATTGACAAATGAAGGAACACTTTATGTTTCCGTACCATTGACTATTTATTCCTTCATTCAACAAATACCTATTTTATGCTTACTTTTGGCTCTGTGCTTGGCATTAGGCACACAAAAATTAATAAAATTGCTCTCCTTGTTTGTTTTCTCAGGTGGCAGGGAAGGTAGTATAAATTTGTGGCTTTGCAGAGTATGATGAGAATATGTAGAAAGGAGCAGTCATTTCAGTGAGGTTGAAGGCTATAAGTGGGGATGAGGAAGGAGTCATAAAAGGGTTTACAGAAGGGAGATTGCATAGAAGGAAGAGTGGACATTATGTGGCCACAGGACCTGAGTGTGATGTCCAGGTCCCATTGGGGGCTAGGACGCGTTCTTAACCTCTTGGAACTGAGTTTCCTCAGTAATAAAATAAATACAATAATTAGGCCAATCATGGAGTGTTTCAAGGACTAAATGTGACACTGTCTATGAAAAACATTTGCTAAAATGCTATACCAATGCATAAGTGAGCCTTCTTGTCATCATTTGGAAATCATGTAACAAGACTACCAGGGCTTTGGGAACAAGACCGAGGACCCATGATGGCATCCTGAAAAGCAGGGACAGTAGGAAGTCTTGGG
This sequence comes from Mirounga leonina, assembly GCF_011800145.1. NCBI lineage: Eukaryota > Metazoa > Chordata > Mammalia > Carnivora > Phocidae > Mirounga > Mirounga leonina. The sequence goes on from NW_023270702.1 coordinate 6,074,795, forward strand.
AGAATGGCACATAGTGGAGCATGGTGGATGGGTACGTAGACTTTGGAGTCAGACTGGGCAAGTTCCAATCCCAGGTGTCCCTTTGGCAAGTTACTTAAACTCACTATGCCTCAGTTTCCTCATCAGTAAAATGGAGATTATAGTACTTAGCATAATTGGGTTTTACGGTGATTAAATGAGTTGTGTATAGCACTTAGAACAGTTCTTGGGACATCAGGAGCATGATTTAATGTTTGGTTGTGTAAGTACTTGTATTAGTTATCTAGGGCTTCTATAACAAAATATAAAACCGGGTGTCATAAGACAACAGAAATTTATGCTATCACAGTTCTGGAGGCTAGAAGTCTCAAGTGTCAGTAGGGTTGGCTCCTTCTGAGTGCTCTGGGGGAGGATCTGTTCCATGCCTTTCTTCTTAACTTTTGATGTTGCTGGCAATCTTAGTGTTTCCTGGCTTAAGGATGCATCACTCCAGTCTCTGATTCTATAATCACATGGCATCTCCTGATGGGGTTCTGCATCTCTTCTTTTCTTTTTATAAGAAAGAAGGGCCCACCCTTCTCCAATATGACCTTGTTTTAACTGATTACATCTGCAATGATCCTATTTTTAAATAACATCACATTCAGAGGTGCTGGGGATTAGGATATCAACAAAACTTTTTGGGGGGACACAATTCAACTCAGAATGATACTTATTTAAAATATAAATAATACAGGCTTATCTAGTCTGTGTGAATTGAATAACTCAATATGTCATTAATATCTTCAATATTATGAGATCTGTGAGTTTCTGTTTTGAATTTCAGGGATGGTTTGGGCCACCTCACATCTGCAACATCTTTTTTTGTCCTGGAGACCAGAAAATCCAGTGGCAGTTGCACCTGATTTAATTAACCTTAGGTCCTCCATACTTTTAATCAAGGTCAGTGCCCTAATGAGGTATTCGGTTTATAAGGTTGTTTCTCCCTTTTATAATGTGCAGCCACCCACCTCCCCCCACACAGACACATGCACACAACTCCTACTATCTTGGTCCCTTTCTCCTTCAGCTACTGAGCTACGACCACTAGCCTTTTGACCTTCCAGTCTTTCTTTCTTTCTTTTTCTTTTTTTTTTGGTTAGTTGCCATCTTTTGAATTCAACAAATCCAAAACTAAAACTCATAGCAGTTTAATAGTGTAATTATGGTGAAATTAGAATCCTTCAGACCTGGGTTTGCATTCCAGCTCTGCCATTTACTGGCTATCGTACCTTGATCGTATTACTTTAACTGTCTGAATTTCAGTTTCCTCATGTATAAAAATAGAAACGATAATGTTTATATAGGACATATATATAAATGCGTGCTTTACAATAAATACCTCATAAATGTTTGTGAATGAATAAGTATATGAACCAAGCAATAAATAAATGGGGTTGTTGAGAGGATTAAATGAGATAATGAATGCACAGGGCTTAGAACTGGGAAGTAGTCAATAAATGGGAGCTTTTATTTTTATTCTTTTTTCCTCAATCCAAATTCCTTTTTTTAACTTCCTACATTTGTCAGTGGTTCTACTTTAACATCCTAGATTTAAGGTACTGTATTCATCTAACCAACCACCTTGTTTTATCAGTTTTCCATTTGAAATCCCTACAGAGGCCAATCTTTCTGCTGTAGTTATATTGACTTTGGAATCAACCCCTCACAACCTCCTTGTGGCATCATGTCTAGACGACAGTAGCTTCCATGGGGTCCTCCTTTCTCTAGTCTTTTCTTCCTATAATCCATCCTGCAATCCTTAATCATATTTTCCACCAATTGAGTTGCAGCAGTCCTACCTCTAAATTTTGACAATTTAGTCTGATTGATAAGACCTATTTGGGAATACTAACCACTTTTCTCTCTCTTCTTTTTAAACTGGAAGACAAAAGACTGTGTGGATGCTTAATTATCTATTTCATATTCTGATTCATTTCAAGCCTTTACTGCATGCTTTGATGTGGTTATGGTGGCAATGTTCAAAAGACTGACATATCCCTGGGGTTTTGGCAGTGCTTGTTTAACTCAGAATTTGTTTGGGCTTTTAAATTTTTCTTGGGCTTATTTTTAGTGATACTTGCTCCTTGAGTGCCTTAAGTTTTAAAACTGTACATTGCTTTGGTACAATGAAAGGTATTCAGATTCTCTGTGGATAGGAATTTGTCCAAATTGAGCCCAAAACTCAGGCTGCAGAAGGACAACAACCCCATCCATGAGGAGAAGATCTTTGAAGAACTTGTAGTTTCTTGCACTAGAAGTCAATCAAACCATGCCTGAAAGGTACCCCATACTTTGGGCTAGATAAAAAGGAACATGTTCCATAAGGAAACTCTGTCTGCTTTAGATGTAACATAAAAAACCATAAGGTTATATTCAGTGTATGACCACACAAATAACTTGAAGTTGGTCATGGTTTATATGCTCAAATATTACTCACTAAAACAGCTATCTAAAATGAGCTCTTCATCCTGCTGAAGCCTTTTCTGTTTAGCCAATGTGATTTTTATCAATCCTAACCTATACCTCAGTTCCCAGTTTCACTAAAAGTGATGAGTATCTAGAACATGGCAAAAGCCAAATGACATCATTCTCCCTGGGGTAACTAATAATGAATAAAGATTTAAGCTGTGACTCCATAAAATTACCAAATCCAGTAGAAACAAATTGTGATTAGATCTGGTCAGCTAGTCCTCTGTATATGGGCCCTTCCAAAATAAATCAGTGTATTTCCTTATTTTGAATAACAGAACTCATCACCTCTGCTTCCAGTCTACTCCAGATTGAAAAATTTTGGCTCAACCACCAACTGCTGGCATAACCTTGGGAAAGCCACTCACCATGACTGGACTTTAATTTCATCACTGTAAAAGGAGGAATTTGGAGTTCAGTTTAGATCAAGATTTAGTTCAGTTTAGATGAAGATTTTTAAAATTCAAATATTTTTGGAATGAGGTATTGTAACCATCCATGGCCTGGCTAACTGTCTTCTTGAAAGAGCCTGTTATAAAGCATAAATCACATTATGTTACTATTGTTCTTAAAATCCTTCAGTGGATTCCTATCACAATCAGAGTGAAAAGAAAGTCCTGCTAAGGTACAGACACTCCATAACTTGCCTCGCAGAGAGCACTTTAGTTTCCTTTTCCGGGCTCACACCTCTTCTCACTGAAGTCCAATCACACTGCCCTCCTTGGTATTACTAAACATACCACATACTTCACCTTTCTTGGTGAAGGGTGTTTGGGCTCTTCTTGTTCCCTTTCTTTGTATTCTATCTTCCCAGCTATCCACCTAACTCGCTCCCTTACCTCTTTCAGATCTTGACTCAAATGACACTCTCTCAATAAAGTGTTCCTGGCTCTCCTGATCTAAAACTGCAGGCTTCTCCTACACTCCTTCTTCTTAGTCCTTGCTTTATTATTCTCCTTAGCATTTATTTAACATGTAACATACTATATATTTTGTTGATTACCTCCACTTCCCAAAATCTAAGGGATTTTTGTCTGTTTTATTTACTGCCCAGCTAAAATTTGTTGAAAAACCGAAGAAAAGAATGAATGAAGGATAGACATGTGTTCTATTGGAAATCACACCAGAGTCTATTGGAGCTTTTGATTCTGATTTAGACTGGTAGCCACATGTGGACAAAGCTTCTGTCCTTTCTTGACCACTGAGTAATTACTCACATGAGAAGATAAAACATCTCATGTGGGTTTTGACTCGGGACTGGAAATCTTTTATCACTGAGCAAATGAAAGACAATCATCTGTTATGCAATAACAGCTAATTAGGTATATATAGATGCAAACCATTCCCAGTTAATTAAAGTAGCACTTTGCTTTTCCTTAAAATCATCTCTCTCTCTCTTCTGCTATTATATTTCAAGTAGATTTCTGCTACAGTGTTTTGGGAAAAATCTTTAATTACTTTAAATCCACTGTCCTAAAAACATTATCTGAAGCAAAGATCCTCAAGCCCTTAAAATAATCTTTTTAGTTTAAACGAATTTAATTAGTTAAGGGCCATAGAATATTGCAGCCAGCTTTAGGATAAAATGATGAGATTGTTTATTTCTGACTTCATGTGCCTTACAGATATGATCTGTCAGTCACTGTATGTAACTGTATCTAATACAAGTCAATAAAGCAAACAGTCACTTTGGTGATGTTATACGCTACTGAAAATATGGACCACTTATGAAAAGCCCATGGGGTCAATAAAAAGACTGGAGTTGTATGAATCATGGGACACTACATCAAAAACTAATGATGTAATGTATGGTGATTAACATAACAATAAAAAATTTTTTAAAAAGGACTAGAGTTGTATTTATATGAGACCATGTCAGTCTCATTTTTTCCCTTTAAAATACAAATCTGCTCTAAAAGGTGATGAGTCCAGTTCTTTGTCCACTGGACTTGCCCCTTTCAAAAAGCTCCTTTGAACAACTGATGTCCAGTCTTCAGGATCCCACCCAGCAAAGGCATACCAGCTGTGCTGTGTCAAAGGGATGATTTGTGGCCTTCCTAAACAGGCTTCAGAGGAATTGCTGGTTTTAGACATTGGTTGATTAGCTTGATGAAGTGAGTTTCAAAATGTTTGTTCCTTCTGTTCATGTTCATTTTTTAAGGCTTATGTATTCTTGGTATTCTCTTTCTTTCTCTGTGATGTTCAGTTCAAAAATGTTTGAGATCCCAGGGCATGTATTGGTGCAGCCTGACTCATTATGTCCTCAGACATGCGTGGAGTTTGACAAATCATTTGGGTTTTTAAGGCAAACTTGGAGATGTCTAGGATTGGTTAGACCCTATTAACAGGTGGTAAGCACATTGCTGAGAAGTGTCTTTTGCTGCACTCAGTTAATTCCCATCAAATGCTGACTGATCCCTGATTACAGATCCAGTCAACAACCTGCTTGCTTTTGAGCCAGCATATTAATCTATGCAAACCACAATACTGTCCCTGCTTGATCCCATCACTAACCTCTTCCCCGTGCATGGCAAGGGTATGGGAATGATCTGGTTTCTTCAACCTGCAAAATTAAGGGTCACAGTTTGGTTCCCTTCCACATCTGTTCCTCTTATTTTCCATGGACCATTTCTCAGTTGCCACCCAAAGAGATGAAGGCAAAACCCCAGCTCCAAGTGTTTGGACACCAACACAAAGCTGCCTGGGTCTGTGGTGAGGCCTATGTGGTTTAGGAAACTACACTGCTTGTTTGAGTTTGCCAATAGTGTAAAGTAAAAGAATAAGATAGACAAGGATTTCTATTTATTTTCCAGAGCCATGGTCATTTTATTTTGTGATTCATTCATCTAGAAAGTGCTTTAGAAGGAATTTGCCACCTCATATGGTCTGGTATCATGTACCACCATTTGAGACCAGGGGCTATGCTTGAGGTTTATAGATTTAGAATTATTTTTTCTCTTCAAGGTCTATCTAACTGATATGCAACCAGATGCCATAAGGAGCCAGTTATGAACATTGCCTTTTTATCAAGTTAGACAGCCTTTGACATAAAACAGCAGGATATTATTTATGTTGGATTTTCATTCCCTTATACTCCTTCTAAACACCTATCCATTTTTTAAGATTCAAACCAAGTGTTGCTTAATATCGAGCCTTTCCTTACCAACATGTTCTCTCCAGATACAAATGACTTCTTTTGACTTTAAGCCCCAGAATAGACAAAGACTTTTCTCTTAACACTCAGTTTAATTTGCTTACACTTAAGTCTAATTGGTTTCCCTAATTAGACTGTGAACTCACTCAGACTTGAAGACATCAACATTTTTATCATTCATCTTTGAAATGCCATTGCCTGGCACATAGCGGGCTCTCGACAAATGTTACTTGACTAAAAAAAAAATTAACGAATAGACTCAATGTGCATGGTGTTCCCTGGATATGCCATGCTACTTCAGAACTTGAGTCTGTCTTGTGGGCCAAGTCTTTTTTACCCATAATGGCCTGCTCTCTCCTCTGCCTGGCAAATTTTTTTTTTTTTAAAGATTTTTTTTTAATTATTTCAGAGAGAGAGAGAGTGAGAGAGAGGGAGAGATCACCAGTGAGGGGGAGGGGCAGAGGGAGAAGCAGACTCCCCACTGAGCTGGAAGCCCGATCCAGGACTTGATCCCAGGTCTCTGGGATCATGTCATGACCTGAGCTAAGGCAGACACTTAACCAACTGAGCCACCCAGGCGCCCCAAATTTTTCTTGTTCTTTACATTGATACTCAAAAGTGAGTTACCAGTAGAATATTCTCTGTGTTTCCCAGACACTGTTAATCAATCCTTTCTCTTTGTCCAGAGACCCATTAGCACTTACCGTATACTACAGTGTGTGTGTTATTCGTGTATTGATTGTTTTTTCCTTTCAGTAGTGATCTCCTGATGGGTCAGGTTCCTGTTTAATTTCAATTTTATCCCAAGTGCTCAATGCAGGCCTGGCTCAGAGACCCAGAGATAGTACCCAGTGAGAATGTACATCAGAGGCCCACTCCAATCCCTGATGTTAATCAGCTGTGGAAGTTTGAACACAACCCTTGATCTTGCTTGGCCATGATATTTGATCTGAAAACCAAGAGGCTAAAATAGAACTCCAAGTTCACTTCCAGCTTCAGGTCTTTATTCAGCATGTCATCCTGTTTTTCACAGCTGTGCATTTTGCTCCTTTCTTCATTTGGGTCCTTCTTACTTACAACTCTGCTTCTCATCTCTTTGCCTATTTTCTCATTCAAAAATTGTTTTTTTAAAAAAAAAAAATTGTTTTTTTCCCTGTGTCACCTAAATGTGCTCAAACAGTCAAATACAATATTATTTGCTGAACTGAGAAAGATACTTGTTAGATGTATGATCTGGATAAGTTACTTAATCTCTCTATAGCTCTGCCTCTTTCACTTTAAAGTGAAGATAAAATAACAGTGCATACACTTCATACGTTTGTTGTGAGGATTCAGTTACTGACTACTTATAAAGCTTTTAAAATGTTGCCTAGTGCAGGGTGTGTGGGTGGCTCAGTTGGTTAAGCATCTGCCTTTGGCTCACGTCATGATCCCAGAATCCTGGGATCGAGTCCCACATCAGGCTCCCTGCTCAGCAGAGAGCCTGCTTCTCCCTCTCCTCCCTGCTCATCGTCCCTGCTCATCCTCCCTGTTCATGCTCTCACTCTCTCGCTATCTCTGTTGCTACCTCTGTCTCTCTCAAACAAATAAATAAAATCTTAAAAAAAAATAAAACATTGCCTGGTGCATAGCAAGTGAACTGAGTGCTTTAAATTACTAACGCATCCCCATCCTCCATTGTCACAGTCAATCAGGAGTTGACTGTATCTACTGCTTCCTAGATTATAATACCTTAGATGTGACTGCGATAGTTATCAGCAAAACTTTCAGGAAATTACACCACTTTTTTATCACAAAATCTAAATTAAAATCTTATTACTCATTTATTTTAAATATCACATTCTTATGCTTTCATAAGTGCGACTCAGAATTTATTTACAGTGGGGTATCATGTAGTTAATTCCCTAGTAGTCCAAAAGGTAGAGTATAGTTATTATTAAATAGTTGTCTAATATGAAGCTTTCATTTTACAAGTTTCATTACACTTCAAAGTTAGAATACACACCAAGCTGTAATGACCATTGTGAAATGTATTAGAGTCTAGAAAAGGAGAGGTCTTTAGAACTGGGTTTGGCCAGATTTACACAGTAGTCTACAATATTGTTTTCCAAATAAAATACAGATTTGCTAAGTAACCTGAGTGCAACAGCATCCGAAAGATATAAGACATGTTGGTGAAAGGTTATTACGGTTCAACATTTTTCAATTTGTGCTAAATTTGGTTCTCCTGGACATGAGATAGAAATATCTTTAAAGACCAATCCCCCTATTCATGTGCAATATGTCACATTTGAGAGAAACTGTGACTGGTATTCACCCCCCAATGAGATGGTGTGTGTTTATATTTGGGTATGAGGGATACCTGCAGCAAGGGTAAAATCCCTATACAGTGAAAGTCAAGGAGCATTTAATATTTGTAAACAAGTTTAGCAAGAAATTATGTTTTCTGGTTTCAGGAAATGAGCGGCATTTTCAAAAACAAGACAGAACATGAAGAGAACTGGAAGAAATGGGAAAACCTACATTCTGGTGTCAGACCCAACAGCTGTATTAGTAGGTAAGTAATTTGACCTCTTTGGGCTGTGCTCTCCACATTTGTCAAAGGGTATGTGAACCATATTTCTATGTGTGGATGAAAGTTGTAAAAGAAGGAGACCTTGAGTAAGGAGCTCTGTTGAGAGGCCACTGTAGAAGTCCAGGTGAGATTTCACACATCAAGCACGATTCACAATTTTATGATGTCCTTGGATGGTTTTGTTAGTAAATGGAGGAGGCACTCTGAAAGGACTTTCAGTTCCAGAATTGCTCTCATCTGCTCATCAGTTGCCTAAAATTTTCTTATAAAGATTATGTCTATAGTCCTGTGGGTGTTTTGTGTTACAGGTGAAAGTGTAAATTTAGATGAATCATCCTCTTAATAAATATAATAAATTCTCTAGCAGAAGGAAATGTAAAATATATGAACTAAGACAACAAGGAGAGGTGTAGTGGGGCTTGTGGTGAACAAGAGAATGTGAGCCGGTCCCAATTCTCCTGCAGCCCATCCCTTACACAAAACCAAGCAGTCTTTTATAACAAAAGAGGAACATCCAGATTTTTATGTTTAATTTCCCAAGTTTTAAAACACTCAAACAAAACATTTGCAGGGCACATCTGGCTAGTGGACCCCTCTTGGTCACCATCGCTCCATAGCTCATGTCAATCCTTCTGAGAGATTGAGGAGAATCTTGACCTCCTCAAACTGGTAATGGTATATGAGCAGAAAAGAAATACTTTGAGAACAGCAATTTGTCCAGTTGGAAAAACGCTTCCTGCGTTTGACAAGCAGCCAGGCTGCTATGGCGCTTTAGTCACACAGAACAGCATGTTCTATAGATAGGCCAGGGAGCACATCAGTTGTGCTTAGGTGCCTGGCGTGGACCGTGGCCGTCCACAGCCGGGCGCTCAGTCACACGGCCACGTCTTCACTTGTTCTCTGCAGGGTCTTATTCCACTTCCCCACAGTGGCTCTTTCAAGTTCTTTAGCTTCCCCTATTCTCATGTCTCTTAAACTATGGATTTGTTCTTACTCCTGCTGAAAGTCAGGGCTATCAATAATGAACTTCTTCCTTTTGGTCTTGCACAGGACAGAGGAAGTGGCATTAGCCTCTACCGTCCCATCATTTTCTCCAGTCTCAGAAGAACGGAGTTTCTTTTTTCTACGCTTAGCCTGTCCCACAGCTGCTTCGAGCTGGACCCCTTTCATCTCGTTGAGCATCAGCATCAGCCCTTCTCTTCTCTGTAGTTTCAGTTTCTCTCCCTCTCCCTCTGCCTCCCCAACCCCATTTCCAGGGGTTTGTCAGTAAGCTCTTACCTTTCCTGGGTAACGATATTTTCAAGAAGGCAAAACCAAAGCCAACTTCCCATTGTTCTAACTCCGTGTCCCCCCTTGCTTCTGCCTTCTCTCTCTGGCCTCTTGCCTTTCCTCCTGAGGAGAGTCTGCTCTCACGGAATCCAGTTCCTTTGGTCCCACGTGCGCTGTAACTCCTATTATCAGGATGCCTCACACAGGTCCTCTTGAACATACTCACGCAAAGTAAATATCTCATCGGTAATGTATAGTACAAACGTTTCTGATGTTGATATATCTAGGATTTGCTTCTATATACGTAATCTAGGAAAAGGAGAGGTGGATATAAATACAGGAGAAATGAGGGTGGCTGTGTGTTGATAATTGTTGAAGCTGGGTGATGAGTTCTCTAGCAAAACCTCAGATCTTCTAATTCCAAAACCAAATAAATCTTTTTTATCTGTCAACTTATATGACTTCTTATTGGCCTCTAACCTTTGCTACTACTATCTTCCCCGGGACACTCTTCTCCCTTGGCACTTCTGGCTCTCTCCAGCACCACCTCTTCCTGTCTTCTCTCTGTCTCCTTGTGGTTTTATTTTCTTATTCCTCTTCCTTAAATGCTGGCATTCCCTGGGTTATGCTTTAGGCCTCTTCTCTTCCGTACATGTTCACAGAAGCTGAATGAATGATCTGTCTTGATTTCAACTACAATCTAAAATATATCGACCACTTAATCTGTATCTCAGTATAACTTGGGCTTCTGATCCCCAGTCCCATATTTTCAGTTGGATTGCCTCCAGCAACATTTCCCAAGCTGAACTCATTCATTATCTCTCCACTCCGCCCCTCCTGCTCCTTATTCTCTAATCTTACCTTAGCGGCTGGGAAATGCTTGCAGTCTTTCAAGATTTATCTTTTCTAGTAAGGACCCACTCCATAATCATGCCTTCCTCAGTGCCCCATAAGAGTGCACTTCTTCCATGTGGAACGTTCCTTATTCTTATTCCTCTCACTCCATACATTGCTTTCCCCTTCTCATGCTGTCACCTTCCACAGGTGGATAAGACATCAGATTCATCTTAGTATTCCTATCCTTCCCAGCACAGTGCTTGGCACATTATCAGTAAATATTTGTCAAAATAGCTAATAATGTGATCTCGAAATTTTAATGTTAAAAGGGACCATCTGACTCAGAGACTCTCAAAGAAGAGTGTAATGGTCAAGAGCATGCTCTCTAGAACCCCACAACCTGGGTTTGAATCTTGACTCTGGCACTTACTAGCTTTGTGATACAAGGGAAATCAAGTTGTAGTAAAAAGTCACTTAATGCTCTCGTCTTTGAGCTGTAATGAAATGAATGTCCAGATGCTAAATGAGCAGAGGAAAATTTAGAAATGTAATTTCTTTAAAAAATATGTTTTATATTTTTATGATGTCAAGACTTGCATTTATATAGCTAAGTCTTTTTTTCCTAGAAATAAAAATGTTCTAACTTTATATAATGGAAATAAGTATAATATATACAGTATAGTATGTATACATACTATATATATATATAGTCTTGATATTATGCAAGAATCCTACAACTACCAAGAGCCCTACCATGCAAACAAGTTTGAGGATCATTTAATAGAAATGAAAAATGAGATGCAGAAAGTTTAAATGGGATGCCCAAGGTCATACTATCCGTAGCAGAGCTGAGATTTGAATGTGGTTGCCTGAACCCCTGTGCACAATTCTTACAACCAAGACATTTAAACACATAAAAAAAAAGCCTAACACTTTGTCAGTCTGTTGGGTCTTAAAATAGTTTTCTTGCAATGGTATTATTTTGATAATAAAATACTGTACACAGAGATGCATGTAAAAAGTTGTAAAATTTAACCAACTGAAAGTAAGAAATTAATGGCAAATAAGAGAATTTATGAAAACTATTCACCAAAAAATATTCTGAGACTTGACAGAAAAAATAAAGTATTCAAACCTCAAAAATACATGGCCACATGCTTTGATTTGACATATAATTTAACATTTCTTTTCTCCTCAATTCATCCATCTTTTCTACAAGATCTCAAATTTCACTGTCTTGCCCTAAAATTATGTTTTGAAATGTTTTCAAATCTGTAGTCCCTATATTCTGATTTCTGTCTTAAATGTATACTTAATAAAGTACATTTCTTAGTACAGACATCGCAAAACTGCACAAGGAAGGCAATCATGTCAGTGAGTTATTTCAGATTATTCCTGTAGCTGTGAAGGAAATCTGTGGACTGTGTTACTGTGAATCTCTGTGCAGCTTTCTTTGTTGTAGATAATACTACTTCAGCATATCTGAGGCCTGAAATTTTCAAGCTAATTGCATTTGACCAGCTCCTGAGCCTTAGTTCCTCCCTACTAGCATGACTAGTATAAATCATTGCTATTTAGAGAGACTCCATAATGAATTTTGCAGAACAAAGAAATGAGAATGAAGAAAGATGAATGGTTTTAAAAATAATGATTTTTCAAAATAATGATCTTTTGACTTCCTATACAAAGACACATTTAAGTAAATGAGCTGTATTACAAGAGGAAATCAATTGTCCATTAATCCATAGAAGTACCATACAGATGTTTATCTTCTAGAGAAGACCGCTAGAGTGTCTAGCTTCTTTGAGAAATAAGAACTATTTTATGCAGCTGTGTGTACCACTATGTTGGCCTATCAAACTGATTTCCTTTACCTTCATGTGTCCTTCCTACTTGGCTCTAATAACAGCCAGTCCAGTAACCCACTTAGTACTTGATTACATATATTCTTGGTCATGTGTTTTATAAATATTTCTGATACTGATATGATATCTGGAATTTGGTTTTAAACAATACAGGAAGGAAAGAGATGTGTGGGTTAATGGTGGAACAAGACTAACTATGTGGTGCTAATTGCTAAAGCTGGATGATGAGTCAATGAGGATTCATCAACCCATCTTGTATATTTGTATATGCTTAAAATTTTCCATAAAAAAAGTAATAATGCATATGCTTTTAGATTTGTGTGTTTAGAGGTTGAGTGTGTATGTGTGTGTGTGTGTGTGTATGTCCATCTTTAGCTTTTAACTATAAACTTTTGAACCATAAGGATGATAAATTTTATTTTCAACTAAGTAAGCAGTTTGTGGGGGCACAGAACTTATATATATTCATTGCTAGAGGAGAAACAAAAAGCATAAAACCTTGACTCCAAGTCCTCACAATCTAGCTGGGAGAAACACCAGACACAAACAAAAAATCTTGGAAATGAAATACTAATACAAAATTTAAATAACATTTTGTGAGAATAATAAGAGATTTAGACACTATGAAAAATCTTCAATAAATTATACAACTTATAATTTCTGTATTTCAGTTGAGAGGAACATCACTATAACTTAGAGAAGTTTTATTTAATTAAGTGGATTTAAGCTGATTCTTAAAATACAGGCCTTAGCTAAGTAGAGAGGAAAGGGAAAACCTTTTAAGTTAAAGAAAAGGAAAGAGCAAAAGAAAAAAGAGAATAGGGGCACCTGGGTGGCTCAGATGTTAAGCGTCCACCTTTGGCTCAGGTCATGATCCCAGGATCTTAGGATGGAGCCCCACATCAGGCTCCCTGCTCAGCGGGAAGCCTGCTTCTCCCTCTCCCTTTCCCACTCCCCCTGCTTGTGTTCCTTCTCTAGCTGTGTCTCTCTGTCAAATAAATTTTTAAAAATTTTAAAATAGAGAGAAAAGGGAATAATTTGGGAACCTAAAAGCCTAATTATTTATTTTATTTTTTTAGTTTTTGATGTGTTCAATGATTCATTAGTTACGTATAACACACAGTGCTCATCACAACACGTGCCTAATTATTTTTTTTTAAGATTTTATTTATTTGACAGAGAGAGACACAGCGAGAGAGGGAACACAAGCAGGGGGAGTGGGAGAGGGAGAAGCAGGCTTCCCGCAGAGCAGGGAGCCCGATGTGGGACTCGATCCCAGGACCCTGGGATCATGACCTGAGCCAAAGGCAGACCCTTAATGACTGAGCCACCCAGGCGCCCCAACATGTGCCTAATTTTTTAAGTGAGTAAATGAGTCACTGGAAATAATAGAACTTTAGAGATTTATTTGACTTTGGAGGACTGAAGTTTAAGGTTAAAGAATTTAAACTTCATTCTTGGGCAGCAGAGAGCCACTAAACTTGTTTTCCAAGGAAGTAATTGTTACCAAAAAAACATATAGTAAAATGACTATAGTGACAGGATTGATTGACCTAGAAACTTGTGAGAGAAAGAACAAGAAGAATAAACAGGATTGTTGCAATATTGCAATATCTGCAGGAGGCAGTAAGGGTCTTTTTTAGAAGGTAAAAGAGCAAAGTGAACCGAGGATCCATCGTGGAGGGTACTTTTGTCAGGGCTTCAAGGTCAATCAGACCTGAGGGTCTAGGAAAATGTCTGTTTCTGCAATCTCCTCTATTTCTAGTGTATCTTAATAAAGCATATGTACCGTTTTAAAGTTTAAAGTTTCGATTGGCAAACATTTAGCAACTTCCAAAATAAATGGAGGACAGTGGGAATGACAATCAGGGATGCCAACGGTCAAAACTGGTAAGTAGATGTTGCTTTTAGTTCCTTTGTTAATTATAATGTTATTACTAACATTTGTGAATGTGGAGAAGTTTCATGTTGCGCTTAGTACTGGCACCTCTACTTGTTTGAAGCATTTAAATTCCACAGGGGTGGGTGCCTGGGTGGCTCAGTTGGTTAAGTGACTACCTTCAGCTCAGGTCAGGATCCTGGAGTCCCAGGATGGAGTCCCACATCGGGCTCCCCACTCAGTGGGGAGTCTGCTTCTTCCTCTCACCCTTTCCCCTCTCATGCTCTCTCTCACTCTCTCTCAAATAAATAAATAAAATCTTTTAAAAAAAAGAAAAAAAAAGAAAAAAAGAAATTCCACAGGGGTAATTTTATCTGGTTCTATGGAGACTGTATTTGGTATGAAGATAGGAATTTGAGCAACCACACACCAAATTTATGTGCTTATCCTGAGATATTCATTCCAGAGAAAGGCCTGCTGGGCTAATATATACTTTTTAGATTTTTCCACAGGTTTTAATGAGCCAACAGCAATTCTGGCACTGTAATCTCCACAGTATACAAAACGTGTTATAGGAAACAATTTTTCTAGGTCTGCCAGATTAGTGGGTAAAATGTACTACACATCTCTTGGGCCTAAAGTTTTCCAAGTTTTGGGGATGTCAACTTGCAATCTAGATGCATACAGTGCATAATCATAGCCTGCGGTGGGACAGGGGTAGGATTTTGACCTCTAGGCAAATGGATTCAAAGACAACTTATCCTATATTCTCAACTTAAAGAGTTTGATAACTTAAACTTAATTTCTTATAGAATCATGTTTAACTTCATCCAGTATTAGATCAGTCATAAACTTAAAGAGAAGGAAAGCTGTTTTTTCCCACATGATTTTAAGGTTTTCAAAGTGTTCAATAAGTATGTGTTGACCAATAAGTATATAAGTTCTCATAAACAAAGAATATCAGGGTTGTTTGTTTTTTTTTTTTTTGCAAGAAAGAAAAATTATCGTACTAAAATCTCTTTACCAATCCATGAGATTCTAGGAAAAGGAACTGTAATTTTCATTTTAAATATATAATCTTGGGCATCTGGGTGGTTCAGTCAGTTAAGTGTCTGCCTTCAGCTCAGGTCATGATCCCAGGGTCCAGGGTAGAGCTACACGTCGGGCTCCTGCTCAGTGGGGAGTCTGCTTCTCCCTCTTCCCCCTGCTCGTGCTCTCTCTCTCACTTTCTCTCTCTCCCCCCCCAAATAAATAAATAAAATCTTTTAAAAAAATAAATAAATATATAATCTTACTCAAGATCTTGTATATAATTTCATGTTTATTTGGTAGTTATATTTTATCCAAATTCCTGAATATGACCTGTGGATTCTGTCAAAATTATATAATTTACCTCATTAGTTTTCAGATTGTTTAATTTACCATTATTCTGATGTAAGAGATTATTTGGTAGTTGTTTTCTCTTTTTTATCATTAATTTTCCACAGGAAGGAGGCTGGCTATGTAATATTACAGAAGTAAACTTCAGTGGATCAGATGGGATTTGATTTGGAAAATTAAAGGGGAAGGTAGTGAGTAAATGTAGAGTCCTTAGCAGCTACCAATGTAGTTGTAGTAAGAGCCTTGAATGATTAATTAGCTTCTCCTCTGATAATTCACCTGAACAACTAAGAAAAATTTCTTATTAGCTAAATATCTCTTTATGTTTACTGAGCTTCTGATAAAGTTACTTTATCAGACTAGGTCAGATGTCAGACCCTGATTTGGGATTAAACAGATCGTAATTTTCTCCCTAAAATCAGACATTACTGGGGCACCTGAGTGGCTCAATCAGTTAAGTGATAGACTCTTGTTTCAGCTCAGATCTCAGGGTTGTGAGACCAAGCCCTGCAATGGGCTCTGCACTCAGCGGGGAGTCTGCTTGAGTATCTCTCTCTCTTTCTCTCCCTCTGCCTTTCCCCCCACATGCATGCTCGCTCTCTCTCTAAAATAAATAAATTAATCTTTAAAAGCAATCAGACGTTACTTTTGTCACTTTTAGTTTTTTCCTCTGTTTTCTGGTGTAACAAATAGACTCAGTAAAGGTAAAATGCATGTTTTTAACATGATTAGAGGGAGGTTTATTGAGGTCATTTGCCAAGTCATCTATAAGGGAAAATGTTACCTGTTTGTCCTAATTTCATTCATCCATCTGTCCATCCACCCATTCATCCATCCATCCACAAACGTTTATTGAGTCTCTACTACATAAATGTCCAGAAATTTCATGGAGATACATGTGAGCAAAATATAGAGCTTGTTTTCAAAGTGTTTACAGGATAACTGAGGAAAATAAACACATTCAAATTAACTATAAAAGAAGACTGAGTAAGGTACAAGTGAAACAACATGCTAGCAATGTGACTGTTAAAGGTTTTTGAGGAGAGAGATGTCCTGATCTTATTTATGATTTAGGAAAATAACTTTGGTTGTAGTGTGAAGAATGCATTGGAGTATTAGGAGGATTGAGAAAACAAATTAAAACAATGAGATGCTTTTTTGTGTATTGAATATCTTGAGTTTGGGAGGCAGACATGCTATCATTATGTCTGGAAGAGGACTGAAATTTGGATCTAGAAGTCAAAACAGAAAAAGACTTGAGAAATGAAAGTAAAAGGAGAGGGAAGAATTGTATAAGGGTGGGAGGGATGGAGCAGATGGATGTATAAAATTTATCTTCAGGCCCTTTTTTTGGCACTTTCCATAACTTATTTAATTATATAGCAATATAAATTCACATGGTGGTGTTTTACAAAGTCAAAAGAGTGAGTTGGTTCATTAGGAGGAAAGAAATAGGTGAGAAGAGGACCAATGACAAACACATTACAAAGATTACTGGAGAAGAGGAACCTGCAAAGAAGCATGAGAAAACCGTTTTGCATAGAAGGAGACTCAAGAAAGAGTAGAGTCACTACAGGAAAAGAAGGGTGGTCAACAGCATTAATTCTGTAGCTCAGTTGATGAGTGAAGAGTCTGAGAAAAATCTACTTATTTGGACTAGTAAGAAGTTGGAGATGTTGAGGGAAATGGGACAAATGTGGGACAGAATATAAGTTGCAGATGGCTAAGGAACAAGTATATAGTAAGGGAAGTAGAGTAGAAAACTAATTCTGTGAAAAGAAGAATTGCTCATAGCTTAATGTTGCAGATGTAAAGGAATGAGTCAAGGAGAGGACTCATTGAAGATATGGGGAATAGAAGTGGGAATAAAATGATGGGAAAAGTACAAACAGAATTAAAGACCAGCTGGAGGGTTAGCAGTGCAAAGACACTATTAAAAGAGAAAAGTTCAGAGTATTTACACTGCATGAGTTCTGTCTTCTGAGAGAAGAGGCAAGAGCAACCACTGAGAATGGGTTACAGTACATCTTGTATTTCTGATATAAAATTGGCTATGTGTTATATTGCTTGATGAGAGACTGCTGAATTCAATTTGGTAAAATGTTATTTAGAATTTAGCCCTTATATCCCTCAGAGACTGGCTCATGTCAGTTTTTTTTAATATCTTGTTATGTTTTGACATTTTCATAATAGTAGCTAATTTTTAATTAAAGTCAAAATCACAATGAAATAGTACTTCACATCCATTAGAATGGCTATTAGAAAAAAAAACAAACAGGAAATAAGTGTTGGATGAGGATGTGGAGAAATTAGAACACCTTCTAATTGCTGCGTTGCTGGCGGGACTATAAAATGGTATAGCCACTGTGTAGGACCGTATGACAGTTCCTCAAAAACTTAAATGTGGAATTACCGTATGACCCTGAAATTCCACTTCTGGGTATGTACTCAAATGAAATGAAAACAGAGACCCAAACAGATATTTACACACCCATGTTCATAGCAGCATTATTCACAATAGCCAATAGGTAGAAGCAGCCCAAATGTCTGTCAGTGGATAAATAAATTGTGGTATATACATACAATGGAATTAGACAGCCTTAAAAAGGAAGGAAGGTCTCACACAGGTGCAATGTGTATGAACCTTGAGGACATCATGTTAAGTAAAATAAACCAGTCACAGAAAGACAAATACTGTTAATTCCACTTATTCAGGATTCCTAGAGTAGTCAAATTCATTAGAGACAGAAAGTGGAATGATGGCTACCAGGAGCTAGAAGGAAGGGGTTGTGGGGAGGTGGTATTTAATGGGTACAGAATTTCAGTGGGGGATGATGAGAAAGTGCTGGTGATGAATGGTGGGGATGATTGCACAACAATGTAATGTACTTAATTCCAAAGAATTGTACGCTTAAAAATGGTTGAAGTGACAAATTTGGTTATATGTATTTTACCAAAATAAAAAATGGTAAAAAAAATTTTCAGAGGAAAAACAATAATGCATTAGTTCAAAAAAGCTGCTGATGCCTAAAAGTAAAAATAAAAATAATAGTTCCCATGTTGCATAAAATAGAAAACAAAAACAGCAAAAAGGAATTAAAGACAGCATAACAAGATTGGCAGAAGTGTGATGGAGAAAGGATATGGTATATCTGGATAAAATAATTAATAAGCAGTTTAAAATTCTATCCTACTCTGTTCCCTACAATATATACATGTGAAAGACATACACTCTTTTTCAAGTGATGAATTTTTTTTGTATACTTCAGGGCATTCTCTGAAATATTCTTGAATTTCTTATAGGAAAACATTTCCACAGAAATATTTGTTTTCCCTTTGGATTTCAACATGATTCTTGGTAGTTACATGATTTTTTTTCCCTCTTAAATAGAGTGGGATGCACAAGTCTAAGTCTTTGAGCCTACTCATACCCTTTGATCTAGACAAGGAGGATTAACGTGAGTATCCCACAGCTATTTTTTTAGTAAGCTTTTATGTAATGCCGTCTTCAGAACTGATTTTGGATTTTCCTCTATTTTGACTACTCTAAAATCAGAAGGAAATCAAAGCTATTCTCTAAATGAGGTAATATATAAAGAAGCATATATTCTCAACATGCACTGGTCCTATAATTTTTCTGCCTTCACCCTTGATATAGGTATCAAGGTAATACCAGGTGATCAGGTATCCCAGAATGCACCATGCCCCTGCTAGGTACCTATACATGTCTTCTTGTAAATTTTCTTTAAATAGATTTAGAGAGTTGTTTAAAGACATGTAGGCAATGTGACTAGTTCCACCACTGCTTGGCTCAAAGCATAATTCAAATATATTGTTTGCAAACAATTACTTTTTCGGATCTGTACTGTTTTTTTAGGGACCATGCAAGTTGTTCTTATTCAGAGAATGGTGCATAGGGTATGTAGCAGATGGATATATTACTCAACTCAACCCTATAGGGAGAGATAGTATGTAAGAGGGATTGCCCCCTGGGTGGAAAGAATGAGCATCAGGATTGAATGAAATAAGGGGTCAGTGCGAATTTCTATGTAATTCCTTAGGGTATTAGTTATTAGGAATAGCCTTTCTTGCCTCAGTTTCATAGCACTTTGTCAAAACATTTATTATAGTACTTTTATGGCAATTTATTTCCTTGCTTGTCTTTTCAATTGATAAGTATTATTTATTATTTTTGTTTGTTTGTTTCTCTTACAGCAGTAACCTATATTGCGTTGGGAACTCAATAAATGTTTTCTGTCTGAGTGAATAAATGGTTTTTTTTTTCTTTAAGAGTGGAAATCAAAGAAGAGGAAGAATAATCGTAGAGAAATTTGGCTTTTTTAAATGACTCGTCTTACCTATAACAAAGTCAGTTTGATGAAATTTTACCCTGCTTTAGTAGTACTGTTAATTTGAAGGAAATAAATTAGATTAACAACTTTCCAACTTTTTTTGCACATTAGAATCATTAAGGATCACTACCAGTGTCCAGGTAGCTACTCAAAGTATGACCTATAGACTAGCAGCATCAGAATTATCTGAGAACTTAAGAAATGGTTCTCAGGTTCCTCCCCATATCTACTTAATCAGAATTGCTATTTTAACAAGGTCCTCATGTGATTCATTCATATTCATATTAAAATTTAAGAAGCACTGATTTAGAGCATTTGCTAATAAGCACTTACCATATTATTTGAATAATTTCATAGCACTGATGTAAAGCATTTGCTGATAATCACCATATTATTTGAATAGCTTTAGCAATGTAAAATGTTTTTGCCATTCTTCTAATCTTTCATAATAAATATAATTTATCAATGTTACAAACACCCTCTAAGAAGGGTCAGTTAATGGAATTAGCTTCCTTTTTGTCTCTAGTGATATGATTTCTGTATGTCGTTAAGCATCTTTTTAACAATAATATAATCCTTTTATTGTTACATGATGAAGGAATATCTATCTGTATTCTTGACCCGAAGTTTTTTGTTTTTTTTTTTTTTTTTGCCTTTTGCAGTTGAGAAATTTATCTCTATTGGTTGGTTCATTTTTGCCTGAACAAGATCTCTGATCACATACGGAATTCAGCCTTTCAAGTGTTCAGCATTAGGTCTGCCTTGTTGAATATGGTATGTTGAACTGATCGTTAGATTTTCATTTGGTTCTGCTACTTTCTGAAGCCTAAAATGATATTAAATGATGAAAAATGGTGAAAATTAGGATGATCAGGAAAACATTTTTGGAAGTTTGAAAGCAGATTGATCAGTGGTAACTAAGTTAGACTTGGGAAAGTTAAAACTTGAGATTGCTATAGAGAAAGTCCAAAGCATGCCAACTCATGCTAGAGAACCCCAAAGTCTCAGAAATTGGCAATACTAGTTACCTTTAAAGTACAGGGGTAAATATGATGAATTTTTTGAAAATCAGATTAAGAATGAGTAGACCCTCTGATTTCCTCTTCTAATCTGTGCAATTCTACTGTCTCCCCAGAGACAACTGGAGGTTTATTCTTTTTATTAAGAGAACTAATTCCAGCTGGGAGGGAGCACTGTAGTGAAAACATGGCTTAAGTGAAAGTTTATGTTATAAATATTGAGATTCCCCAGGTTTCCTTCCATATTCCTTTCACAGAATGCTAGGTAGCAGGGATATTCTTTCTGGGAAGCAGATGTATGGTGCAGCTTCTGGGATTCTGAACAGCACAACAGAAAAGATCTAAGGATAATGATGACAGGTTTTTGTTTTTTGTTTGTTTTTTAATTAAAATAACACAGTAAATTGCCTTACAGTCAACAGTTGATGAGTCACTTTCATGCATACAGCTTTTTCAGGTTTCATACATAAATATGAATAAATAACAAAAGAACATTAGATATTTAAGAAAACAGAGGCCAAAGAAAAAATAACTTGGAGGAAACACACAATGAAGGTAGAAAGTGCACATACTCCATCTGCTAAATAATAACAAGGTGCTAAAAAAAACAACAACAAAAATAGAAAACAAAGAAAATTTCATGGAAATTACAAATATGATAGCAGAATTAAAAAATTCACTTGGAAGAAATGGAAGATAAAATTGAGGTACCTCCCAAGAAAGCAGAGCAAAATGGTAGCTAGATAGAAAATAGGAAAGAAAAGTAAATTAGGTGATTAGCACAGAAAATCCAACATTAATATCATAGGAATTGGGAAAGGGAGGACAGAATAAAATGGAAGAGGGGAATATAATCAAAGGCATAATTCAATAAAATTTTCTAGAACTGAGGGACATGATTTTCTTTAATGTTAATGTGTGCCAGATATTCTTGCCAAGCACTCTGTGCAGTGCAAAAAAATAGCCACAAATATACATCATGCAATTTCAGAACTGGTAGCAAATAGCGCAGCCTCAGTTTGTTGTTTGCCTTTCATTTTTTAAAAGCAGTTTTATGTAATCAAACTTATCAGTCATTTTTTATGCTTTCTGTCTTTGGTGCTATGCTTAGAAGTACCTATCCCGTGCAAATATTATTTTTAAAAATGCATCTATGCTTTCTTCTTCCTGGATTTACTGTAGTTTAAGATGTGAGGTAGAATATAGATTTATTTTCATTTTATTTTAATTTTTGCAAAATAAGTAGAAGTACCCACATTATTTACTGAGTAATTAATCCATTTCTTACTGATTTTGCAGTCCAAATTTACTATAAACAAAAATTATGTGTATGTAATATAATATAGAAATGCTATATATTTGGGTTTTGAATATTTCTTCTCTTCTATTTTTTGCTGTCTTTGAAGTAGTTTTCATAGTTGGCTGGGCAACTTTTTAACTTATTATTAACTTTTTAACTTTGTAAACTTTAACCATTCTTTTTTAACTTTCTTTTTCAGAAATTCCATTATTTCTTCAAAGGAATTCTAGAAATATGTTTTTCAATATTAAAATAAATATACAGAATCCTCACTGGGTTTGGATTATTATTCATTAAGTTTAAAGTTAAATTTAGACAGAGCTGGTGTGTTCACAATGCTGAATTTTCCCTTTCATTATCATAAAATCTCTTTTGCTCTTCCAAGATTTCTTAAATATCCCAATTTAGAATTATGAATTCATTTTTTTCATATAGTCACTTATATTCCTTTTGTAATGCTACATACTTTATGTTAACTTTTTGTTTTTATACATGGGATTTTTACTAACTATATTAACTAATTATTTGGAGAATGCAGGGAAACTGTGTGTAGGTGTGAGCATATACATGCATATTCATGTATTTTTAAAGAATATACCCTATTTTATACTCATATACTCTAAGGTTCTTCATGCATTCTTCTGGGTTTTCCAGGTATATGGTCATATCAACAATAATAGTTTTGCTACTTCTTATGACTCCTAGGTTCAACCACTCTAAATTTGAAGATCCACAAGTAAATTTTTTTCTCTTTCAGTGGTTGCCACATGTCATTTCTATTTCCTCAAAGTTTTTCCTCTTTTATTTTATTTTTTTTAAAGACTTTATTTGTTTATTTGAGAGAGAGAGAGAATGAGGAGGTGGGCAAAGGGCAGTGGGAGAAGCAGAAGCAGACTCCCCACTAAGTAGGGAGCCCTACACAGGGTTCGATCCCAGGACCCTGAGATCATGACCTGAGCCGAAGGCAGACATTTAACCTACTGAGTCACACGGGTGCCCTCTTTCCTCTCTTTTAACTTCTACTAATTCCTTAGTTTATACCTTAGTCATCAACCTTCAAGGTTTTTGAAGACCTGGTCAGGTGTCTGCCTATGTATTCCTATGTGCCCATGCCTACTGAAGTACTTGACAACTCTATCGAAATTGTCTATTTACTTGCTTGTCTCTTCTACACTGTAAACTACAGGGACTGTTTTATCCAGTGTCTTGCCAGATGCTTGAAACATAGACTCTGAAGTATTGGGGTTTTGGGTTTTTGTTTTGTTTTGTTTTGTTTTTGATAAATCAATAAAATCTATTGCAAATACAGCTTTAATGAGTACTTATTATAAGCTAGGTATTATGTGCTTAATCTTTTATAGTCAAAACAAAGCAGTAAGCAAGATCTAATATCTCTTATAAATAGATAAGGAAACTAAGGTTCAGGTAGATTAAGGTTAGTCAAGGTCCCAGCTAATATGGTAAAGGTATGTTTTGAATTCATGTCCAGAAGACAAAGAATGAGAAACTGAACTACAGGATAACAGAGAATAAATAAAGAATAAATTTGAGAGGGATTCATGAAATAGAACTGGCAAAACTTGATGACTAACTGGCTACAGAAATTGCAGGAAAATTAGAAGTCAAGGATGATCAACATATTTCTTATTTTGGGATACAGGGTTTCCAACAAGAGAAGATAGGAGTATCAGAGCTTATACTGAATCAAGGAACTCTGTTTTGTATATCTTGAGTTACAAGTATCTGTGGGATGTCTAACTAGATGTCTCCAGAAGACAGCTAATATATGGTTCTGTAGCTCAGTGGGGAAGATAGGTCTGAGGCTTGGGGTCTACACTAAAAGCAGTTTAAAATGCTCTTAGCACTGGAACAAAGTTATGTAAAGTAATACTTAGGGACCAATAATATATATTTAATGGTAAAACATCTTAATTCTAAACAGTGTTGAAAAGGATAATAAGTTTAAAAACATAAAGTTATAATATAATTCAATAATTCCCTGAATGCTGGTCAAGGGTTTAAAATTGAGATTGAATAGAACAGTATAATTCTAAAAGAATTAATAGGTGATATTTGAAATAACTATAAAACCACTGAATAGAGAAAATACATCTTGGAACATGAAAAGTTATCTACTATAAAGTGATAAAATGTTCACTGACTGATGAACGTTTCAAAGCTCAGCCCAGAAAATGAGCTGAATAAGACAGGATGCTATGAAGTTAACCCCTGACTAGGATCAAGTCTAGTCCGCTATGCTGGTTCTGGGGAACCCTGTGTAAAGCAGATTTTTTTCTATTGCCAAGTTTCCAGATGGGTTTCCTCATGGCTTGTTCATGTCAGGTTGCAAATCCTGGGCAGAAATCCATTTCACCTTTGGATAAGTTTCATGGGCTCACTCTTTGTACACCTGCTTCTCGTGTTATAAAAGTAAATGAGATTGTCCACTGCTGATACCCATCACCTCCCTTTCCCTAGGAATTTTAGCGAACTGAATCACATTTACCTACTAATTCATATAATTCTAAATATGCCTCACCCTCTAATTATCTAGCTTCACTTTACAATGGAACTCTAGACTTTACTTTTCAAATTCTCACTTCTCAGTTGATCCATGCCTTAAGAATACATTTCCCTATACTAGGGTAACCATGGTAGATTAATACTTCCTTGAGGTGGTAAACACTAGTGCAATACATATTATCACCCTCTAAATAATCATCTGTATCGTGGGTTTGGATTTTAATATTGTAGTGTTTTGTTTTGCTTGTTTTTGACAGTGGGGTGCAATGATAAGGAAAAATTAATAAATAAGAAGGGGTGGCCAAAAAATAACTTCCCCAGGCTTATGTGTTAGAGACTTACTGTCCTTTTGGTTCCCAGCAAATTTGCAGAATGACCTGAAATCAAATCTTCACATACCCGCTTTCAAATATGTAGTGATAAAGAGGCAGAAAAAAATGGTCTTTCAAGGATTTTAATGTACTGTTTCAGAAGAAGAAGACCAGCTGCACTTAGGTAACATCCAGTACAAAGAGTGGTGTAGTTAAAACAATGGGAGGAAATGGCTGCAGCCAAGTATTGGACCTCTGACTCTTAGCATAAATTGTTGTTTTCAGTAGTTCACAAACTCCCCCTATCTCATTGATTATTCTTGGCTGAAATACAGTGAAGCACTGAAATATACCTGCCTCCAGGTACCATTCCCCCATCCAAAAATTATTATTATTATTTTCATTATTTTTTGAATATTGAAATATACTTTATTACTAGACTACACCCAAGATATACTTAATGGGATATAGTTTTACTCTTTTATGTGTTTCTAGATACTATTTACAAAAATTTAACTTGGGATTTTTTTCAATGAATTCAGCATATGGCTCTTCCCATATGCTTCTTTTTTTTCAAGTTTTTATTTAAATATATTTTTGAATACCAGATCCACTGAATGATGAAAGTAACGAATTCCATATCTTTTACTTTTTTGGTATATGTGCTGCCAAAGTGAGCACATATATCTTTTACTTTTTAAGACCAGCTCTTCTTTGAGGGAATGTAACATAATATTATAATACATAGTATATAATATGTTACTTAATATATTATAATTATACATACATAATACTGTTATAATACAGCAATATTATGGCAAGACATGGGGATCTAAGATGTGGTTTAAAGCTCCATTCCAACCCTTACTGGTTATGTGATTTTGGACAAAACATTTAACTTCTGTAAGCCTCAATTTCCTCATTTGTAAATGTGGTTTATAGTATTTCTCAGTAACTTTGTTTATGTAAAGATTAAATGAGATAATGTATATGAGCTATCTTTTGTTAATACAGTATAGCTACTATTATCAGAGATTTTATTTAATCAAGCCACACTGAAGAAAAAGTACATAGCACAGAATCAGTACAGTAATTGGGGAATATTTGTCCAGATCTTGAAGAGTGACATTAACATTAACCTTGATAAAAATATTGCAAAGACGTAAGTTACAACAATTTGGTTTTCCCCTGAACAAATCTCTGACTAGTTTTTTAAAAGAGAAAAAAAAAATACTACACAATATTCTGCCCCAGTAATGTTCTTCTCTCCTAGCATTTATGTGACATTGAAAGATCTGCACCTATAAACTGTTAGCATGTTTTGGAGATGTATTTGGAGATTTCCTTCAGATTAAGGTTCTGTGAATAATTACTTCTACAATAGATTGCCCAATGACCATTGGTGCCTTCCTCTGCAAAATGTGCAGATTAAATCATTTTGAAGATCCCTTTGAGTTCATTCATGATTTTTTCTCATATTGAGAATATCTCTTCAAATAGAAATTTGGAGGGGAAGCTGGGTGGCTCAGTTGGTTAAGCGTCTGCCTTTGGCTCAGGTCCTGATCTCGGTGTCCTGGGATCAAGCCCTGTGTGGGGCTCCCTGTTCAGCAGGGAGTCTGCTTCTCCCTCTCCTCCTGGCTCGTGCTCTCTCTCACTATCTCTGTCTCTTATCTTAAAAAAATAAATAAATAGAACATTGGAATTAGTAGGGAAAAAAGGAAAATGAAGAATGGGCCTAGTGGTTCCTTTTTCTGGGGCCTGCCCAAAGGGCTGTTTACAAGGATGGCTGTCAAAGATTCCCTTTAACCATGGTAAAGACTACCCCCTGAATAATGATTCTTGTAATGCACTTATGCACTAAGAACAGTGAAATACTTTAGCATTCACCAAAAGTAACTAAATGAAACTTATTTCTATTTAAAAAAATTTTTTTAAATACAGATTCAGTGATTTTCCAAAGGAGAACCAAAATCATCTTCTCAACGAGTCATAGTTGTATGGTGTTTTTAGTATGTGATGGTGAATAAGCCAAAATGCTTAATCCTAAAAGAGGAACCAAGGACCCAGGTGGTCAGAATGCATGGTCATTTCTCAAAATTGACAGTTACCAGCTCTGAATAATTGTCCTTCTGGTTGCCAGCAGTCATCTAATACATGCAGCAAGATATTAAAAATAGTAAGAGTTCTCAATTACAAAGTTACAAAGTTACAAAGATGGGCAAATTCCAGAGACCTGCTATACAGTACCTGCTGTGTGTAGAGGAATCAGTAATATACTGTGCACTTAAAAAATCTGTTCAGAGTAGATCTCATGTTAAGTGTTCTTACCACGATAAAATAAAAAAAAAAAAATGGAAGAGATGAGAAGAAGTAACATACAGGATAAAACTCTAATGGGAGTCTTTGAATTTTGAGAAGAGATAGCTTTGCATAGCAACATGTGTTTGAATCTACAATTTAGCACCAATATGATCATAAGATAATAGTGGTGATGATGTAGGTTGAACTTATTAGCTGAATTTCAACCCATGCTCCTGGGTCTTGGTCAATTTTACTGCTATATAATTGACCTCCAGTTGATTAGTTCAAATAAACATAGAAAAGTTCTATTTTGTTCTGGCTGCTTAGTGTGAACAGGCTCCCATGAGCTTCAGAAAGAATGAAAAGGAGAAAAACAATTAATTTTTCTCTGGAAAAGGTAACAGATGTTTCTTATGCTATCAGATGATTGAGGAAGCAAAGTACACCTGGTCATTAAAACCTATAAAATAGCTGTATGATTTACTTAGAGGAGAGTTGACACTGTAATGATTTTGGAAGGGATGGGTACTTAGGTTTAACTTTCAGTAGCATTTTAGCTGTGATGATAAACCAAAATTAAACTAGCAGGTGTTAGTAGGTGCATTTCTGGAAGGTGTTTTTGTGTGTGTGTGTGGTGGCAGGGGGAGTGGAAGAGGGCTTTCCTCTAGTGAAATATGCTGCCTATGTTTCAAGATTTTAAACATCTTAAATCCATATAGTTTTTGAATTACTACCCATAAATGTATAGTGGAAAAATTTAACTTGCATTAATAAGGAGATCTCTTAACTAAATCTCATAATTATAAATATAATGTTTTAACACCAATAATAAGCTTATTACCATGCTTATTATCCAGGTCCCCTTCTTTCCAGTACAATCATGAATTGAATGAATTTTGACAGGATAGCTGAGTTTAGAGCTATAGGTATTTGAGTTCCTTCTTAGAGTAGAAAGCTTGTTATTTCAGAATTAGCCCTTCTTTGTTAATTGTGTATCCTTATCATTTTTATATCACATTTTATAATTTTATAGTATTAGAATTCATGCTTTTTCCCCCCTAGACAGTTTAAATTTAGAAACAAGAAATGGATTCATCTCATAAAATGTTCTTTTGGAAAACACATTCATTATGTAAATCTGCTCCATCTTTGAAGACTTATAAACAAGAGGAAATCTGAGTATCTATTTAGAAATGAAAAAGATTCCAGAGTTTTTAGTTAGTGTTTTTTTCTAAGTCATTAGAATATTGGAATCTTCAAATTTAGGAGAATCTGAATCTTCAAATTTAGGAGAATCTCATTTCTGTTTATTTACTTTTCTTGAGCGGGTCCAAAAATAAATATAGCTGTTAGTTGAGCTCACCTATGCTCTTTAATAACTTTCTTCTTGATATATACTCCTTGAGTGTGATGATATTTTGTGTGATGCAATTTCCCTTGTATACTATTTGGAGATTATGCTCCCCAGTGTGAAGCCCTCTCTCATAGGAACAATTTATCTCTGCACTTTATTAACAACCTCAATTATTAAATGGAAGGGATGATGATAGTGGCATCCACTTCAAGATATAGGCAAGGAGAAAAACTGAACTCTTAGATCTTTTTCTTCTTCTTCATTGGCCAGCTATCAGATCCGAACATTGAGGTCGGTTTAGGCCCAGAATATAATGAGGAACTTTTAACTAGAACAGGGTGAAAGAGTATGAAATGCTATAGTTGTCCAAACTGAAAAGCCTCATGACTCTATGAGCTCCACTTTATTCAATAAGAAACTGTATTCAAAACTGATCTTTTTCTTCCAGGAGCTACAGCCTGGTTGAGGACACAGATACAAAAAAACGTGTACAGACAAAGATGGCAATGAATGCTATACCAGGGGTAAGATCGAAGTCTTGAAAGGCAAATTACGATGAACTGCATTGTGAAGGTGTTATTGAGAAAAGGGCATTTGAATTGTGACCTGAAATGTACCTAGGACTTTTCAGGCAGATATGGGTGTTAGGATGGCTTCAGAAGTATTGGGGGAATATTCTAGTGTCCAGAGTCTTGGTTGCCTCAGTGATGTGCTTCCTAAGACTCCATTTTATCTAGTTAACGGAGTCACCCCTGATCTGTGGTCTAGATAGTCCTAGGTTCTGGCTGACTCACCTGATGCTGTTGCGCATCCTCAGAACCCTAAGTACAAGAGGTCTAGTATCACTTAGACTCTTTGGTGTATGCCAGAACACAGGTGACTCAAGTCCACAGGAGAAAACCAAAAGTCATTTTCCTAGTTGTGTTTCCCTCTGTCTCTCCACCACTCTCATCTGAAGTTGGGTATGATGTGGGCAGGTAAATTTATTAGGTTTGGGGGAAAGTGGGAGAATGGGGAGGGAACTTGGGAAATTATATAATTATTGGTGCTGTTAAGCTTTCTCTTTCAAGTAAGGATCTGAATGGATCATTGCTTGGCTTCCTATGGTATGAGCTATATCAGGTATTAATAAAATCTCCTAAGGTTTTGCCTTTGACTGTGATATAATATTTGCCATAGTTTCCTTTTCTGCACTCAGCCACCAGGCGCTTGCTGGAGAAAAGTTACTAAACTCAGAATCATTCCACTGAGTTTATGACAAACCTATTGTTCTTAGACCAATTTGGTGAGTGTTTACTCTATCTTCCTTTAGGAATATCTAATTTCTGTAAGGTTTGCCAGTTTCCAAGCAAAACCCTCAGCTGTCTTACCCTACTAATCTATTTGACATGCTTCCGAATGTCTGAAATTTTATCACACTCAATTCAGGCTGACCTCTGGAACTCCCCCCACCCCCATATTTAGTAATTTAAACTATACTAAAAAAAAAAAAAAAACTACTTAATTGGCTCCCTCAGGGACCCAGAAAATCAGATAGTTCCTCTGCTTCTGAGTCACTGGGGAACACTACATGTAGTCACTCACCTACTTGCAGAAAGCTGGAAAATTATTACCATGTGAGTAGAAACGAGTAATGATTACATTTACTTGTTATGGCATGGGTGACTAATTCAAATGCTTTCAGGGACCACGCAGATGACAAAAAAGAAAGGAAAAAAATACATACACACACTGAAGCTGGCAAGTGAAATTCAATAGGTGGTTGTGGTTGGATGTATCCTGAACTTCTTACATCTTGTCTAATTGCATTCAAAAAAAATTTTTTTTTTTAAGATTTTATTTATTTATTCCTGAGAGATAGAGAGAGAGAGGCAGAGGCAGAGGGAGAAGCAGGCTCCCAAGGAGCAGGGAGCCCGATGCGGGACTCGATCCCAGGACCCTGGGATCATGACCTGAGCTGAAGGCAGACGCTTAACCAACTGAGCCACCCAGGCGTCCCTGCATTCAAAAATTTTTAAGTTGTATTGAATGGACCCCCAAAATATGTCTGTGGAACAAATGTGCTTCAAAAGAGGAGTTCTTAACCTTTCTGAGGACAAAAATAACATGAGATCCTTGAGTGAATCTTAAATGAGATGTAAAACAGTGCCTGGCAAAGAGTAAGCACTCTGTTATGTCAACCATTAGTATTATGTAAGAATCCTTCCTTTGCTCATTGGAAATATAATCTTTATGTGCATTACATTTTCACATGAATATTTCACTAGTATCCATCTATCCATCAATTCTTGGGTAGCTATTCATTCCTTCAACAGTATTTCTGTGCAGCTACTACATGCCAGACATTGTCCAAGGAGTTGAGAGTTCAGTGGTAAACAAGGTAAAAATTCTTATCCTCAGTGGAGCTTAGTCTCATGGTAACAATAGACACTAACCATAATTATAATAAGTTATAGTTATAATAAGTTGTAATAAGGCATGACAAACGCTACAATATGGAAGCTACCAGTTGTTCTAGGAACACATTTTGGGGTACTAACCTAACATAGGAGATAAAGAAGGCTTTGTGGCAGCATTCATTTTGGTGGTGATATTTGATGATATCATATCTCGAGGGCAGTTGTCAATTACCTGTTTCAAGTTAATTATGCTCCATTTTTATCTTGGAAGGAAAACAAAAATTTGTCCTTGGTGGAGTAATTATTCTATACTTGGGTTTGTTGTCTCCAATTATTATATGTTTGCAAGTATTAGCTTATGTAGACTTGCAAAATAGCTGATACACGGTAGTAAACCAACATGGGATGTTCCGATCTGATTGGCATTTTATAGCATTAGGAAATGGTATAGCAGATACTCAGTTCCATGATTGGGGCACAAAATGCAGTACGTATGTATAGTTAGTGACCAATATATATGGTGGTATTTTTCTCCTAGTCATGGATTTAGAAACCAAAGATGTAGAAGTGGGAGTGGTTTTTCTCACTGTTAATCCTCTTGATAGATTTATAAATAACTTTGTGACCATTTCTGATACTCGATCAAAAAAGTTTAGAACTTTTGGTATCTAAGAGATTAAGTCCACAAGTTTTTCGATCAGTATATCATCAATAAACACTAGTTTTCATGTTTTTAAACCTCATCTAAAAGGAATCATACCTTCTGTATCCTTAGGTTGTTGCGGCAAATAAAAATTAGACCAATGAGAAACCAAGTGACACTTGGAGAAGTAGAACTCAGGTTTATTTTATGCTAACAGACCCAGACAAGCTCACACTAGAAATTCTTGGCCCCAGGCAGCAGGGTTATAGAGCTTTTATAGGGGGTGTAGGGGGTCAGGTTCCAAGGGCTATACTGACTGTTGGTAGGTGGGTTTAAACTGGGGAATGGAGTGGGGGGGTGGGGAGGCTGCTTTAGGTGGGAACAGTAATGCAGGGAGCCTGTGGTGGGAAGCCTGTTTACAGAAGTAGAAATGGCTGGTTATTTCTTGCTCCCAGCAGGGCTTCTGGTTATCTCTTTCTCTACTGACTGAGCTAGTAACTTTCCATCTTCTGGGGCCTGCTTGCCTGGGCCTGCTCTGGGTAATTTTCCTCCTCAAGGAAACATGTTTCTTCAGCTCAACATTACATTTTTGGTATTTATCTATATGGGTAGAGGTAGCTCTAGTTAATTCATTTTAATGACTGTGTAATAGTCCACTGTATGAATATATCATAATTTATCTTTCTACTTCTGATGGACATTTAGATCATTTCCAGTTTTGTGTCTAGACAGTCAGTATTATCATGAACATTCTTGTCTATGTATTTTGTATACACAGTTCTCTGCATACCTAGAAGTAGAATTTCTAGGTTTTAGGGAAAATCTAGCTTTAGCTTTATTAAGTAGTATTAATAGTTTTTTAATATGGTTGTATACATTTACAACACAAAAGCAGTATACAAGTCTTAGTATTGTCAGACTTTTCTGATAAGTACCAAACTATCTCAGTTCTGTTTTACCTTGCACTTTCCTAATTACAAGTGGGATTGGTTATCTAGGCATATATTTTTTAGGCATTCAGAGTTCCTTTTTTTTTGAATTGTGTCTTAAAATCATTAAAACTTAAGTTCTTTGTCAATATTTACAAATTTTCCCATAGCAAAAAAGAATCAATGCCGACTTCTCACTCTTGTTTTTGTTTTTACCTTCCTCTTTGGGGTAGTTAACATCAGTCCTATGTTCCCAGATTGAATTTTTCCTTTCTCTTTTTTAAATTAAAATTTTAAAATTATATTTTTTGTCATATAAACTAAATAAAACCTTAATATTTTGCATCTATAATTCATTTTCAAGGACTTCATGATTAATTAACCACCACCAGAGATTTATGCAAATCAGACTATTCTAATTACTGTTAGGTTTTATAGTCATCTCTGACACTTTCTTTCTGGTGTCATGCCCTAAACTCTTCCTTTACAGAGTTTTTTTCATTTCTACTGAGATTATGGAGCCTGTTTTAACTATCGTGTCTTTCATGATGACTCTAAGCTTGGGAGACAGTCAACAAATTTGACTTCTGTGGATACTGATACTACCTGTACGAATGTATGTCACAACATTTTAACAAAGGGAACTTTTTTTAAAACCCTCTTTAAGGACAATGTTAGGGGAAAAAATGGGAAGATATTTGTGAATGGTAGCAGCAAAACTCCATTTTTCTTATTTCTTAAAGATTGAATTCTGTCTATATTTTGCCCAAGGATTTCTGGCACGTCAAATTCCTTTAGAGTGTCAAAGTTAGGTCCAGGTTTATTAAACATACTAATAAAGTTGAGGAACATATTAGGTGTTTCAGATGACAAGTTAAAAATGTATTTTCTGGTAAGTACTTCAATTTTAACAAATTTAGACCAATCTAAATTTAACTTTGCCTTCTTTGGTCATGTACCCTCAAATTTCAAAATAACAGATTTTGACATATAAATTAGCAAATTCTTGCCATTCTTCTGGTTTGTTAGTCTTCTCTATACAAATTTAATCCTACATATGATACCCTCGGGTATTCTGGAGTCTGGTTCTAGTTACTGGTGTAATAATGATGGGCTAGGGCATGAGAGGAATTATTAACTACCTCTTCTAAAAGAGCTTCCTCAGGCAAGGAAATAACAGCTTTTTTTTAAGCCAGTGAGGAAAGGCAACTTCCAAAGAATGGAAAGAACCCCCTTAGGCAATGGCAGTCAGTGGAGAGTGCTTCACAGGAGAAGAACGGGTGAGTCATTCCTTCCTTTCCATCTTTGTGATCATTGTCTTACTGCCATAAATGAAAAGCAAACAAAGAATTAAGTTGTGTGTTACTAAATTACAGAATCAGTTGAATTCTTAGTCTTTTATGAGCATCAATTTATTCTTTAAGGTAGTAATTTGAGGTTTTAAGCTTGGCATTCTTTTGCATTGTCTTGGAGATCAGCCACCCTACCATAAGGTGCTTGAATTCCGCATAGCCTTCAAAATGTTTTATGGCTTCAGGGACTTGCTCTCAGTGAGACTTTGTTCTAGGTGATATTAAGTTAGTACTTTAGTTGGCTATTGTCTCATAGGCCTCCAAATTTTCCATCCTAGGACACAATATATATGTGTGTGTATGTATCTACAGCCAAAGGTATACCTCCCTCTCTATCTGTGTATGTGTATACATTTGTGTGACATTTCTCTTCTACCCCATCTCAACAGCACAGTCCCGAATATCCTGTAATTCTCCAAGTGTCTATTTTTCGTTCTTTTTCTTGTATCATTATTTATATTAACTGGAGTCTTTCTTTGTAAACACACAAAACTGATTTTGACAAACTTAAGCAAGAAGCAAGTTTGTTGAAACCATAAGGGAGTTCATAGAATGAAACACTGAGAGTTTATAGAATTGTTGGAAAGGTGGGAGAACAAGGTTGAAAAATGGATTGAAACCATGGCATTCTGGAGCTGGAAGCAGCACAAACTCCAGGAAGAGCTTTCTAACAGTACAGACTGGGTGCTCCCACTGAATTGGGTGAACTACAGATTTTTCTTCTCTCCTTGCATAATGATTTCAGTGTTTAAATCCTAGAAGATAGGGGCGCCTGGGTGGCTCAGTCGTTAAGCAGCTGCCTTCGGCTCAGGTCATGATCCCAGGGCCCTGGGATCGAGCCCCACATCAGGCTCCCTGCTCCACGGGAAGCCTGCTTCTCCCTCTCCCACTCTCCCTGCTTGTGTTCCCTCTCTCTCTGTTTCTCTCTCTCTGTCAAATAAATAAATAAAATCTTAAAAAAAAATAAATCCTAGAAGATAGTATCCAGTTGTACAAGTGTAGATCATTTGCTGGGGAGCAAGGAAGGAAACTGTGGCTCTATTTGAAAGGGGAAATGGATGCTGGAAGACCCCAACTGGCAAGCATGTCCTACACGTGGACAAACGATGAGCCAAATCACTTTTGAAAATAGATGTGATATTTTGTTTTTGTGTTTTGATCTATTTTGAGATACTTTAATAGGTGAGCTTTGGCCAATTCAAGATTGCCATAATTTATCTGTTTTACTGTTGTTGCATTATTTTATGCTCTCTGATGTTTTGTCCTTGTACTTCCTTCACTGAAAAGCTTTTAATTGTAAAAGTTTATAATTGTAGAAGTTTAGGGGCGTCTGGGTGGCTCAGTTAGTTAAGCATCCGACTCTTGGTTTCAGCTCAGGTCATGATCTCAGGGTTGTGAGATCCAGCCCCACATGGATCTTAGCGCTGGGCGTGGAGCCTGCTTAAGATTCTCTCTCTCCCTCTCCATCTGCCCCTCCCCTACCCCTCTCTTAAAAAAAGTAAAATAAATAAAGTTTATATAAAATATAAATTCAAAAAAGGGATCGATTCACAGTATATAAACATTCTTTATTTTTAACAAATATCATTATGTACTATATACTGTATTTTAAATAATTTATTAAGACCTGCAAACACTTTTTTAGAAATCATCTACTGAATAAGTTTCTTGGTTTTTTTTTATAAGAAATACTGTATTTTTTATCTTTTTTCCTCCACATTGACTGTATGTAGTCTTAGATATGAAATGATATGAAATGAGTTGTTCCTTAGATTCATTTCAGGAAGAACTGAAAATGTTAAGAATTTGTCTCGATTGACGGGGTGGTGTTATACATTTGAGATGCAGAAGAGTCAACCTCCTGTGACGGTGTCTGTAGTATTAATGTGGACTACAATTTCACTGTTACTGAATAGCATAAAATAGGCAATTATGTGTGTGTTTGCATGAATGTGGTGTATGTGATCATTTCATATAAAAACCCACCTGAAGCAATGTCCTCCACAGAAATTGGTGGACTGCATTTCCCCAGAACACCAATACCTCTGTTTGAATATATTATCTCAGGAGAGACGTGCGGTCACAGATGTGAGCCAGGACCAGGAGCGAATTGGCAACATTTCGGTAGGAACTGATGGGGTTTTGGACAGTGGGGTGGAGTCCAGAGATGACGACTAAGAAAGAATTCTTTTTTTTTTTTTTAAGATTTTATTTATTTATTCAACAGAGAGACACAGCGAGAGAGGGAACACAAGCAGGGGGAGTAGGAGAGGGAGAAGCAGGCTTCCCCACAGAGGAGGGAGCCCGATGCGATGCGGGGCTCGATCCCAGGACCCTGGGATCATGACCTGAGCCGGAGGCAGACGCTTAACGACTGAGCCACCCAGGCACCCCCTAAGAAAGAATTCTTGAGACGTCTTTGGTGCAAAACGGTGGTTTATTAAAGCCCGGGGACGGACCCGTGGGCGCAAAGAGCTGCTACACCGGGGTTGGAGAGGTGGCTGATTATAAACTACGGGGCTGGTGGAGGTAAGGAAAAAGGGAGTTTTCCGAAAGAACTTTCATATGCTAACGAAGACTCACAGGATACCCGAGGCCTTGCCCTCGTCAAGTCAAGGTTGTTTACCCCTCTAGTAAGGCATTAACATTAAGACAGTTGGGAACTTCCTAAAGGAACATTACACTCTATCCGTTTCCATTATCTGTCAGTGGGCTGCAGGTTAAAAGGGCATTTAATTGTATCTATATTTCCTTCTGGAAGCTAGGTTATTGATGATAGGAATGCTTTGTTCTTGTAGATTACTAAGACATTAGTAAACTGGGGGAGACTCTGGTCTGTAGGATTGTGATCTCTATAGGTTAACTATTTGTTTTTCCTTCAGGGCAGCCAGGAGTGCCTGAGGAATGTCACATATATCCCACGGAGGGGGGTGAGGGTTGCGTGGTGTCAGCTTCTGCTTTGTCCTCAGCTTGCCTTCTGTTCCCTCATCAGGAACAAATACCAGAATGGCCTGCTAGAGCTAAATGCCAGGAAACTGGACATCTGAGCTGGAAAGGGGTCTTGAACCAGACAGTTTATCTGGAGTTGAAGCATGAGCAGAAGGCTGAAATCAAAACCTAGCCGAGAGGAACCGGTAGATTATTGCTGGCAGAGAGGAGAGCAATACAGGAAATTAAAGGTCAGTCAAACAGTGGGGTCGGTACAAAGTAGCAGACAGAAATCGTGCAGCAAGAAATATCTGTTTAGGAGAAGCAAGCCACCTTTGCATTTCTCCTTGAGGAACTGGTTCCAAAACATGCTCCTGAGAGGTTAAATTTGTGGAAGAGGAGGGATTGGTTGCTAAAATGGATCCTGACGGGCCGAGAAACAAAGATTAAAGACAAAGGCTGAGAGACAAAGAATGGGGACTAGCTGTGTGTCAGACGAGTCTTTCAATGACAAGAGCCTGTGGAAAGAAGCAACATGGGGGTGGGAGGGGCTCCTTTCACACAATATAATGTTGCCGAAGAAACTATTTTACATTCCTTCCCTTCTTTTCATCTAGCTGTTAGACTTTAAAGAATTCTTGAAGACTGTGTTTTATGCTTTGATCTAACAATTAGTCAAGTTAATAAAAAAAAAAAATAAGCAAGAGAATTGGAAAAAATTATGAAACAAACGCTTTAATTGCATGTAAGGTTTACATATCTCACACTGACTTTTAGCTATGAAACTAACTTTTTCTCGTTATGGCAGGAGAAAACATTTTTTTAACTTTTTATTTTGGAAAATTTAAAATCTACATGAAAGTAGAGAAAGGGGCACAATGGACAACCATTTATCCTCTGGTAGCTTCAACAATCATACGTTTCCTGCTGTTTTTTGTTTTGCCTATTGTCCCCATCATGTGCTGTTCTTGTTTTCAATTATTTTACAGCAGATCCTGGATTCACATTATTCACGTAGAAATGCTTCATTATATGTATCTAATAGATTATGAATTTTCCAAATTTAATAATAACAATATCACACCTGACAATTCTATAGTAACTCCCTAAGAACAGCATTTCTTTGTCTATAGGAAATAGAGCTTGTACTATCTCTTTCTTAGATCTGTGTAACACATAAGATGATTCATCTTCCTAGTTTATAAAGATACAAGAGACACTTTGAGTCTCATTTGTAAACAGGCCATATATTACTATTTTCTTAAGAGTGTAAGTATTTCTGAGAATACTGACAATGTCATGTTGTGGATGCACTCTACAGTCAGACAGAACATCCATTTTATTTCCTAATACTGTGCTCCTAGCTTTGACATTTCAGTGAGAAGAGGATTGGGATGGTATCAGGGACTATCATGGTTGAAAAGTAATATTTCATTTCAGCATTGGAGGGACTAAACATCTGTCCAACTTTAGATGTTATCTTTGGCTAGAAACCTGTATTTACTGTCACAGCCCAGACGGAAACCAGGTGTGAGGGATGTATGTTAACTCTCTGTTAACCAGGAACTGTTATAGGTGCTAATGTGAGAGATATTAGACATAGATTCCTCAGGAAGTTCGAAAAGAGTCTGGAGAAATAATTTTATCCACCTGTTTGCTTCTAGAAAAGTCCACAAAGTGCATCTGAGATATCAGAAAGAAATCATCAGGGGAACTGCTTACCTAAAGTCTCTGTACATTCCTACAAATTGCAATTGATTACAAAAGAATAATATAGAAATAATTTTTCACTTGTAAGAAGATAAACATTATATGATTAGTCTCCATCACTGATTGTTTTTTGAGGGCTCATTTGCCCCAGGCTTCATGTTTAATGTGAGTTCATTTTCGACTTTCAAGGCATTCATGGGTCATGAGGTATGGTAAAATAGGGAAATATTTTATGGTTACTCATTAATACTGCAACATATACATTTAAAAATCATAGAGAAGAAGTGAAGGCTAATTTGGCTAGAGACTGGATGAAATAGTAGAGGACCAAATGGGAAGCAGGCATCGAATCTAATAAATATTAGGTACAAACTGAATATCAAAAATTAAATAATAAAGTATCTTTTCTGGTTTACATAATTTCTAGTGGGCCATGTGCTTTGTAAGAGATTGTAGTTATATTTACTCAAAACAGATGCCATATAGAGAAAATGCTTAGTAGCAGGAAAACGTGGGCATTGGAGTCAGCTGGATCTAGGTGTACATAATATTTCTTCCACTTAATTATTTTGTGTGACCTTTGACATCTGTTTTCTTTTAATATCAATCGACTTGGTTATATAATAGGGATAAAAATCTCAATATCAATAAATAGTGATAAAACATAGGAAACGTTTAGCGCTCTGTAAAGGTTAGTTCCATTTCCTCCATTAACCAGTATAAAAGAAGAGCCATGGAATAATTTTGAGATGGAGAAGGTGAGAGGACCATTGTCACTCGGGTGGAAATAATTAATTTTATAGGAAGACTATATATTGAGCCTTCTAAATGAGCCCAGAAGAGTATAAGATCCTACTGGGAGCATACACTTTATCATACTCATATTCTTATTTTATTAGGACCTGCATCAGATTTTGAACAAGGTAGGTGCCCAGTGAACTAGTTGATTAATGAATATCAAAAACTGTTTTTAAGATTGAAGTTTATATATCTCAATACAGGCTTTTAGCTATGAAACTGACTTTATTCATCATGGGAGGAGAAAACATTCACTGTGATCTAGCTCCATGTCTTATAGAAGCCAAAATGAATCTGGTTGCCCTGGCAAGCAGACATGAGTGAAAGGGATGGAGCAGATGCTTGCCTGCGAAAGTAAACCCAACTTCAACTTTGTTGTACCTGGAATGGCATGATCTTTGACCTTGAAGTGCCACAGAAGGCAACTCAGAACCACACTGGAACTTACTACTACGTGGCCTCTAACCAACTTGACTCTTGTCAGCAGACCCTGCTGTCATTATTCAAGGACTAGATGAAGGAATCAACTCCACCATCTTCCTCATTATTGTTGTCACCCCTGGAGTGGGTGTAATCACCATAGTACTGTTTTTGAACTATTGACCCTGCAAAACACAGAGATGGAAATTGCCCTATAGGCAGAAAGAGAAGAACAAAGAGGAGGAAAACCAGCTTGCTGCTCAACAAGCAGAAAAGTGCAACACACATAATTGTTAAGTAGAAAGAGCTATTTGCATCTGACTCTTGATTTTGGCTCAGGTCATTATCTCAGGCTCCTGGGATTGAGCCCTGAGTCAGGCTCCTCATTCAGCAGGGAGTCTGCTTGTCCCTCTCCATTGGCTTCTCCCCCTGCTCTCTCTCTCTATAAAATAAATAAATAAAATCTTAAAAAAAAAAAAAAAAAGAAGCAAGAGCTATTTGGTTGAAGGTTACTTCTACTACTGAGTTTTCCTAAGGGAGGAAAGAGTTGGTAGAAGAGGAAGGAAGAGACATTGCCCTTTGTGGTCTGCAGCCCCATAAAACAAGTGTTTCAGGCACCCATTCCCTTGTATCCAATCCATCCACAAGCTCAACTCCCCTGAGTTCACTCTAGTCACTAGGAATTTCAGTCTCAGTGTTCCACTAGTGAGAGGACCTCTTGCTCTTTGTTGTGTACTTAATCAGTCCACTCTTAAATTCAAAATGGAAGATCCTGCCCATGTCTCATCATCCCCATTCCCACTGCCTTTGCTCCCAAACATCAGACTGAAGACTTTGAAATATCTCAGAACTGCAACTTATTTCTCATGGTTTCATGACTAAGTGGGAACCAATTTCTTAGTCTAGAAGCAAGACTTTGAAGGGAGTGAGTAGCAAACAGAGGGATAGAAATCAGAATGCTGTTCTTCTCTACATATTCCCCTGCTCCT
Source organism: Mirounga leonina (assembly GCF_011800145.1). Classification (NCBI taxonomy): domain Eukaryota; kingdom Metazoa; phylum Chordata; class Mammalia; order Carnivora; family Phocidae; genus Mirounga; species Mirounga leonina. The sequence continues at coordinate 6,115,572 of NW_023270702.1, forward strand.
CTCACCTGGGGTTCTGGAATGCCAGTTCCCAGAGCTGAGCTTGATACCATTATTAAGGGTGAGTGACCAATTAGGTTTCATCTCAACAACCATCTCTTACGTGCCTTGGAGGAGTATAAAAATCATAAGAAACTCCACACTGGGTCAGACAAGCAGCTTACTTAGCCCAGTGTTCTATCCCTGAGGTGGAAGTTAGAGTTATTCCATTAAATTGGCCTCATAAATGAAGGTTTCTAAACATATCCAAATTCCTTTTCATAATCCAATATGGAGTAATCATCTGTGAATTCACATATGACATACTAATTTTTTTTTTTAACCTATATAGGTTCTTAGGGTAGAGTTCCAATGTTTATTCTCTCTTTCCACAAAGAGGTATTTTATATTCTGTAAACTATTTCCTTTAAGCTTCAGGAAGATTCTTCTGGTAACAATGTTTACCATATGATTTTATGATTCAGCTTCCTTCGCTGTTCTTTGGTAAGAGTATATTCACCTTTAGAGAAGGTGAGGATTCATAAAAACAGATATTTTCTCCCAAATCAGACATGTATGGGTCACTCAAGTGTTGGATATGGTAAAGATAAAAGTGATTTTATGATAATCAGAAAAAAAAGCCATGATACAATATATAGAAAACCCTAAAGCTCCCACCAAAAAAACTATTAGATCTAATAAAGGAATTCAGTAAAGTTGCAGGATACAAAATTAATATACAGAAATATCTTGTGTTTTGATACACTAATAGCAAACTATCAGAAAGAGAAATTAAGAAAATGATCCCATTTACAATTGTATCAGAAAGAATAAAATACCTAGGAATAAATCTAACCAAGGAGATGAAAGACCTGTACTCTGAAAACTATAAGACACTGATGAAAGAAATTGCGTATGACACAAATCAATGGAAAGATATACTGTGCTCATGGATTAGAAGAATTAATATTGTTAAAATGTCCATGCTACCCAAAGCAATCTATAGATTCAGTACAATCCCTCTTAAAACACCAGTGAAATTTTTCACATATTAAACAAAGAATTCTAAAATTTGTATGGAACCATGAAAGACCCCAAATACCCAAAACAATCTTGAGAAAGAAGAACAAAGCTGGAGGCATCATACTTCATGATTTCGAACTATACTGCAAAGCTGTAGTAATTAAAACAGTATGGGACTGACACATAAACAGCTAGATCAATGGAACAGAATAGAGAGTCCAGAAATAAACCCATGCTTGCATGGCCAACTAATCTGCAACAAAGGAGGCAAGAAGATACAGTCAGGGAAAAAGTCTTCAATAAATGGTGTTGGGAAAACAGGACAGCTATAAGTAAAAGAATGAAATTGGATCACTTTTTTGTGCTGTATACAAAAATCAACTCAAAATGGCTTAAAACTTAGATGTAAGACCTGAAACCATAAAACTCCAAGAAGAAAAGATAGGCAGGAAGCTCTTTGATTAGTCTTAGAGATATTATTTATTTATTTATTTATTTATTTATTTATTTATTTATTTATTTTTGGATCTGTCTCCTAGGGCAATGGCAATAAAAACAAAAACAAGCAAATGGGAGTCCTTCAAACTAAAAAGATTTTGCACAGCAAAGGAAGCCATCAACAAAACAAAAAGGCAACCTATTTAATGGGAGAAGATATATGCAAATAATACATCTGGTAAAGGGTTAACATCCAAAATATATAAAGAACTCACACAAATCCATATAAAAATAATCTGATTAAAAAATCAGCAGAGAACATGAATAGACATTTTTTCAAAGAAGACATACAGATATCTGACAGATACATGAAAAGATACTCAATATTACTAACCATCAGGGAAATGAAAACCAAAAGTAAAATGCAATATTATCTCACATCTGTCAGAATGTCTATTATTAAAAAGACAAGAAATAACAAGTGTTGGTGTGGATGTGGAGGAGAGGGAACCCTGGTACACTATTGGGAATGTAAACTGGAACAGCCACTATGGAAAACAGTATGGAAGTTCCTCAAAAAATAAAAAATAGATCAACCATATGATCCAGGAATCTCACTTCTAGGTATTTATCTGAAGAAAATAAAAACAATAATTTGAAAAGATATATGCACTCTCATGTTTATAGCAACATTATTTACAATAGCCAAGACATGGAAACAACCTAAATGCCCCTTGATAGATGAATGGATAAAGATGTGATATATATACACACAATGGAATATTACTGAGCTGTAAAAAAGAATGAAATCTTGCCATTTGTGACAACAGGGATAGACCTTGAAGTCATTATGTGCAATGAAATAAGTCAAAGGACAGATACTATATAATTTCACTTATGTGTGGAACCTAAAACAAACAAAACTACCAAACTCATAGAAAAAGAGATCAGATTTTTCTTTTTATTGTATCTATACAAGAAGATGGATGTTAACTGAATCTATTGTAATCATATCACAATACGGTTGACCCTTGAACATGGTTTTGAACTGCAAAGGTCCACTTATATGTGGATATTTACAGTTTAGTACTATAAATGTATTTTCTCTTTTTGTGATTTTCTTTATAATGTTTACTCTAGTTTGCTCTGCTATAAGAATATAGTATATAATACATATAACATACAAAATATGTGTTAATTTATGTTATCAGTAAGGCTTCTGGTCAACAGTAGGCTATGAGTAGTTATGTGGATTTTGACTATGTGGTGAATTGGCACCTTTAACCCCTGCATTAAGGGTCAACTGTGTATGTAAATCAACCATCGTGCTGTATGACTTAAACTTATACAGTAGGGGCACCTGGGTGGCTCAGTCCGTTAAGCGGCTGCTTTTGGCTCAGGTCATGATCCTGGGGTCTTGGGATCGAGCCCCACATCCGGCTCCCTGCTCAGAGGAGAACCTGTTTCTCCCTCTCCATCTGCCTGTCACTCTGCCTACTTGTGCTCTCTCTCTGTCAAATAAATAAATAAAATCTTTAAAAAAAAAAAAAAAACTTATACAGTAATGTAGGTCAATTATTTCTCAGTGGAACTGGAAAAAAAAAAGTTAATTCTCCAAGTTCAGGGTTCTTCTTCTGTAATGCAAATCACTGGGTATGCATGCATCATCTAGGGCCACCAGCATTGTCCTTCCATATGGAACTTGTAAGACATGGAGAACCAACACAAACGAAAATGAGGTTTAAGTAATGAAGTCTTTTGTCTCTGACATAGCAATCTGGAATTTTCTGCCAGTATGAAACAGTAATGAAAAGGGTAAAATCTCATACCCTGCACAATTCTTGGTATCAGTCAGGTAACTAAAAGTGAGGGGAAGCAAACAGGGAAAAAGAAGGACTAATGTCATTAAGGAGGGCACATGTGGTGATGAGCACTGGGTGTTCTATGCAACTAATGAATCATTGAACACTACATCAAAAACTAATGATGTAATATATGTTGGCTAATTGAACATAATAAAATAAAAAATAAATAAAGAGTTAATTTGACTCCCCCCAAAAAAGAAAAAGATTATAGCTAGTGATAAACAATACAATGAAAATTAAATAGCATACATGTAAAAATATGATAGAACCTTAAATTCTATACAGAGCATATCTAGGATACAAAATAATTACTAGACAGCTGTGAAGACAGGCATAGTCCAGTCAAAAAAGTGTGTAAATTCACCGTTTGATAATGTGTTAAAAGAATTAGATTAGAAAGAATCAGGGTACATAAGCCTTTAAGAAGATAATGTTCATAATATCCTAATCAGGTCAGGACAAGAAGAAAAGGAAAATCTTTTTCCTTAAACAAAAGCATCTCTACCCCACCACCAACACCAGGAAAAGCCTCCATCCATTTGTATCAATTCAATCCATTTAAAAAGGATCTAGTGACCACTCTCCCCCCCACAGAATGGGCTGTCAGCTCTGGTAGGTGATAGGAACTCAAGACTGGGTTCTGATGGAAGGCAGGAAAAATAATTTGGAAGATACCCCATAGGAAATGACCCTGATAACAGCAAATGGTGACTTCAGTCAGTACCTGTCAGGAAAGTTAACACATTCAGAATTAGGTGCTTGAAATTTGGGGTTCCATACAGAATTCACTAACAGAGATGGCCTAAGGAATTTCCCCAGAGACAAGGTTATCCAATGAGATATAAAGTGACATTCCAGCAGAGATTTGGGCATATTTACCTATGAATAGCTGAGGATAAAAGCAAAATAAAACAGCTTAGGAAAAATGTCCCCTCTAAGGAAGCAGATGTATTGCAGCATAGAAAGTTCGAGGCATTTGATCCCAACTGCTGGATGCTGAGCTAAGAGAGTCAGGGGAGGATGAAGGAGAAGAAGAAAATAAGTAGAACAGGGATCAGAGGATTGTAGAGCAGCCATACCAAGATCAGTAAGGATGGAAAGAAGATGATTAATCACGTTTAATATGGTTAGGAAGTAAAGGAGGAAAATACTTATCTGGAGAAGTATTATCCCACAAAAATAGAATGCAGGCAGTATTTGTCATTTTAAGCATTCTAGAAGCCACATTAATAATGTGAAAAGAAACAGGTGAAATTAAGTTTAACAACATACTTTATCTAATATGTCCCTATTTTCATTTCACAATGTAATCAATATAAAATTTTAGTAAGATATTTTATATTATTTTTCATACTAAGTGTTTGAAAGCTGCTGTATATTTTACATGTATAACACCTCGCTACCAGAATAGCCGTATTTCAAGTGCTGAATAGCTATATGCAGCTGATGCCTACCCTATTAGTGCAGATCTAGACTAGGAAATACATAATCATTAAATTTGATGGGGAGATTTAGGAAGAAAGTTCTAAGAAATATATAATTCTATATAAAGGTACAGATCTATTAAAGAACTTGCTTTTGGAAAATTAATTAGAAAAGGAGTGGGTAATGAAATGTAAATTCTCAGAGTACGAGAATAAGGTCTCTAAGTAGAATGACATTAAAGGTTTCCTTGCAAGGGAAGATAAGTAGGAGTTAGGGTAAAGAAAGAAAAAAATAATCTTCATTCCTGATATTATAGCCCCCATGCTGTACGTTGGGGGCAGCAAGCCCTATGAGAAAAAAATGTAAGCAGGATGTTTAAAGGGATATATGCTTGAGGATTAGTATGGACTTTGAGCAAAGTAATCTATGAAGAAAGAATAAACCTCCTGAGCAAAGATCAACATAGAAGCGGTGAACAATTAAGTGAATTAATAGAAAAAAGTTTATAAAATTTGGAAAAATAGATGGTAGATATTTGTTAAATGGCAACATCTGGTACATTTAAAAAACTTCTAATTTGAAATAATGTTACACTTGCAAAAGAGTTGCAAAGATAGTACAAGTATTCTTATATGCTCTTCCCTCAGCTTCACCTAATGTTCCATTTTACAGAACCTTGGTATGGTTATACAAAACTGTCATTAATATTAGTACAATACTGTTAAATTAACTATAGACTTCATTCAGATTTCTCCTGGTAAATTTGTTTGTGTGTCCTGGGGGTGGAAGGTCTCTGTTTTCTCTTACAAATTTATGTGGAGAGATGAAGAGAAAACTGCCCATGAGAATGATCCAGGACTCGGTGGAGGAGTTGGTGAGATACTGTGGAGGGCCTCATGCATCCAGGTAGAAGAGACTGATTCTGAGAGTGAATCTGGAGACTTCAGCTGATTGGCTGATAAGCAGTCATTGAAAATTGGGAGAAAATTTAGGATAACCAAAGGATGCTGTGGTCAGAAAGGAGCTGAGAAGTGGAAACACGAGTGCCTAGAACCGCCTGATAGGATATAATCCAAAGACTTAACTGAGCAGTCAGAATACTTCATGTGTGGATTTTCTACCTCTGGGGTCCAATTGAACTGTTCCTCCAAAAAAATAGAGGTGAAATAGACTATGATTGCAGCAAGAGAACTATTTTTTTTTCTCTTTTATAGAAACTTAAAGCAAAAAGCAATCCATTAAATTTAATGCTACAGTCTTATTGATTTGATGATCTCTTTTTATACATTTGTTTGATAGAGAGGCTTGAGAATGCTTTGAAAATTAGAATAATTATTATGAAGAATCTCCACAGAGTGCTCTCTTACTTCTAAAGTCAACACTCTTCAGTGGGTACCATGCAAGAAGCCGTTGTTCTGAAATACCCAGGACTCTGTCACATTCTCCTGAATATTCATAATAAATTCATGTTTTTATTAATGATCTCAGGCATCTGGAGATTCCAACCCTCTTCACAAATTTCTTGTAAAGTTTTCCTTATAGGTCCATTTATCAAAAAGACTATTTAACAACAAAAAAAGGGGGAGAGTAGATAAGAAGAGAAACTCTTCAGCTTTCACTGTGCTTCTACATCAGAACATTTTATAAAGAGGCTCTCAGAATCAATTCTGAGAGGCTCCCCTACAGTCCTTTATATGGCATATCTGATTATTGCTGATGTCAGGATTTGTTCCTGTTATTCTTGGAGGCCAGCATCAGATGCTGTGTTGTAAATGACTCTTTTCAAGTATAACTTAGATTGTCAGGGAAAAATATAAACAAAAGTGAAATGTGGGCCAAAATAAATATTAATTTAAAAACCATAACCTTAGGTCCAAAATGAAGTAACTTTTTTAGCTAACATCTGCAGTTTGCTAAACTGTCTGCACTTGGAGTAAATGAGAAAAAAAAAAAGGAAGAAAGAGCTGAGTAGAGAAAATATTAGCGCTAATAGGCACAACAGTTTATGAGAGAAAGCAGACCGAGAAGTGAGATGTATATACTCTTCCCAATAACCCAGTGGTAATCTGGTCATGAACATTTCTTCCCCAATCCCAGTTTGTTTGAGCATGTGAGAGTCTTGATTCTTCCTTGGACCATAGCGCTGCTCTCCCCAGGACACGAGTGCAGGCTTTCCTGCTGTGCCATGCAGCCTCTCACCGCCCTTGAAATAGGTCAAATTTGGTTCTGCATTTTCCCATAGAGTTCTGCTCAGTCTTCTGGAATTGAGCCAGTAGGGAGAGTCCTAGGGGAGAAATTTCACTGCCAAGGAAGATGTCACACCAGCTATTTATTTCTTTATGGGCTAAAGGCTTTCTCATGTAATTGAACAGATGCCTTCGAGTCTTAGGCTTAGTGCACTTTACAGTTTGCCAAGCGCCTTCCTATTATATGGACGCGTTTGCCTTCACAGTAATAACCTAACCCTATGGGGAGACAGCAGATATTAGTATTCTTAATTTTATAAAATTAGGAAACTGAGGTTTAAAAAGTTTTATTGACTTGTTAGTCCTATGTATTTTATTCCCCCTTCCATATTCTTTCTGTTATATTACCCGTGATCATTTTCTTTAGTTTTATAATTATTAAAAAATATATGCAACAACTTTGCAACAACTTTATAATGCATTCATTAAAATGATCAGAGAAATAGGGTTATGGACTATCCTCATGCAAATAAAATGTAGGAAGTGAAAATAATATATCTATCCTGAAACTCCAATATAGGAATGCTATAATTCTGCACCATTTCAATTGTTAGCCTGTCTTCTAGAACTTTCAATGAATTTTTGAAATATTTAATTTTGAGTCTGCTACAGCTGTTTTCAATAAAATAAACTTTTTTGTTTGGTGTTTTCTCCAGTGGTTTAAAATCTGCTATGAAACATAAATAGACATTAAACATTTAACATTTGTTAAAGGACAACGACAAACATTAAACATTTGTCAACGTTAAACAAGTTATGGGTCACATTTTCAAGTTTGGATACCTGTTGTATCTAGAAAAATGTATGTAAGTCCCAAAGTTGGGAAACTTACTGTACTCTCTGGAAACCAGCATCTTGATGCTGATACATGCCGATGTCTGTGTATGCTTACGAAGATAAATTATAATAAATATAATCTTCACACCAAAAAGTTTCTGACCACATAAGAAATAATCTTCAGGTGCCTGTTGTTTTCAAATCCATATTTTGTCATAGAATTTGGAATAGTAAAATGATGTAGTTAAAAAAAGTCAAGGATGCAAGCAGAACTTCCCTGATCTTCCAAGGCAGTATATATACAGCATAGGATTGAAATTTAAGAATGAGCCCTTTATCAGTTTAGAAGATAAATGTTCAACTGAAGAAATACCACTGAAAGTTGTTCTACTCTACAGTTGGGAACAACCTTGGTTTCTGTTTCAGTACCATTAATACTGGGTCCCCTGGGGTATAATGGATTCCATGGATTTAATATGTTACCTATAGTGTGTTTAACTGCAATATATTTTCAATGAACTTTGAGTTCAACAATTTCATTTCAGATATGGAAAATGTCAACACCACACTTCCAAGAGCCAGAACTTACTGCTGTTATAAAAGAAATGTGTTTCAAATACTTTAAAGAAACTAATTTCACATTCTTAATATTTCTGCAGGGTTAAAAACAGAATGAAAACTAATATGACCCCTGCAACACTTTCAAAAAATATTTAACATGGATTATAAATACAAAATTCTCATGAGGCCCATGGATGCTGAATAACAGAATGAGAATGTATTGGAAAAATGTACTTGCCAATGTGAATACTTGACATTTACTTGGACACAGTACTCATTTGATAGGAAAGTTGCTTGAAATTAAATTTGAAGTTTTCTGATAGGACAGGTATATTTCGCACACCACTGCTGTCTACCTGGAGAAGTGCTATGAAAAGGTGAATAAGCCAAAGTATTAGAAAATTCCATAACAATTTTTTGAAGAATCTTAGCTTTTTATTTATTTATTTGTTTTTAAGATTTTACTTATTTATTTGTCAGACAGAGAGAAAGCACAAGCAAGGAGAGTGGCAGAGGGAGAGGGAGAAGCAGGATCCCCGCTGAGCATGGAGCCCAATGCAGGGCTCGATCCCAGGGTCCTGGGATCATGACCTGAACCGAAGGCAGATGCTTAACCAACTGAGCGTCCCATGACTCGTCCTGTTGTAAGACATCATATACCGCCAGCTACAGGAGTGGGGCATCTTGTAAAGTGGCTGAGAACTCTTTTGGAAGAGTGACTGCTGTGTTCTTTAAAAAAAAAAAATGGCATACTGATTTCTATATCATAGTGACCCAATAATATTTGTTAAATGAAAGGATTCAGCACTTTAAAAGATTATTTTTAAAGGCTTAGATAAGTGTGGACCATCTACCTGACATGACAATAATAATGCCTTGATTGAAACTTTGTCTAAGCCCACAATAAAATTTACTTTTGCCATAGAGAGAAATCTTTAAAACCAAAGAAACAGTAATTTATATCTGAAATTCAGTCATCTCTGGTAAATGCAATGTATCTCACTATTTGATCTTTTTCAAAACAAAATTTAGAGATATAAACATTATTCCTGGTTTCTCTTTTTTAAGGAAGCAACATACTTTTATTGGTTTTGGTAATTAGATAGATGTCCTCACTACAGCTGTGTGTCAAACATTTATTCCCAGTCACCATGACAAGATGCCTTTGAATCTTACTTTAGAATGATTTGTCACTTTATTAATCATTCATTCATTCATTCAGTTTTGAACAGCCCCAAGCCAGTGTGGTGATTTGTCATTTAGAGAAATAATCTTGGATTAGGTTCCGAGTACCACAGTGATTTGCATGTTTTTGTTGTTGTTTTGTTTTCTTCACAGGGGCTGAAACTTTATGTGAACTATGTGAAGTAGAAGTTCATTGGAATTGACATGTAAATATTTGTTCTAACCACAGGTACATTACAGTACATGCATGTTAAGAGGACCAGTGAGGAATAGGAAAGAACAGTGCTCTAGATGTCAGGAGCATTGGAATCCCTAATCCACAATTAACAAGCCAACATTGGTTATTAATTTATACTGTCTAGATCTGTTGCCTCATTGGTCTAATGGAAGGTTTGGAGTAAGTGAGATCAAGTTCAATGACTCTCCTACGTGTTTTTGTTTTGTTTTATTTTTTGTAATTTCTGATTTTTCAGTTTAAGTTGTTTTAAGGTCTTTTGTTTCCTTAAGATATATACATTCCATATTGATTATTTTAAAGTGAGTCATTGGTGACCAAATTTAATCTTGTCACAAAATTTCATTCTGAAAAAAATTTACAAGCGGCATTAAATTCTATGTTTCTCTAACGATTATTGTAATTAAGCCATTTGTGTCCAAAAACTAACTTTGGCTCTGATAACTGAAGCAAAGGCTTTGAAAAGTCTGACCCTGGAAATAATTTCACAACATATTACCACACAATTGGAAAAAGAACTCTCTCTCTCTCTCTCTGCCTGTCTGTCTCTCTGTCTCTTTCTCTTTCACACACAGGCACACAAAAAATAATAAAAAGAAAATAAAACTTTAAACTCTTTTTTATTTTTAAAATTTGTACTAAACTCAACACCCAAAGAACAAAGAATACAGTCAAGAAATGGGCAGAAGACATGAACAGACATTTTTCCAAAGAAGACATCCAAATGGCCAACAGACACATGAAAAAGTGCTCAACATCGCTTGGCATCAGGGAAATCCAAATCAAAACCTCAATGAGATACCACCTCACACCAGTCAGAATGGCTAAAATTAACAAGTCAGGAAACGACGGATGTTGGGGGGGATGCGGAGAAAGGGGAACCCTCCTACACTGTTGGTGGGAATGCAAGCTGGTGCAGCCACTCTGGAAAACAGTATGGAGGTTCCTCAAAAAGTTGAAAATAGAGCTACCATACGATCCAGCAATTGCACTACTGGGTATTTACCCCAAAGATACAAATGTAAGGATCCGAAGGGGTACATGCACCCCGATGTTTATAGCAGCAATGTCCACAATAGCCAAACTGTGTAAAGAGCCAAGATGTCCATCGACAGGTGAATGGATAAAGAAGAAGTGGTATATATATATACAATGGAATATTATGCAGCCATCAAAAGGAATGAGATCTTGCCATTTGCAATGACATGGATGGAACTGGAGGGTATTATGCTGAGCGAAATAAGGCAAACAGAGAAAGACATGTATCATATGACCTCACTGATATGAGGAATTCTTAATCTCAGGAAACAAACTGAGGGTTGCTGGAGTGGGGGGTGGGGTGGGAGGGATGGGGTGGCTGGGTGAGAGACACTGGGGAGGGTATGTGCTCTGGTAAGCGCTGTGAATTGTGCAAGACTGTTGAATCTCAGATCTGTACCTCTGAAACAAATAATGCAATATATGTTAAGAAAAAAAAAAAAGAAGAAGATAGCAGGAGGGGAAGAATGAAGGGGGGAAAATCGGAGGGGGAGACGAACCATGAGAGACTATGGACTCTGAAAAACAAACTGAGGGTTCTAGAGGGGAGGGGGGGTGGGAGGATGGGTTAGCCTGGTGATGGGTATTAAAGAGGGCACGTTCTGCATGGAGCATTGGGTGTTATGCACAAACAATGAATCATGGAACACTACGTCAAAAACTAATGATGTAATGTATGGTGATTAACATAACAATAAAAAATTAAAAAAAATTGTACTAAACATTTGATAATAAATAAATTATAAAATAGCTCCAAGTCTCAATTTTAGGAGTATGTCTATAACTTGCATAGTTGCATGAAATATTGTAAGAATTAGGTAAAATAAATGTCTATGTCAATGCTCTGAAACTGGAAAACCAATTAAGACAGTCTTCATAACTACATTTTTAATAATTTTTTATTGTATGATACTTACACAGAAAAGTACAGTTTCATAAGTGAACAGCTCAAGAATTATCACAAAGTGAAAAAAAATATATAATTAGCACTTAGGTTAAAAAAATAGAACCTCAGGAACTAAGAAGCCCACTTCATATTTATCCCCATAATTACTGTCATTCTTCATCCCAAAGTTAACCAATATTTTAATTTCTAATGCCATAGATTAGTTTTACTTGGTTTTGAGCTCTACAAAAATGAAATCAGCATAGATTATGTATTCTTGTATACCTAGCTTCTTTCATAAATAAGATTTATCTATGTTAATACATGTAGCATTTGTGAGTGACATTAATTTGTTCATTTTCATAGCCCTACACTATATCTTATTATATGAATATACCACAGTTTATTTATCCATTCTACCACTGATGGACGAATGTATTATTTCCAGTTTTAGGCTATTATAAATAGTGCACCTATGAACAATTTGTACATGTCTTGGCTACATGTAATACATACTTCTGGTGTTTTATGTTGTTGCAGTATGTTAAGATTCAGTCATGATTGTTTTAACATTTTATTATAGGCTTTGTTTTTGGATACGTTATAGAAGTATACAACTATATTTTTGTCATTAGGTAAGTCAGCATATACGAGGTCTATGCTATAAAAATCACTGAAAAATTTAATTTGAAGGAATACTTGCTGTCAAAGCCCATCCATATTCATACTTAGAAGTGGAATTTTTAGTCATAGGGTATATTTTGGTTCAATCTTAATTAATAGCGCCAACAATTTTTTCAAAGTGATTATATTGAGTATATAATATCCTTTTCTTCCGTATCCTTGCCCGAACTTAGTATTTTCTCTCTTTTTAAATTTTAACCATTATACTGTGTGTGTATGTTTGTGTACATGTGTGTGTGGGTGTAATAGTATTTCATAGTGGTTACTATGCATTTCTCAGATAAAGAAACTGAGCTTCTTTTTAGATGTTTGTTAATCATCTGATAAACTTTTTTTTGATAAGCTTTTTATTGGGGTGAAATGCCCTTTCAAGATTAGTTTCCATTTTTTCTATTGTTTGTTTGCTTTTGTTTTGTGTTTTGTTTTTTACTTTTTAAATTTCTTTATTTTTATTCTTGATACAAAACATTGGCTGGTAAAATGCATGACAAATATTCTTCCTCCAATCTGTGGGTGACCAGTTTTCTCTCTTAATAGCATCTTTTAACAAATAAAAAATTGTTCACTTTAATGTGTTTATATTTTTGAAAAATTTTTATGGTCATTCCATTTTTATGTTCTATTAAAATTTTAACGACTCCACAGTCCCACAAAGATGTTCTTCTAGAAGCTTTATTGTTTTGCCTTTCAAATCTTAACTGTAATTTTTCATTGAGAAATTTCAAAAGCATATTCCATAATGCCAAGGTGAAGTCAAAATAAAGAAGTAGAAAAAGAAATTAAAAAAAAAAAAAAAGAAAGAAAACATTTTCCCTGACTAAGCATGTGCTTTTTTGTGACTATTAAAATATCTCTTTGTGTTGGATTGGAGGACTGAGATTAAAGACTGGTTCCTTCTAAATATTAACTTTCCTTTTGGTTTAACAAGCTAAGGGCATCAGAGAGATTGCCGAAGTGTTTACAGTTCTGCAGTTTGTTATTGGCCATGGAATTCATCCAAGAAGCTGTCAAATATCTAATTTCTGTTCTATCACAATGAAATAATTATTGTACGTGGTATTTTCAGAATTATTTGTTCTTTTTTCACTGTTTGCTTTTGTTCCCCTTGTGCCAGGATGAGAATTCACTTCAAGATTTTCAGATAAATAAAGGATTTAATGAGTTTATTTCAAGGATTATAAATCAGTCATTCATGATTTATTGCAATATTTACTATGAATATACTGAAAGTAAACCAAAAGAAGAAAAAGAAATCTGAAAAAATAAACAGACAAGAAAGGAGCAAATAAAAAGAAAAAAGAGTGAGGGCTATACATGAAAATGTTTACTAAGGTCACCTGTGGTCTCAGGAAAATGGACATGCTCAATTTTCATGTGTATGTGTGTGTATAGGTACACACATACACAATTCACACAAACAAATGCACATACATACTTTATATTTTTTTCTTTAACTGTCAGTATTTATTTTACCTCCTAAAAAAGAATATAATTATTTTATATTCAGAAATGCACTGTTACTATTGTATAATAGTATGAAGGCCATAAAATATACAAATATCCCCAGGGCTACCACATTAGCAAATAGGTGTTTTATTTTTAATGAAAGTCTTTCACTTTGGTTTATTTATTTCACAGTCATGCAGCCCTTTATAAATTAGTTTTGAAGTTCTAGAATCACAAAATGAATTTAAAAGTCATTACATCAAATGTGAAATCCGAATTATTACACAATTTCTAAGTTCTTAATTAAGACCTTCCTTATGGAGCTGGGCCATAATTGATCATAACTGGTAAGAAGTTCATGCAGTTAAAAATATCCATGACTATGATATATTTCTTAGTGTGCCAATTTTAGATATATGCATCTGAAGTTAATTAAAACATAGTATGCTTGGGCGCCTGGGTGGCTCAGTTGGTTAAGCAACTGCCTTCGGCTCAGGTCATGATCCCGGAGTCCCTGGATCGAGTCCCGCATCGGGCTCCCTGCTCGGCAGGGAGTCTGCTTCTCCCTCTGACCCTCCCCCCTCTCATGTGCTCTCTCTCTCAAATAAATAAATAAAAAATCATTAAAACATAGTATGCTTAAAAATGGCTAATGTTTAGGAAAATCATAGTTTCATGGGTGGGCCCTTTTTCATGCTAAACATAGTTAATTTGGTAGTCCCAGAAGAGTCTGGAGTTTCAGCTGAATGTTAGCACACAATGAAAGGCATCTATTATCTGTTGATAGTGAATAACATGCTAGAGCTTCCATCGTATTTGTCCTCGCACAACTGTCTACCACCAACTGCGTTTAGGGTGTCCAAAACTAGGCCCTTGATTCGAGAAAATAGAATTTATTACATGACTTTGGTAGTTTGAATCTGAATAAAGTAAAAAAAAAAAAAAATTGCACGTTAAGGTATTAAAGTTAATAGAGACAACTAAGAGATGGTAGCCGTGGAAGTGAATCAGGAATTCATTTGGCTGCAAGCAACTTATGACCTGACAACAGTGACTCAAACATGATAGTGTTATTTTCTTCATTTTGAGCCAAGTTTTAATGGGTAAGAGGCCTTAATGACGTTAGGACATTTTTCTCATGGTCAACATAGGCCTGTTGCAGCACCGGTCACATTTCCAAATTTCAGGTAGGAAAAAAGGTGAGGGAGAAAGCACAACAGCAGACTTGTCATCTCATTGGATAGAACGTTAGCACGTGTTAACACATGGCCACCCATGATTACTAAGGAGTTTGGTGAGCATCTAGTAGGGATATAGGAGAGAAATGGATAGGAAATGGATCCTGATGGAGCCAAGCTACAGTGCTTTCCACAGGTGGTACAAATCATTGCTAGATTTTAAGCTATACAATTTTCAAATGAATTATTTTTGAAATAAGTGAAGAATATGTAAATACATCATTAAAATATAGTTTTAGATTTATAGAAAAATTACAAAGATAGTAGTGTGGGGTTCCTGTATACCCTGCACCCACCTGCCCCCTTTGTTAACATTTTGCATTAACAGGATGTATTTGTTACAACTAAGTAACCCAACTAAACGTCGCAGGTTCTTGGAATTTCACTAGCTCTTCCCTAATGTTTTTTTCTATTACAGGATCGCATCTAAGATACTATGTTACGTTTAGTCGTCATGTCTCCTCAGCCTCTGGTATGTGGGAGTTTCATCGATTTTCCCTGTTCTTGATGAACTTGATGGTTTTGAGTTCAGATCCAGTATTTTGTAGAATGTCTCTCAATTACAGTTTGCCTGAACTTTTCCTCAAGGTCAGTTAGACTGGAGTTACACGTTTTGGGGAGGAAAAACACACAGGTGAAGTGACGTTCCCACCAAGTTATACTGGGGTGCATGACTCAACATGACTTATCACTGATGAGGTTAACCTTGGTCACCTGACTGAGATAGTGTTTATTAGGTTCCTTTACTGAAAAGTTACTCTTCCTCCACCCTTTTCATACCATACTTTTGTGAGAAAATTATTATGCACAGCCCACATGTAAGGGAGAGTTATGCTTCAACTGCTTGGGGGGCAAAAAGTACATGTAAGTATTTGGAATTCTGCATGGGAGATTTGCCTCTTCTCCCCCATTTATTTCTTTATTTAATCATTTTTATAACGATATGGACTCCTGGATATATATTTTATGCTTTGAGGTATAATCCAATATCACTCTATTTATTTTGTAACTCAAATTGTCCTAGCTCTGACTTCGGGAGCTTTTTTGATTTGGCTTCTTTGTCCTTTTGACTACTCACCCTCCATGGTTTATTTTTTTAATGATAAAGGATTATTTTCCAAAAATAATAACTTTGAAATAATAATAATTTTTTAAATATTCCTTTAATTATCCTAAAATATTCATTAAAAATAACCACAACAGGGCACCTGGGTGGCTCAGTCGGTTGAGCGACTGCCTTCGGCTCAGGTCATGATCCCAGGGTCCTGGGATCGAGTCCCACATCGGGCTCCCTGCTCTGCGGGGAGCCTGCTTCTCCCTCTCTCACTCCCCCCGCTTGTGTTCCCTCTCTTGCTGTGTCTCTCTCTGTCAAATAAATAAATAAAATCTTTAAAAAAAAAAATAACCACAACACTAGTTTTTAGGATCAGTAAGTTTAAGAACAAAATGTAAATATAATGACAGAGGAAACCTGGCATAGTGGTTAAGAACATGGGAGAATACACTTAGGTTTAAGTGTCAGCTTCCTCATTTATTAAGTAAGCAACACTGAGCAGTGACCTAACCTATTAGTATGTCATTTTCATCTGTAAAGAGGGAGTAGCAAAAAGTCCTATTTCATTGGGTCATTGTGAAGATTAAATAGGTTAATGCATGCAGTATTTGGAACTGTGCTTGGCACAAAGGGAGTGCTCAAAAATGCAATTATTATAATATTGCTATGAAGGGCAAAATTCCTGGGAGAGGGAAAATTAGCCAAAAAGTATCCATTGCTCAAATGTTATTTCATAATTCCACTGAGCTCTTCAGGTTTCAGCAGTTTGACTACTAATCCTGGCTCAATAGTGATATTTAATGATTTGGAATAGAAAACGAGTGGCCTATCCTTGCTGTTGTGATTGGCTAAGTCAAAGCAAATATAAATGCTCTAAAATGTAATCATCATATGAATAATATGTTAACTGTGAATGATCAAGACTGAGGAAGTTGATAAAATAATGGGTGACACGGAACTGTTGGGGCATCTGGGTGGCTCAGTCGGTAAGTGTCAGACTCTTGATTTCTGCTCAGGGTGGGTGGGGCTCTGCAGTCAGCGGGAGGTTTGTTTCTCCCTCTGCCCCTCCTGCTCATGCTCTCTCTCTCAAATAAATAAATAAAATCTTAAAAAAGAAAAGTAATGGGTGACGTGGAGCTTTTTAAATTCCTAATAATTAAGAAAACGTCGCACCAAGTCAGTTCCATTTTAGAATGTTCTTCATTCTTCACTAAATGGTTAATTTTTTCTACATAATACAACTTTATTTTTTTTAAATGTATCGAGATGTAATTCACACACCACAAAGTTCACCTTTTTAAAGTGTGCAGTTAAAGGTTTTTCAGTATATTCACAATGTGAGCAACCATCACCACTATCAAATTCCAGAATATTTTCCTCACTACAAACAGCAATTCCGTAACCCATTAGCTGACACTTCCCATTCTCCTTGCCAATAGTCCCTGAAAATCACTAAGCTACTTTCTGTCTGCATGGATTTGCCTATCCAGGACATTTCATGTAAGTGGAATCATACAATATGTGTGGCCTCTTGTGTCTAAGCCCTTCCACTGGACATAATGTTTTCAAGGTTCATCATGTTGTATAGCATGTATAACTACTTCATTCCCTTTTATGGCTAAACAATATTCCATTTTTATGAATATACCATGTTTTTCTTGTCCATTCGTCAATCGATGGGCATTTTAGATGTTTCCATTTTTAGGGTATTATATATAATGTTAGATTGCTATAAACATTGATGTATATTTTGTGTAGAAATATACTTTCATTACTTCTGGGTATAAACTTAGAAGTGGAATTGCTGGGTATGACGATAATTCTGTGTTTAACTTTTTGAAGAACGTCCATGTTTTTCACAGTGGCTGCAGTATTTTACATTTCCACCAGCAATGTATGAGGATTCTAATTGTTTCACATCCTGAAAAAAAAAAAAAAAGGAAAAAAAGAAAAGGAAAGGAAAGAAACTCACTGTCATCCATTTCTTTAATACTAGTCATCCTAATGGGCGTGAAGTGGCATCGAATTGTGGTTTTGAGTTGCATTTCCCTGGTGGCTAATGATGTTGGGCATCTTTTCATATGCTTATTGATAATTAGAGTATAGTTTTTAGGGAAATATGTCTATTCAAATGCTTTGCCTATTTCTAATTGGGTTATTTGTCTTTTTATTGTTGAATTGTGAGAGTTCAGTATTGAATACCAGAGTATTTGAAGTATTCTTTTTTAAAAGTTTATTTATTCATTTATCTAGTAATTTCTACACCCAATGTGGGGCACAACCTCAGAACTCACACTCCTCTGACTGGCACCCTTGAGATACTCTTTTTGTGTGAATTTATAAGTATTTACTCATTTAAATTTTCATTAATAAATCAGTTCTATTCATTGCTAATGCGAGGTTATCATTGCCAATAATCTATAGTATTTTTATAGAGCCCAGGCCATTGGGGCCAATAAACACATGGGCATTTATCTTATTGATAAACTCCTTTAAGAGCAAAAGAAAGGGGACAATTTTGATAAAACTCTGGATATGTACCCAAAGCTCTAACTTGTTGAGAAAAAAATTTTTTTTTTCCATTAAAGTACAATGTTAGCAGAATGGAGTGGAGAGAGTCAAAATTTAGTGGATAAAAAATACCTTTGAAACTTATCTGTGTAGAAGTATGGCAAAGGAGGGGTGCCAGGGTGGCTCAGTCAGTTAAGCATCGGACTCTTGATTTTGGCTCAGGTCATGATCTCAGAGTTGGGCTCCATGCTGGGCGTGGAGCCTACTTAATAAGATTCTCTCTCCTCCTCTCCCTCTGCCGCTCCCCCCTCCAACACTCACCCTTATTCTCTCGGGGCGGGGGGTGAAGTATAGCAAAGGAAATTTCAGTCATAAGTACCTTGTGACTAAATGTGTTAACGGGACATTTTTCAAATTCATTAATAATGTGTTTATGCCTGAAAACTTTAAAATATAAACACATATTGAAAACTCTATTCATAGTATGGGTCTAAGGATTTTAGCGAAAGTGTGGTGCTAAAGGGCCACCACTGACGCCTTCACCCCTTTATGACCTTGGAAACCCTACTTAACCTCTCAGTGCTTCAGCTTCCACGTCTACAACAGGGAGTAATAATAGTACCTATCCATAGGATTACTATAAAACTAAAACATTCATACCCGTAAAGCTGAGCATGTAATAACTGCTCATCAAATTTTAACTACTGTTATTCATGGGCTTGACAATATATCATGCCAAGTTTAACTGTCTATATAGCTGTTTGTATGATCTGTATATATTTCAAAAATCTATGCATGATGTCTTTCATCCCTATCTGTCCTCATTGTATTTCTTTTTTAAATATCTGGTCCTTTATTTCTCCAATAAACTATGAACAAAGATTTATATATCAACAGCATTGTTTCACAATCACATAGATACTTTATTAAAATAAAATTGGCAACTTCTGGAAGACAGAAATACAAAAGATTTTCTTTGTCAGGCATTCTTTGCAGTTATTCTTCTACCCTAACTGTGGGCAGGCATTAAAATGATTTTATTGAGTACATTATGTGAAAAATGTTGGAAAAGAGTGTTTTAACTATTCATAAATAAGAGTATATAATATGTAGGGAAAAAAATCCTAATAAAGGAAGCAATGGAAGCAATTACAACATTTGCATAAGTTGAAAATGTTCATATGGTTTTAACAAATCACATTTCCCACAGAAAGACTAAGAATGGGAATAGTATGGACGGAAATTACAAATTTTCGTCAGTTGTTGAAAAGTTAATGTTCTGCTTTTTGTCTCTTTCTCACTCTTCAAATGAAAGCCTTTGGGCAAACATGAATGTGTCTGTACCTAAGGATCTATTTATTTTCAGTTGTAATTTCTGGTATGAAATTTTCTCTGGGAATGTTACCAAACAGAAATTTATTTTATTGGCTCATGCTATTTGAAGAAATCACTTAGTATAGCAAAAATAATGGTAGTTTTTGCATTTATCAATCATCAGCATTTCCCATACTGGAGCACAGGATGCAAGTGGCAGAAAGGGGAGTTCTAGTAATCAAGCAAGAACCATGTGGAATAAAGGGAAGTTCAGGGGATAGAAAATTACTGATTGAATCTCAGCTGTTGGGTGACCAAGATTAGACACACACACACACACACACACACTCACACACACACCCCATTCAGCCTTGACTTGTTAGTGGGTTATTCACATTTCTGTAAATTCACTAGCATAGAAGATTGCTTCATCCCTTGCATGGCCTTGCCTGCACAGTTGTGGTTATGGACACTTCAGGGTTCTGTGAGTTCTTCTACTAGTTTACAACACTACGAGGGTGTTTTTCTACCAGCAGAACATTGGCCATAAATGTCTATTAGTCAAAATAACTGCGGCTGTTTTATAAGGCCCGAGAGTGCATATTTCCCAGTCCACTTCTCTTTCAATTACTAAGAATGCAAAAATAACCAATAGTTTGACCTCTTAAATCACAAATTGGATAGGCTTACTATTAAAGTATATTGTAAATGTGTTTCCCATTATTTAGCTCATTTAGCATGTTCGGGAGCAAGCATTCAAATATTTTGAGTTTTCTTTTTTTCTTACTTCACAGAGGACATTAAAGGATGTTTTTCAAGCCATCAAGTGATATTTAAAAGACTAGAGTACAATTGGAATATTGCTAATGGGTCATCATTAACCATTTGCATTAAAGATAAAGAATATAAGATACAATATGCTCAGAAATTATTTTGTTTTGTGCTAATCATTTTGATAGTCTTCACTGTGGAAAGTTAGCATTATTGTTCAATTTGGAAAATTATATGACTGTATCATATAACACATGTATATATATATTAAAAAGAAAGACCTAGAATTAAAGTGTACATGTAAAAATTATTACCCTGTAGGTTGAAAAAATGACCAATAATAGAGAAGTGAAAATTGTTTCAAATTCAATGTACCTGTCAAGTTTACCTATGTTTCATATTAATTTTAAAATATTGCATGCTAATGTCCACAATAGCCAAACTGTGGAAAGAGCCGAGATACCCTTCAATAGACAAATGGATGGATAAAGAAGATGTGGTCCATATATACAATGGAATATTACTCAGCCATCAGAAAGGATGAAGACCCAACTTTTGCATCAACATGGTTGGGACTGGAGGAGATTACGCTAAGTGAAATAAGTCAAGCAGAGAAAGTCAATTATCATATGGTTTCACTTATTTGTGGAACATAAGGAATAGCATGGAGGACATTAGGAAGAGGAAGGGAAAAATGAAGGGGGGGGAATCGGAGGGGGAGACGAACCATGAGAGACTATGGACTCCAAGAAACAAACTGAGGGTTTTAGAGGGGAGGGGAGTGGGGGGATGGGTTAGCCCGGTGATGGGTATTAAGGAGGGCACATATTGCATGGAGCACTGGGTGTTATAAGCAAACAATGAATCATGAAACACTACATCAAAAACACTACCATCAAAAATGAGGTACTGTATGGTGACTAACATAACATAATAAAATAAAAAATAAATTAAAAATTAAAATTAAAAAAAAGAATATTGCATGCTGATTAGTATGAATGAGTATATCCATTCATACCTATTTTTCTTCCTTAAAACAAGTTGATGACTTTTATCTTCAGTTTCATTTATCTGAAAAATATTTGTAAAATCCAAGGAAATATGTACATTTAAAAAGTAATCTTGGGTGTTAATTTCAGTGCATGCTTTGGATTTTCTCCAGTGTAGCTGAAAATACCAAAATGCTATAAAAAGTGTAGAATAAAGTATCTGGTGTCAGAGTTTCAAAATTTGGTCATCAAGTAGTGATGTCATGTCAGATATCTTTGACAAGACCACAAAATTAAAGTGATCTATCACAATTAATTACTATCAACCGGAGTTTCAAGATATATTGACTAGCTGCAAAGATGAGCAGGTGAAACAATATCCATTCAAATATCCTTGTCACACACAGTTGGGATCTGGTCTCCATTCAGGCATTTCATTCAATATATTATAATGTGATTTTAAAGGGGGGAGATTTTGAAGAGTAAGTCTGTTCTACTCTCAGCCTGCAAAAAATATAAAGACTGCTTATATGAATGCTGTAATCTATAATTCACTTATTCCGATATATTTTTAAAAAATTAACACATGAGGAGGATGTTCTTTTTATTACAATTTTCAAAACGAACATTGTTTTATGTAAAAGACTGTAGACTTTTATTTTTATATTGCTATTTCTGCATCATCACGGATTTCTCAAAGTATAATCTGATCTCTTTCCCTGGATTCTTAAATACCCCTATGCCGCTTCCCTCAGCCCAAGCTCCTTTGTGCAGGATCTTTCCAATAACAACCGGTCGCTTCAACATTTTGTATATTGACTGAAAAATAATGCTAGAGCAGGGAGAAGATCTAATTACTGTACAAGTAGATAACATTTGAGAGAAAAACAATACATAGACATAAAACAGTATTATTAGAAGATTAAGCCCTGACCTTAAAGTAAGGAAGCCTTTTCCCCTTTCTTTTCATCTTGGGGAATGGGAAGAGGCTTATAATAAGCCCAAGGAAATGAAAGTGTTGATGAGAGACATAGGCTTGCAGGTGGTTGATAAGGGCCAAGATTGCTTGCAGTTTATTGATGAGCCGCACATAGTGCTACAAACCTGTATTTTATTTCAGAAAGCATGACATAAAGGTAAAAATGTGTTCCATTAAAATCAGATTTCAAATGTGTTTCATTAAAACAAGATTTTGCAAGCTATCCAGATGATGTGTGTAGGTCCTTGTAGATAGAAAATCGAAGCATGTAAAATTTCTCAATGAACAGGTAAAAGTTGTCTCTTTCTTTGAACTGGCTGTTTGCATTCGTACAAGAGCTTCTTTTTTTCTTTTAAAGGATCATCCTGGGTAAAGACCTCAACAATAAAATTATGGCAACTGTTACTGTTTAAATAACCTGGGTCTATCAGCCAAAAGAAAGGCTTAAAGAAAAGTAGTGGATTTAGCAGCTTTCAACTATGCAGTCCCCATTTGTGTTACGTTAAAAGCAAAACTACTAATATGACCAAGAGTAGGACAGCATGGCAGTTAGCATAATGGTATTCTTACAGAGACAAAGCACTGGTTCTGTGTTTTAAAATACATGTTCTGTTGCTCTTGTACCAAAAGAACCCTGATATTGGTCTTTGTTTTTAAAGCAACTGCAATCTAAAGTATACATAACAACGCTTTCCAGTTTTTTTCTCTCTCTCTTTCATGTTGAATATAAGTTGTAATTGTGGTTGTGTAAGAAGCACTTTTTGAGTTTCTTAGTACACTTAAAATGTATGTTATTATTCCCTCCCCTTCCCTGGGATACACACACTTCCCTTCAATTAAGTGGACTTTAGTTGATGGGGTAAACAAATAGACCACTTGCGTTCTAAAGGGTTTCCCGATTCTTAATGTGTAGCTTGGTCTAGGATAAAATAAAAAATGAGTTGGAAAAAGATCCATGTAGCTTCTCATTTGTATTATTAACTGTACAGGAACCCCTGGTGAGTTACTACCTGTCCAGCGATTTTGTGGTGCCAAAGCACTCGTGAGATTAGAAGGTAGCAACTAGTTTAATCTTTTCATGAAGCATTTTAGTTTATTTCCTTCACATTTTTTGTTTTCAGGTCTTAGATTAAAAACACTATGTTCTTTACACTTCAAAGTCAATACCTTAAGTAGAAATTATCCTAACCATAAGGAAGTTTAATCCTAAGGTTATTACTATATTTCCATTCCTGGCACTTTAAAATCACATTTGAAGTTATAAGATACTGATGGGGAATTAGGGCTTTGAACTGGTGGTTTCACAAAGCACAAGTGGGAGGACTGTGAGAGGTCGTTTAATCCCTTTAAGACTCAGTTTTTGTCCACTGTAAAATAGAAAGAATAATACCTACCTCAAGGCATTCTGATAAAAATTAAATGGTGTAATTCATAAAGCACTTCACAGTGGAGTAAGCTCTGTCTTGAGGAAAGACGTGTGGAGAAGTGAGGGACAGGTTTGTGAGCGGAAGAAGAAAGACTTACTCAAAGTCTATATCTGGGGAACTACGGACCAGTTGCTTCATGTTCTTTCCCTGCTTAGGCAAGTGTAATTAATAAATCATGTAATTGAAATACAGGTCCCCTCTCTTGTACCACTGATTAACATCCCTGCACGGAGGTGCCAGGATGGGGTAAACACGGAAGCTCAGTTTGCTGTTTTACCATATGCCAGAGCTGGTATTGCTTACACTGTTCTCTTTGTTCTAACTATTCTATGAGAGGATTGGAGCTCCTGAAGGAGTATACCAAAGTCATCATCAACACCTGAGTAGCGTAAGTGCATAATGAATAGCTATCTTATTGTTGATGTAGTGCTTGTCCATCTTGGATGCTTCTGGGCCATTCCAGATGAGAAGGGTGGAAAGGGTAAGCTTGACAATTCCTACAGGCATCTTACATTTCCACAGAGAGGAAATGAGTTAAAATTTCAAAAGTGATTGCTTTTGTTGGGTCCACAAGCAAACAACCAAAAAGCCAAAATATGTCCTAAATCAGGAAATAGGTAGTCTATGTTCTAGCTGGACGGCAAAATGCCAGTGTATAAATCAATCTATATCTGAGCCTTAGCTTTTTATACAAAAACTCAAGATTATGAATTAGTTTATCTTTCAGTGCCCATCTGGGTCCAAAATTACAGCAAAACTTAGCTGTGACCCAGCTAGAAGTACCAGTGACTGAGTCAGGTCCTATTAATGGCTGGCCAGTTCTTCTTCCAAAAGGACTTGGAGACATGACTGTCCTTCCCATTAAGAGAAGGAACTAAGTTTAATGCGGATAGACCCAGGCCTCTAGATAATACAGGGCAATTGTTCCAGCAAAACCTGTGTTCTCAACCATATTATGCATTGGAGATCATTTTACCTGCTGGCTGGCACTTTATCTGAAATTGTTAGATCATATACAACTAATCAAACTGACACTCAAAAACTCAGAGTTTAGTACCAATGCCAGTGTTTACATATTTTTACCAAACTTTTATCTGTAAAAAAATCTGGAAATCTCATGAAAGAGGATTTTTCTCTTTGTTGGTTTTTCAAGTACATAAAACTGCAATAAAAGAAAGTCAATGGAAAACAGCCTTTGGCCGGAGACTTTTCTCTGCTTCCTAATTTTAGTCAGCTCAAAAACTTGTCTTACACAATTGTGGAAATAGTGAGTCTAGTGTTAGACTAATCAAGAACTGTAGAAAGACTAGAATGAGTAAAATAAGTTAGTCATGAGGTGTTTTTGAACTTTCATGTAGGTTTGGGTTTCAGTTTGTCTTGGTGATGAAAACTCCAATATGTTTAGAATTTATGTAATCTGATTTATTATCCATGTTAGAATTCAAATATCTGTCCCTAAAATGTAACTGTTCTCCTTTATGCCTTTTCTTCAAAATGTAAGGAACATGGAGAGTAAATTTCATATGGTTAAGTATATCAAAATTGAAGTTGAAATTACTTAGAATTTTAAACTGCTTAAATGATTCCCATTGTTATAAAATTATGTACTGGTGTAATCAAATACTTTTAGGAGACCAAAAAAACAATGTTTTTCTCCTGGGAATTTGGTAAAATACAGTGTAGTCACATTAATATAAGTTCAATTCTTCCCTAAAAGAAAAAATCAAGGAAATAGTAACAGGTGCTGGGCTAGGTAAGAGTCTCTCGTGATTCTAGAAATAACAACGAAGGGTTTAAATGGGAGAACTCTAAGTGCTGGATGTGTTGGAAGAGCAGATTGAAGATTAGAATTAGAATCCACATGGGAAAGAAGGAGGTAAACTCTTTACCATAAATCATCTAGATACTTAATTTGAAATCAAACATGAACCTGAACATGTGTCATATAATCTCGCTAAATACACCTGGGTTTTATTAAGATGGTGTGAGCCAAAGACCACAGTGTTTTAGACAAGCTTGAGCAGATCCTCTGCTAAAGAGAAAAACAAACATACTCTCTGTCTTGCTTTTGGAAAATAAAACCCCAAAACCTCAACACACCAACTTCAAGTAATTAATGGATTGAACTTCCAAACACTCACAGCGTATTTGAAAGTCCATATAATACAATGTTTAACAGCACATATTTTAGAGCGATACAGACTCAGGTTCAAATCCTGACATTTCCCACTTACTCACTGTCTGATTTTAAGCAGCCGACTTAACTTTTCATCACTTAGATTTCTTCATTTGTATAATGGGCACCATTATAATCCACTGTTATAGGATTGTTGTGTAAGATAAACACAATGTGTGTAAAATGCTGAGTATAACACCTGCACTGAATAGATCTTAACAAATAATGGCCATTTTAATTTTTATTATACACTGAGTGTCAACTTAGTGCTATTTAGACTCTTTTAATTCATGGAGCACTTAAGTTAAAAGAAACATAGGACCAGGTCTGTCCTTAATTGCCATTTTGCACATCCTAACAAATACAACTCTATAACTTTTTAGGAAGTTTTCATGATAAACTGTGGTAAATTTTATTTTAGTATTCTTTCATATTTATAGAAAGTTACAAGTAACTCAAGTATGGCCTTTGTTCAGATTTACCAATTGGTTATATTGGTTTACCTTGTTTGTTTTATTACATTCTCTTTCACTATGCACACACACCTATTTTCTGTTTACTCTAAAACATTTAAAAGTAAGTTGGAGAGAATGTGTATTTTATTCTAAATATTTCAGTGTATATGTCCTAAAAATATGGCCATTGCCTTACATAACCTCAGTTTTTCCTCAAAATCAGGAAATTTAACATTGACACAATACTGTGATCCAATCCACAGTTAATATTCAAATTTGATTTATTGTTTCAGGTATAGCTTTTATAGCTATTTTTATCCCCAGTCTAAGATCATGTATTATCTTTTGTTTTCATGTCTCTTTAGTCCCCTTTAATCTGAAACAGTTCCTCCGCCTTTTTTGTGTGTGTGTTTTTAAATCTTTCTTTACATCTTTGAAGAGTACAGGCCAGTTATTTTATAGAATGCACCACAACTCATTTTTTTTTCCTTTTCCTGGTTTCTCATGATAAGATTTAGCTTATGGATATTTTGACAGGAATACCACTGAAGTAATATTACCTCTTTCTCAGTGCATCTTATTAAGAGCCATATGATAATCAGTTTATCGTAGTTTTGATGATGTTAGGTTATTGGTGATGATGAAGTTGGTTAAGAATGAGAATTCCAAGTTTCTTAATTGTGACTGATGGGAAGATGCTTTGATACTAGAAGGAAATAATTGCTGAAAATATTACAAATTTAATGAAAATTATATAAACCCATAGATAAAAGAATCTCAACACATTTAAAGCAGGCTTAATGCATAGAAATAATACCAAGGTAAATTACAATCAAATCTCTGAAAGTGATCTTTGAAGAAAAAAGTCTTAAAAATGGAAAAGAAAAATGACATGTGATGCACAGAGGGGAAAAAATGGTAAGATTGACTCTAGGATTTTCATCAGAAATCATGCAACCAGAAGACATTGGAATGACATCTTTACAATGCTGAAAGAAACAAATTGTCAGCCAGGAATTCCCAGTGAAAATAGCCAGAGAATACCAAGTGAATATAACCCTCACAAATGACGGCAAACTATTTTTCATAAATATAGTAGTTGAGAGAATTTGTTGTCAGCTGACCTGCACAAAAAGAAATATAAAAAAGTTCTTCAAGCTAAAGGAAAATGATACCAGGTGGAGACTTGGACCTACATAAA
The DNA here is from genome assembly GCF_011800145.1 of Mirounga leonina. Lineage (NCBI taxonomy): Eukaryota > Metazoa > Chordata > Mammalia > Carnivora > Phocidae > Mirounga > Mirounga leonina. Next base: position 6,143,472 of record NW_023270702.1, read on the forward strand.
TGAAAAAAGAATGCTGGAAATCATTAGAAAATTTGGTAAATATAAAATACCTTTTATTTCTCACTTTAAAATTTCTCAAAAGGCAGTTAACTGTTTAAGAAAGTGGGAGCTAATAACTTATAAAAGTGTAATGTATGAAAACAGTAGCAATAAGAAGGGAGGAATGGAATGCACTTTTGTAAGTTTCTTACATTATATGTGACAAAGCATAATATTATTTCAAAGTAGATTATGGTAAGTTAAATATGCATATTATAATGCCTAGAGAAACCACTAAAAGTTTAAGAAGGTCTAATGAATACTAGAAAATAATGGAATAATGAAATATACTCACCTTAATCCCAAATAAGTCATACAAAGGAAGTATAGAAAAGATGGAAAAACAGACAAGAAATAGCAAGATAATAGATGGGAACTCAGTTCATATTGGTAATTACATTAAATGTAAGTGGTAAACACTCCAATAAAAAGTCGGTGGGTCAAACTGGATAAAAGCAAGATCTAACTATATAGTGTCTATGAGAGACCCACTTTAACCCTAGAAGCAAATATGTTAAAAGCTTGGAAAAATGTATACCATGAAAACATTAATCATAAGAAAGCCAAAAGACCATAATACTATCATGTTTCAGAACAAGAAACAGTACCAGAGTTAAAGAAAAATATTTCATAAAAATAAGTGTATCAATTAAACAAGAAGACATACCAATCTTAGATATCTATGCTTATGTTTCATAATACATGAATCAAAAACTTACAGATCTGAGAGGAGAAAGAGAAAAAAAATATGCTATTATGTTCAATTACTCTTTTAATAATTTTTAGAATGAGTAGACAGTAAATTAATAAGGATAAGAACTTTGGGGGTGCCTGGGTGGCTCAGTTGGTTAAGTGGCCAACTCTTGATTTTGGCTCAGGTCATGATCGCAGGGCCATGGGATCAAGCCCCATGTCAGGCTCCACACTCAGCAGGGAGTCTGCTCCTCTCCCTCTGCCCTTCCCCCTGCTTGCACGCCCTCTCTCCCTCTCTCTCTCTGTCTCTCAAATAAAAAAATAAATCTTTTTTTTTTTTAAGTTAAGAACTTTGAACAGATTATCTACCAATTTGATCCAATTGATATTAATACAACACTTCACTCAACGACAGTGGAAGGCACATTTTTTCAAGTGCCCATGAACATTCACCCAATATGCTACAAGCTAAGCCATAAGATGGTTTCAATAAATTGAGAAAAATTAAAACACAGAGTATGTTCTCTGACCATAGGAAATTAAATTAGAAATTAAGAAAAGAAAGACATTTAGAAATTACCAAATATAAGGAACTTAAATGATGTTTTGCTAAATAATTCATGGATTAAAGAAGAAAGTACAAAGGAAATTGTATCTCAAACTGAGTGAAAATGAAAACACAATGAAGCAAGCATATAAAAATATGTCAAATATAACTAAATCAATGCTTAGGGGAAAATTTATAAATTCAAATGTTCATATTAGAAAGACTAAATTATCTAATACCAGTGATCCAAACTTCTAATTTAAGAAGCTAAAAAAAGAATAAATTAAAGCCAATGAAATTAGAAGAAAGGAAATAATAAAACAAGGTCAGAAATTAATGGAAAATGGACAAAGATCACAGAAAATCAACTATCAATAAAATTGTTAACCTGTAGCTGGACTGGTGAAGAAAAAGGGGACAAACCTTTTTATCAATATCAGCGATGAAAGAGGAGACATCACAAAATCCTACATTAAAAAAGAAGGTAAAATACTATGAATTGTCCATAGTGAATTGATCACTTAGGTAAAATGAACAAATTCCTTGAAAGACTGGAACAATTGACTTCAGAAAAACATTCTGAAAATCTACTACAGAAATTTAGAACTAAAATCCTTCCCACAAAGCAAGTTCCAGGCCCAAATGACATTATCGGTGAAGTCTAATAAGCATTGAAGGAGAAATAATACCAACCTTACCCAAAGGAAAGGAAACATTTGCCAATTAATTTCATGTGACTGACACAAAACTGATACCAACTTTAAGAAAACTAAAACTACAGACTGATACTCCTCATGAATAGAAATGGCAAAAACGTCATTGAAAAAATATTAACAAGTCAAATCACGACTAAATGATGTTTATTTCCAGGATGCAAGGTTGGTTTAACAGTTGAAAACCGATCTATATATTTTAACAAATCAATAGAGTTAATAAGAAAATCCATATAATCTCAGTAAAAAAAAAAAAGCACTGGACAAAATTCAACACCCATTCATTATAAAACACTTAAGAATAGAGGGGCCCTAAATTGACATAAGGCATTTATAAAACATCTACAGCTAGTAAAAAGTGGTTTTGATTTCCTTAAAGGATGTTACCATATTAAAGGATCAGCGTTAGATTCTTTTGCTGGTAGGTTAGACACTGCTCGGTGACAATAGCTAAATCCTTTAATGAGAGGGAGCACAAGCTTTTGAACCCGTCAGTATCGTCCATCTCTGCTAGTACAGTTACTCCATGATCCCATTGCTAGAGCAGTGGGATGGCTAAGGATAGAGTCTGGCTGACATCTACTGGTAGATTCATTCTGTTGACTTGATAGTTCATTCACCTCTACAGTGGATGGTCCCTAGTGGCTTTCAACTGCAGTACAAAGATGCTCATATTTTGTTCCTTTGCTCATAGTTTCAGCTACATGCCTCTTTCCCAAGCATCTTCATCCCTGATTTCCTAGTCTTTCTCCTTTTCTCCTCATGACCAGCCATCCAGTCCATTTGCCATTGCCTATTAGTCCTTGTAAAGCCACTGCTTACTTGCATGGCAAGCTGAAATGATGCAGTGCCATGCGAATAATCAATAAAAAATACTATGACTGCTCAGTCACCTTTTTTTATTCTTATGCTAATCCCCATACATTACATCATTAGTTTTAGATGAAGTGTTCCATGATTCATTGTTTGTGCATAACACCCAGTGCTCCATGCAGAATGTGCCCTCTTCAATACCCACCACCAGGCTAACCCATCCTCCCACCCCCCTCCCCTCTAGAACCCTGTTTGTTTTTCAAAGTCCATCGTCTCTCATGGTTCGTCTACCCCTCCGATTTCCCCCGCTTCATTCTTCCCCTCCCGCTACCTTCTTCTTCTTTTTTTTTTTTCTTAACATATATTGCATTATTTGTTTCAGAGGTACAGATCTGACTGCTCAGTCACTTTTGAAAAGACTTAAAAGATAGTAAAAATTATCTTACTGCCAGTTATAAACATATAAGAAAGTGGAAAACAAGTAAGGTTAATATTTATTTAGTACATTGTAATTTAAAATATTGGAAACATTGAGAATTCTTGGGGGGGGGGTTTCATTTAATTTTTCCAGCTTTTCTAAGGTATAATTAACAAGCAAAATTATATATATTTAAAGTGTACCATGTGAGGATTTGAAATATATATAACATTGTGAAATATTTACCAAAATCAAGGTAATTAACACATCCATTATCTTACATATTTACCTTTTGTGTGTGCATGTTGTAGAAATGCTTATGATCTACTTGCTTAGAAAATTTCAAATATACAATACAGTATTATTAACTATAGTCACCATGCTATAATAGATCCTCAGAATGTATTTATCTTATAACTGTGTGTTTTTTTGTGAAAATTATTAGGAGTACCTTGAAGATTGCTTGTCTTTCTCTTAAAATATGGAGCAAGAAATGTTTCTATGCTTCAGCTTCCAACACTTTGTTCTTTGATGTCATGAAATGTTTCCAAGGGTTCCTTTAATGGCGATGTTTTCTTTTGTTTTGTTTTTTACTGGAATCACTCCTTCAAGGACATCTTCATCCTTTTCATCACAACCGCTTTCCCCATGTACGCTCACAAATCCACCTTCAGCGAGTTTCTTTAGCTGCATATCTAGAATCTGCCAATGGGCTATTTCCAGGGCTAACTATTCCATCTATAAGTCAATATAAATTTGATTTGAAAAAAAGAAATAAATGAAATAAATTTGATTTGACTCTTGCAGAGTGATTTCTAAGTGTAGTAAGAGTTTCTACCATACTACACACAATTTAACATAAAGTAAATGCTCTATTTCAACCATAAGTGTCTTTCTGCTGCTGCTGAAACTTAAAATGAAAGACGTTGAAAGAACTTAATTTTATTTGTTGTATCAGTTTGACTTTTTCAATATGGTTCATACTGATTCATTCAGATTTATGTCTCGGTCTATCTTCCCTTTGCTATTGCCATTCTTAAATCTTCTAATCATATCCGGTCTCACATGGAGTGTTAGCACATTTCATTCCTTCGCTGCACTTTCATCTTGTTTGTGATGCCCCTTTTCAACGACCTAATTCAGTAAAATGTCCTATGGGTTTATCACTGGGAGACAAGGTGGCAGCACATCTTTGTTATCTGTGCATGAACTGAATAACGGACCACAGTGACCAGTCACAGTCATATTTTGAAAGAAGTCATGTGTTTGGTCATGGATCACAGTGCACATCTATTATTGACACAGTGACCAATGGACTGGGGAATTAGCAGCAAAGTTGGTACTTTACGGAATTACTCACAGTTAATACATCATGGTAACTGGGATTTGGGCCATGTTGTTAGAAAACTGGTGTTAATTACCCAAACCATGGTAACTGAAATCTATATGCATTTGGAACCTGTACACAGTGAGAACTGCCTGCATGTTCCCATATCAAGGTGCTTCTCTCCCCATAAAAAGTGGATGATCAAGTGCACTGCCCAGAGCTCTGCCCCTGGGAGGATTTCATTTCTACGTGATATTTCAGAGCTTTCAGGGAATGGGGCTAAAATGTAACAGCAGTTCCTTTGCAGCTTGCCACTACATACCAAAGGGACTCATCACTGAAACAAGCTTGGGCTTTTTCCTCCTCCAGCTGGTCATCGGGAACCTCATAAAGCCATAGGTGTGAGATGAAGGAGAAGTATGAATACAAACTTGACGGAGGACATGGAGGTCTGGGTCACTTGTTCCTGCTTGAGCCTAATCCCTAATGTAATTCTTGATTCAGAGCCCTCAATTTAGAAATAGGCAAAGCTCATTGACACAATTTACAGAAAAAGAAACACAAATGCAAAATATAAATGAACCTATGAAAAATTGAAAGGCAGCAAATCATGTAGTTTTGGAGTGCAGGATTTAAAGCCTATCCTTACTGACTTCTTAACCCGGATTCTCTATGTACTAGCTTTGTGATCTTTAACAAGGTACTTAACCCCTCTGTGCCTCCACTCCTTTATTTGTAAAATGGAGTTAATAAAATATCGTATTTTAATATCCCTTAACCCTCTCTTCCATAGTAAGTGAATTTTTAGCTGGGCCAAGAACTGATACAGTTTCTCCAGTATTGGTGATTGGCCATATCCACTAGCTTCCTGAGAAAAGGTCCATGGGGTATAAATGCTTAGAGATTTTGTAAAATAAAAATACTTGTTTTTTTTTAAAAGATTTTATTTATTTATTCATGAGAGACAGAGAGAGAGAGAGACAGAGGGAGAAGCAGACTCCCCGCTGAGCAGGGAGCCCCATGTTGGGCTCAATCCCAGGACCCCGGGATCATGACCTAAGCCAAAGGCAGATGCTTAACCATCTGAGCCACCCAGGCACCCTAAAAATACTTGTTTTTTTTTTTTTATCATCAGATTTAAATTGTAGTTTGAAAGAGTATAGAATTCTAGGTTGGAAATCATTTTTTGTGAAAATTTTGAAAGCATTTCTGCTTTGCTCCTGTGCAACTATGGAGATGTCTGATGCCATTTGATGACACCAGTCCTTAGTAAATCACTTTCTTTTCCTTCTGGAAACGTTCAGAATTTTCCTTTTGTCCTCATTTATTTTTTTAATTTTTTATTTCTTTTGCTGGGCATTCACTGGATCGATTCATTCTGGAAACTCAGTGTTCTCCAGTTCAAGGAAAACCTTCTTTTGTATTTTCTTTTTTTTTTTAAGATTTTTATTTATTTGACAGAGAGACACAGCAAGAGAAGGAACACAAGCAGGGGGAGTGGGAGAGGGAGAAGCAGGCTTCCCGCGGAGGAGGGAGCGCGATGCGGGGCTTGATCCCAGAACACTCGGATCATGACCTGAGCCGAAGGCAGATGCTTAATGACTGAGTCACCCAGGCGCCCCTCGTGTATTTTCAACAATAATCTACTTCTTTCCATTTGCTCCTAATCTTTCCTTAAAGACCTCTTATTGGATATTGGACCTCTGGATTAATGATATTATATATATTTTTTGTTTCATTCTTGATCTCTTTGTCTTTTTGTTCTAATTTCCAGGAATTTTCTTTATTATTCAACCCTGTTATAGTTATTTATTATTGTATAATTAACTATCCTAAACATAGTGACTTATAGTAACTATTTTATTATATTTCATGACTTTGTAGACCAAGAATTTAGGTAGCACCTAGTTGTTCCAAGTAATGTTGATAGTTACTTGGTGTTATTCAGCTGATAGATGGACTGGTCTCAATGGTCTAAAATAGTTTTACTAACATGTCTGGAGTGGTGGCAGGAAGCCAACTGTTGACCAGTATGCCTATGTATAGCCCCTATGTGTAGTCAAATATTTTACATGGTAACTGTGGATGTCCAGAGGGTATATGCCAAGAATCTTCAGTGAAAGCTGTAGGGATTGACTCTCATGACCTAAATTCAGGAGTCCCAAATGTCACTTCTACTTCATTTTCTTTTCAGGCAAACAGTATCTTGTTCCCCACCATGAGTATTTAATTTAAAAAAAATTTTATTTTACTTTGTCCCATTTTCCTTCTGTATTTGCTTAAAGTTTTCCTCTATTTGATTGCTTTATTCTTTTATTTTCATGTGGACGATTTCCTAATATGCCTGGAGATCTTGGCTGCCCTTTGATGTTTAAGAAGGAGGCCTTAAAAGACTCACTAGAAACTATCTGTGGGTAGAAGGGTTTTGGTTGATTGGTTCACTTCATGTAGGGTGATAGAGCCAAGTCTATCTGTTTGTGAGCTATTCCAAAAATGTCAGTCCTCTCTGTTTAGCCAGTCAGTTTCTCCTGTGGATAATTCTACCTGGCAGTGAGGCCTACTGGGTGAACTTGGGACCAAAAATAGGGAAAGGAGCTGTGTTGACTTTCCCATTCTGGTATGTAGGATTTCCCCACGTGGTCTCCCTGTTTCTCAGCCCAGTAGGCCTGTATGTTCAATACAGTCATTTGCCTCTGCACACAGAGGCCCTTTTGTGGGCTTTCTCCAGGGAGCAAATCTCAGTTTCCTGTTACAGTTACAGAGGGTTATGGGGGTGAAATGGTATCTGGGATCCAACTTCTCCTTTACAAGTTTTTAACTCATTCTTCTGTCACTTCTGTGTCCTTATTGTTACCTCTCTGACACCACATTCCCCCCAGTCTTGAAACTTGCTTCTTGGTATTTCCCTCTGTGGACATTTAGATTTTGCCTTTCTACACTCTGCCATCAGTTACCATTCATCAATCCACGTTGCAGATTCCAAAAATATAGTGATTTTTCTCTGGTGTTTCTTCTCCATGCTCTTGTGGGTTTATACCTTAAATATGTATTTGCTATAATTTTAATGCAGTTTTCAGAGGTATTGGAGATAAACATATATGTTTAATCTGCCATACTTAGTAGAAAGTCTTAGATATTATTTCAACCTTCTTTCTTTTTTTGTACTAGAGCTGCTATTAAGAAGAAAATTTAACTGGTTGCTTATACTTCAGAATGACCAATAAGAGGAAGAAGACATTTTCATTGTCAATTTTAAGCATGTTAAGTGAAGATATTACCATTAAAAATAGAGGATAGAGGATCTTGGATAATCATCACCCAAATACACTTGGAATAATTACAGAGAATTTAATTTTTCCAAAAGTTTTTCTACTTGTTACCCATTTTTTTTCTTGGAAAACATTCAGTTGGATTTGTGTTGTAAAACTGTACATGTATATTTTCCAGATTTTTCCAGCTACATTTGTAGGAAGAACAACACTGTAGTAACTACAGTTTTTTCCCCACTTAGAACTCTTCTCTTGTCTTTCTCTTTCTAGACAACACTTGCCAGTGCAGGAATTTGTAACCATTTGCTTAGGCTCCACTCCTATTCTTCTGTTCCTTTCACCATCCATACAACCCTTACTTTGCTGTATTCTAGGAGGGCTATTTTAGGTCCTTCCCAAAAGACATAAGTAATTAGCTCTATTGTTGTTCAGCAAATGCATCTTAATCACCCCAAACCTGTCTGGGCAAACTACTTTAGACAAGTATATAAGCACTTCAAAGGTGGTTAGAGGAAATGCAGGTTAAGGAAAAGGACTGTGGAGGAGAGTACTTAGGAAAATCATCCTTAGGACATAAAGTAAATGAACGAGAGTGTGGGTGGGTAGATTGTCAGGAGGTGACAGGGAACAATAGGTGGGGGAGAGAGATAGGTATATGGACATCAGGCCAAGCAAACTTTGAATTTTAACTGACAATGTTTTGGGGTTTTTTTTTTCCATTTTAATAATGTTATTAGTTAAGTTGTAATTTAATTGAGTGTAAACAGTTCAAGTTCAGCTCAATAAAAGCTCATTCTGCAATCCCATTTAACTTCATATCTATAGATTTGTTTATTTTTGTTGAAGAAGTTTGCAAGTACTTCTTTCAAGACCCAAATATCCATTTATTTTCTCTCCTTTAATAAGAAATTTCTGATTTTATTCAAGGTGGCCGTGTGCCTAGCTAAATGATTCTATTTCTCATCCTCCCTTTACACACAGGTCAGGCCATATGATTATGCACTGGGCAGTTAGAGTTAAATAGAATTGTTTTATGTTTCACATTCCACTTGTTAGCTAGGAAAGCATATGTGGTGGCTGGAGTACCATGGAGGCAAGACATTATCCGAGGGATGTGGGGTGCAAATATGGAGGTAGATGGATTCCTGACAGTCTCAGAGCCCCTGAGTCCTAGCTCTCAGTATGCCTGCTTCTGGGCTTACTTTGTGTGAGGAAGGTACTTTACTTAAACCATTCTATTCTGAATGATTATGCCCAGCTAAGCCTAATTCCAATGGATATAAAAGAGAACCCATAGCATTCTTTGAAATTTTGATTAAGGATTCAGAATCTTAAAATATTTGTTTATACCCTATGAACTGTCATCTAAACTAAGAAATAATTTTTGGCTGAAAAAAATTTTAAAAAGAACATTTTTAGCTTCTGTCTTGAATCAGAAGGACTAGCATAGAGTAGCCATTGAATAAACACTTAAGTCAGTGATCATATAATTTAAAAATTAATTCTTGAAAAAATTAATTCTTGAGGGCTTACATATACTTGTTCAGTATAAGTGTACAGAGATAAATAAATACTGTCTCCAGCTCAGTGAGGTTTCTAATCTTATAAGAGTGTTATAAACCACTAGCATTTATACAAGATAGAAAGAATTAAGTCTCACAGCAGAGACATATGCAGTGCATTGAATGGTGGAAGAAAAAGTGACAGATTCATAATAGTGGGGTTTAGATCTTGACTGAAACAGAGTGATAAAGCAAGGAAAGTAGATTGGCTAGACTGTAAAATCATGCTGAAGAATTTTGATTTTGTTGTCTAGTTAACTGAGAGACATTAAATTAATTTTTAAGATGATATTCTGATGGCCATGTGAAAAATTGCCTGGAGAGGCAGAGACTGCAGGCCAGAAAGGAGTCTAGCCAGAAGCAAGTCTCTGATTTCCCCACTCTCAGCAGGGGTAGGGAGAAAACTAGTCTCACCTCTGTGAGTCCCATGGGCCCAAAGTCAAGGCAAGAGGAAAGCTTTTCAAAAGTATAAGAAGGTGAGAGTCCAGGGGGCAGAAACAAAGTACTGGGAAAGGAAACATGACTAGACACAGAAAGGTAGAGGAACCATTGTTATGGACGGAAGTGTGCGCAGCACCGCCCCAGTCATATATTGAAGCCGTAAGCCCCAATGTGAGTGTATTTGGAGATGGGGCCTTTAAAGAGGTAATTAAGGTTAAACGAGGACATCAGTGTTCCTAATATGACAAGACTTTATAAGAAGAGGATGAGATACCAAGGATCCTTCTCTCTCTGAGCAAACAGAAAAGAGGGCATGTGTAGACACAGTGAGAAGGCTACAGGCCAGAAAGAGAACATCACCCCAAGTCAACCCTAAATCTTAGGATTTTAGCCTCCAGAATTATGATAAAATAAATTTTTGTTGGGCGCCTGGATGGCTCAGTTGGTTAAGCAACTGCCTTCAGCTCAGGTCATGATCCTGGAGTCCCAGGATCGAGTCCCACATCGGGCTCCCTGCTCAGCAGGGAGTCTGCTTCTCCCTCTGACCCTACCCCCTCTCGTGTTCTCTCTCTCATTCTCTTGCTCTCAAATAAATAAAATCTTAAAAAAAATAAAAAAATAATAAATAAATAAATAAATAAATAAATAAATAAATAAATAAATAAATAAATTTTTGTTGTTTTAGCCATTCAACCTGTGGAATGCTGTGATGGCAGACTGAGCAGATTAATACGGCCGTATAGGTTGACGAAACAGAGACTAGAACCTGAGGGAGATATCTGCATTAATTCTAAGGGAAGAGGTGAATCCTTCTATCCATGCCTTGTACCAACCTCCTCACTCCTCTGTAGGAAGGAGATGCTGGTCAGACTGAGCACAATGATTGGGCCACATTTATTGAGTTTCTTCATCTATAAAACAGCAATAATAATAACACTGACCTCAAAATTTTGTTACAAGAAGTAAACAAGTTAACAGTGAGGCAAAAAATAATTGCTTAATAATGTTAGCTATTTTTATTTTTACAAACCATTTATACCAGCCCCCAATTTTTATTCTTCATTCTGCCAAATGAAAAACCTGAATCTATAACTCATAAAAAGAAATTTGGAATTATTGACATAGTAGGTATGTGTATAAGCATAAAATGGTGTTACACTCAATTCTGTACCATATTGGACTAAATTATGGCCAGACTGAAGTGTTCAAAGCCAAAACACCCACCAACCACCACGACTGTGCTCTTTTCTTCCCACAGTGAGTAGCCTCAAAAGGTAGAGTTGTCAAAACAGACTTGCATGAATCATAAGTCTTGCCCAACACCAAACTACTAATGATTCAAAAGATACAAGCAAGAAGCAGGCACACATGTAGTATTCCTGTCCTGAGGGGCTCGAGCCTTCAAAACCACTTCCTAATTGTCCCTTTTCCCACACTGGGAGTAACAAACAAGCACTAACAATGTGTGATATGCATGTGAACTCAGCCACTTAGGTTTAGAGCTTCTTGGTTTTTATATGTTTAGTCATTCAGGGGCAAAGATGTTACAGGACTAATTTACATTCTCTAACCAGCTATATCCCATAACTGTATAAATTCTAGATTTATTTATAGTAATCAGTATAAATAGACAGGCACATCCTGCTCAAATCATCTCTTATATAAAAACTTCGCAGAATCTACCATTAGCATGTTTACAAGGAAGTTTGGTAGATAGAAATCAAGATTTTCTCCAGCTTGCTATTAACTCTTCTCTGTCCCATGTGGTCTCCTGCTCGAAAGTGAGGCAGGATAGGGTAGTATTTAAGAGCTTGGACCCTACATACACCTCACCTGGATTCAAATCCTGACTTTGTTGCATTGGCAAGTTACTTAATCAATCATTGCCTCACTTTTTGATCTGTACAATGGACTTAATAATGATAGAATTTTCTTCAATAAAATTGCTGTGAAGATTTAATGAGTTGATAAATGCGAAGCACTTAGAGTAGTGCATGGCATACAGTGAGTTCTCAATAATATTAGCTAACAAATCTAAATGTTACTATGATTCTAGAAAGAGGTTCTGTGAATTAGACCTGTTTTTTCTGTATCTACCATCACTTACTTTCTCTTTTGCTCATAAATATGATTTAAGCTATTCATCTTAAAGGGCACCTCCTTGACCTTCTATAGGTCACACTCACCATGTCTCTCTTAACAGGAAAAGGAGAGGAAATATTCCTGAAATAAAGCAGGATATCCCTTGACTGGATGAAGAGATAATAGTAATATGTCCTTAGGGATTGCTCATTTCTCTGGTTTACCTCACAAAACCAAGCACAATTCTCAAAGAGTTCTGGGATGAGTTGCACAAAACTCTAGCAAGCTCAAGATCATAGAGAGACAAAGTTGTAGGCTTGGTTGAAGCTTGTTGAAATGTTTCTTCCATGATGTTAATGTCTTTTATTCAGTTGTCTTTTCATCGTCTGCACTGGTCCAAGCTTAATTAAGGCTCTCATCTACTCAATATTTATAATTGTTTCTTAATTTGATTCTCTGTATCACATTTTACTGTTTCTGTTCTTCCACACCATTAACTTACTCCCCAGATCCCTCAAAATTAGTCAATTAAATTAATGGTCTGTTCAAAACACTCTCCTGTTTAAAAATGTCTCTGACTCCAAATTTCTTAAGAGATAAAGTCAAATTCTTTTACATGCATTCAGAGATTATTGAAATGTGATCTTGAACTCACTCTCCAGTGGTATCTTTCTCCATTCCCTGTGGCCTAATCAGTTCCCCAGAACCTCAGATCATGCCCTGATCCCTGAAGACCTCACATAGTCTTTTGTGTGTTTTGTTCTTCATTTCTTAGCTCTGTGACTTTGGTCCCTCTCTTCCCTCTACTCAGATTGAACTCTTACCTTTAATTTATGGTTTAGGAAACTTCCCTGATTCTCCTAGGTAGTTTCTTTCTCCACAACTTCACCTGGCACAGCAGTAGAATATGCAAGGGGTTGAAAATTTCTTGAGGGATTTCTTCAAAGTATACAATATTCCCAGCTTTCACTTCTCTCTGAGAAATAGTAATAAAGTCTTTTGAATGGCACACTTCTTTATAGCAGTTAAAGTATATCTTTGGTATTTATCCATGGACCTGTTTCCCCTTATAGACTGAGCTTCTCAGGAAAAGGAGTTGTGTCTTAGTCACCCACACTTCCCCATACATAATATAGCTGCTATAAAAATTTTTTTATGTATAAACTCATTGTATCAATTTTCAGATTAAAACTCTGTTTCCAAACATAGTTGGGAAAAGTTCTTCCATCATGATAGAGATTAATACCTAAAAGTAACTGTACATTTAACTTATTCTAGAGATTGTGATCTCTGAATTTTAAAAGAGCATGTTTCAGTTCCCTCTTGTTCAACTCATAATAGGTCACAAATCTCCTTTCACAGAGAGTTTTATAAAGAGATGTAGAAAACACTGTATGTACATGCCAATCACAATGTTTATTTTAAATGTACTATTCAGGGAGACTCTCCATATATACCAGAAAATATATTTGATTTACTTAAAGGTGTATAAACTATAGGCTACTAAAATATAATTTTTATTTTTCTAAAAAGCAAAATAGAAGAAAAATGAGAGCCCTCTGGTGGGCAATACTTTAAGTTCCAAATATCGTATGTAGTATGTTCCTGATAACAATTTTCTAAAGATTAAGCAAACATTATATGTCTAAACAGACCAATACCAGACAGTAAGATGAACTTTAAAAATCTATTTCAACTCCTTAAGTATAGTTTAAGTACATTAATTTTCCACAGAAAATGTCTGATTCAAAGTAACTCTTCTACTAAAATAAAAACATTCAAATCCATAGGAAAGCTCACAAAACAAGCAAGTGAGAATAAAAAATTAAAATAAACTCATCTCTTTATCCTCTCACACTGAGTTTAAACAAAATAGACTCATCAAATTAAAAACCAGAAAAATGATGGAATTAAAAGTTTTGAAGTGTGAGTTATGCATGGAAAAATGCATTTTGTTTTCATTTTTCCCTACTTGAGGTAAAATTCTCAGATCATAAAATTAAGCATTTTAAAGTAAAAAATCAGTGGCATTTACCATTCAAAATCCTGTATACCACTACTTCTGTCTTCTTCCAAAATGTTTTTATTACCGCGAAATAAAACCCCATACCATTAAGCAGTTATTCCTGAATCCTTCCTTTCCCCAGTGCCTGGCAACCACTAATCTGTTTTTTGTTTCTAAGGACTTACATATTCTGACTATTTCTTATAAATGGAATCATACAACATGTGGCCTTTTGAGTCTGGCTTCTTTCACTTAGCATAATGCTTTTGAGATTTATTCACATTGTAGCATGTATCATCACTTCATTCCTTTTTTGACTGAGGGGCGCCTGGGTGGCTCAGTTGGTTAAGCGACTGCCTTCGGCTCAGGTCATGATCCTGGAGTCCTTTTTATGACTGAAAAATGTTCCATTTTATGTATATACCAATTTTTTATCCATTCATCTGTTGATGGACATTTGGCTTTTTTCTACCTTTTTTGGCTGTTATGAATAGTGCTGCTATGAACATCCACATATGAATATTTGAATACCTGTTTTCAATTTTCTGAGGCACATATATAGGATAAGAATTGCTGGGTCATAAGGTAATTCTACGTTTAACTTTCTGAGGAACCACGAAAGTTTTCTACTGCAACGGCACCATTCTCACATTCCTACCAGCAATGGATGAGGGTTCTGATTTGTCCACATTCTAATACTTATTATCTGTCTTTTTGATTATAGGCGTCCTAGTGGGTGTTAAGTGATATCTCAATGTGGTTTTGATTTGCATTTTCTTGATAGCTAATGATACTGAGCATCCTTTTATGCTCACTTGCCATTTACATACCTTCTTTGAAGAAATGTATTTTCAAGTGCCTTGGTTATCTTTTGTTGTTGAGTTGCAAGAATCTTTATATGTGCTGGGTACCAAACTCTCATCAGATATATGATCTGCAAATATTTTCTCCCATTCTCTAAGTTGTCTTTTCACCTTCTTGATAATGTATTTTGTTGTGCAAAACTTTTTAATTTTAATGAAGCCCAATTTATTTTTCCTTTTGTTGGTCATGTTTTTGGTGTCATATCTAAGAATTTACTGTGACATTAAAGGTCACGGAAATTTACCCGTTTTCTTCTGAGAATTTTACTGTTTTAGCTCTTATATTTAGATCTTTGATTCATTTTTGAGTTAAATTTTGTATGTGATATAAGGTAGAGATCCAATTTCATTCTTTCGCATGTGGTAATACAATTGTCTCAGCACCATTTGTTGAACAGACTATTCTCTCCCGTTGAATGGTCTTGACATTCTTGTAAAAAGCAATTGACTATTAAAAAAAAAAGCAATTGACTATAGATGTGTGGGCTTATTTTGGACTGTCAATTGTATTCCGTTGGTATATATATATTTATCCTTATGCCAGTACCCCACTATAGCTTTGTAGTAAGTTTTGAAACTAGGAAGTATGAACACTGAGTTTGTTCTTTTTCAAAATTGTTTCGCCAATTCATGGTCCTCTGCATTCCATATGAATCTGAGAAACAGCTTTTATATTTTGACAAATAAGGCCATTGGAATTCTGATTGAATCTGTTGATCACTTTAGGTAGTATTGCCATCTTAATAATATTAAATCTTCCAATCTAAGAGCATGAGATATCTTTCCATTTATTGAAGTCTTTCTTAATTTCTTCATAGTTTTAGTGATGTTTTATAGTTTTCAAAGTACAAGTTTTTCACGTCCTGGGTTAAATTTATTTTTAGATATTTTATTTTTTGGATTCTAATGAAAATAGAATTGTTTTCCTAATTTCCTTTTTGGGTTATTTATTGCTGGTGTATAGAAACAAAACTGACTTTGTTATGTTAATTATGTACCATGCAACTTTGCTGAATTTATGAGCTTATTGGTTTCTTTTATAAATAATTTAATTTGTGCATAAATGTTTTAAAATTTTTAAGGAAAACTAGTATATAATTCTGGACATTCAATGTTAAGTTTACTTCCCTGTAGGGCAACATATTTCACACAATCATTCATTACTGTTATAATCAGAAAAACATATAGTTCTGTGATAATAATATTAGCATCTCAGAAATCAACTCTAATATGCAACTTGATATATTTCTTTTTGGAAAAGATAATTCACATTCACCATGAAGTCCCTCTGACAAGGACAAATTTAAGAGTCAAGACATATTTTATTTCATCTATCTGGTTAGTTATAAAAATATTAATATGTGGTATTTTTTACCCTGTCTGAGAGTTATGATTAATCAAGCCATTTCACTGTCTGTAATGGATTTAAGCATCATGGCATCTGTTGTCCAGAACCTTGGTCATTGATATCCTTAGTTATTTTTTACCTGTTTTATGCTTGCTATGTTTGTATGCCAGCAGCCATGCCCATAATTTTTTTTTTCTGAGGGAGATAATCTTCTATCTCTTTACTTAATTATTATCAATTTAAGGTTATCAGTCTTACCTGGGAGAATCATACTCTTACTTTCTTTAACTTGTGCCATTTTGTCCAACTGAGAGGATTTGCTCAGTGCCCCTTAAAGATTCAAAGATTTTAATAAAGAGTGTTGTCATCTTGGACTGCTATAAAGTACCATAAACTGGGTGATTTATCAACAACAGAAATTTACAGGCATACCGTGGACATATTGTGAGTTCAATTTCAGACCGCTGCAATAAAGCAAATATTACAATAAAGTGAACCAAATAAATTTTTTTGGTTTCCCAGGGCATATAAAAGTAATGTTTGCATTATATTGTAGTGTATTAAGTGTGCAATAGCATTATGTCTAAAAATACAATATACATACCTTAATTAAAAAGTACCTTATTGCTAAAATATGCTAACCATCAACTGAGCTTTCAGTGGATTGTAATCTTTTTGCTAGTGGAGGGTCTGATCTTGATGTTGATGCCTGATGACTGATCAGGGAGTGGTTGCTAAAGGTTGAGGTGGCTGTGACAATTTCTTAAAATAAATCAACAATGAAGTTTGGCACATTGATTGACTCTATCTCTAATGAACTATTTCTCTGTAGTATGCAATGCTGGTTGATAGCATTTTACTCACAATAGAACTTCTTTCAAAATTGGAGTCAATCCTCTCAAGCCCTGCTGCTGCTTTATCAACTACGTTTATGTAATATTCAAAATCCTTTGCTGTCATTTTAACAATATTCACAGCATCTTCACCAGGAGCAGATTCCATCTCAAGAAACCACTTTCTTTGCTCATCCATAAGAAGCAACTGCAGCTATCACATCTGTAGCTACCGCCTCCACTGAAGTTTTGAACCCCTCTTAAAGGTTGGAATCAACTTCTTCTAAACTCCTGTTCACGTTGATATTTTGGTCTGTTCCCACGAATCATGAATGTTCTTAATGGCATCTAGAATAGTGAATTCTTTCCAGAAAGTTTTCAATTTACTTTGCTCAGATCCATCAGAGGAATCACTATAGCTTTCAAAATGTATTTCTTAAATAATAAAACTTAAAAGTTGAAATTACTACTTGATCCATGGGCTGCAGAAAGGATGTCATGTTAACAGGCATGAAAACAACATTAATCTCATTGTCCATCTCCATCAGAGTTTTTGGGTGACCAAGTACATTGCCAATGAGCATTAACATTTTGAAAGTTGTTTTTTTTGTTTTTTTTTTTTCTGAGTGGTAGGTCTTAACAGTCAGATTAAAATATTCAGAAAACCATGTTGTAAACAGATGTGCTGTCATCCAGGCTTTGTTGTTCCATTTATAGAGCACAGGCAGGCAGAGTAGAGTCAGCATAATTCTGAAGAGCCCTAGGATTTTCAGTGGCAAATGAGCATTGGCTTCTACTTAAAGTCACCAGCTGCATTAGCCCCTAACAAGAGAGTCAGTCTGTCCTTTGATGCTTTGAAGCTAGGCTTTGACTTCTCCTCTCTAGCTATGAAAGTCCTAGATGGCATCTTCTTTTAATTGAAGGCTGTTTCATATGCATTAAAAATCTATTGTTTATTGTAGCCACCTTTATTAGTTATCTTAGCTAGATCTTCTGGATAACTTGCAGCAGCTTCTCCATCAGCACTTGCTTCACCTTGCACTTTAATGTTATTGAGACAGCTTCTTTCCTTAAACCTCATGAACCAACCTCTGCTAGCTTCCAACTTCTCTTCTGCAACCTCCTTACCTCTTACAGCTTTCATAGAATTGAAGAGAGTTAGGGTCTCACTCTGGAGCAGGCCTTGGCTTAAGGAAATGTATGCCTGGTTTGATTTTCTATCCAGACCACTTAAACATTTTCCACATCTGCCTTAAATCTGTTTTGCTTTCTATCATTCACTGGAGTAGCACTTTCAATTTCCTTCAAGATTTTTCCATTCACAGCTTGACTGCTTGGCACAAGAGGCCTGGCTTTCAGACTATCTTGACTTTCCACGTGCCTTCACCACTAAGCTTAATCATTTCTAGCTTTTCATTTAAAGTGAGAGACATGTGACTCTTCCTTTCACTTGAACATTTAGAGATCATCATAGGGTTAATAGTTGGCCTAATTTCAATTTTTTTTTTTTAAGAGAATAGGAAGGCCTGAGGAGAGGGAGAGAGATGGGGAGAAAGCTGATTAGAGGAGCAGTCAGAATACGCACAACATTTATCAGTTAAGTTTTCCTTCTTATACGAGTGTGGTTCTCAGTGCCCCCAAACAATTACAACAGTCACATCACAGATCACTAAAAACATGAAGTAGTTTTAAATATTGTCCAAATTACTAAAATGCGACCCAGAAACATGAAATGAACAAATGTTATTGAAAAAAATGGTGTCGATAGACTTGCTTGATGCAGGGTTGCCACAAACCTTCAATTTGTAAAACAAGCAAACAAACAAAACGGCACAGTATCTGTGAAGTACAATAAAGCAAAGTGCAATAAAATGAGGAATGCCTGTATTTCTCACTGTCTGAGATCATGGTATCAGCATGATTGCATTCTGGTGAGAGGCCTCTTCTGGGTTGCAGATGGCCAAATTCTCACTGTACATTTCCAGAGTGGAAAAAGAGTGAGCGAGCTCTTTCTCCTCTTTTTCAGTTAGGACAATAATCACACTTATGAGGGCTCCATCCTCATGCTCTAATTACCTCTCACAGGCCCTACCCCCAAATACCCTCATATTGGGGATTAGTGTTCGACACATGAATTTTGGGGGCACACAAACATTCAATCCTTTACCTGTGTGAATCCTGTATTCTTGATGTATTTTTTTCCTCCAGTATGAGTTTTAATTGGCCTTTATTGCTCAAGGCCTTCTTGGTTTTATTTTATTTATCAAAGATAAAAAGCTTATATCCTTTATTCCAGAAAATGTTGGAATATTTCAAGTATATGATTTCCTTTTATTCCTGAAACCTGGCCAGTTCCTTTCTTTGCTCATATCTTTCTTCTATCACCTTATTTGTGTGTAACCAAGACACACTAATAATATAGCTTCCTAATCTCTTAATCTAAAACCATGACCTAGGGGGGCCTGGCTACCTTAATCAGAAGAGCCTGTGACTCTTGATCTCAGGGTCATGAGTTCAAGCCCCACATTGGGCCTATACAGCTTACTTTAAAAAAATACACACACACACAAACTAAATCAATAGATTACCTGCCTTCCAGATTGTTAGAGGTAACACTTTACCCTAATGTTTTGCATAGAATAATATGGATTGTCATCTTTCCAGACTCTTATAGAAATGTCCTTGGTACCTAATGCTCAACACCAAATTAATGACATATTAATATTAATATTAACTTAACATTTTTTATTAGAACCCTATTTCTGGCACCAATTTCTTTATCAGTCAGTATAGCGGCTATGCTGTGATAACAAATGATCCAAATAGCTTAGTGATCTACCAAAAAAATTGTTTCTTGTCATGTTACATATTTATTTTGGGTCAGCAGCACAAACTCCTCACTTCAGGGCTCAAGCTGATAGAACTGACTCATTTCTGGGGCATGCTGATGTCACAGCAGAAAAATAAAAGAGAAGGTAGTGGACAAGACTACAGATCTTACAGCTTTGGTTTAGAAGTATCACAGGTCACTTCCATTCATGTTCAACCAACCAAAGCAAGTCATATGGCCAAACCTTATGCCATTGGGGCAAGAATGTACTATCCTCCCATTGAAGAGTGTTTTATGGGATGGACTTTGTTGCGAGCAAAAGCAAAAGTTTCAGAAGATAGCATGATATTCCACAAAATTTTTTAAAAAATGAAAACACCAGGGCACCTGCATGGCTCAGTCAATTAAATGTCTAACTCTTGGTTTCAGCTCAGGTCATGATCTCAGGGTCATGATATCAAACCCCTGGTTGGGCTTCATGCTGGGCATGGGGCCTGCTTAGGATTCTCTCTCTCCCTCCCTCTACTCCTTCCCCCTCCCCACCACCCACTCACATGTGTGCTCTCTCTCTAAAATAAATAAAATAACTCTGGGAAACAAACTGAGGGTTACAGAAGGGAGGCGGTTGGGGGATGGGGTGACCAGGTGATGAGTATTAAGGAGGACACGTGTTGGGATGAGCACTGGGTGTTATACGCAACTAATGAATTGTTGAACACTACAACAAAAGCTTATGATGTGCTATATGTTGGCTACTGAACATAATGAAAAAAAATACACAAAGTATTTCACAGAAGAGGAAATATAAATAGCCTACTATATAAAAAGATGCTCAACTTCATAATCAGTGAAAGGCAAATTAATATCCAGTGAAGTATCATGATAAACTTAATACATTGATCAATATTCAAAGTATGACAATAGCAAATTTCAAGAAGATATAGAGCAGTGGGGACATGAAATCAATTGTTAAGAGTGTAAATTTGTGCAATAATTTGGCATTATCGTGTAAATGGAACATGAGCATGTTCAATCCTAGCATATGCACTAGAGAAATGATTGCCCATTTGTAGAAGGAATCAGGGAGTAGTGTTGCTAATAATAGCAAAAAACCCTGCAAACAACCTAAATATCTATTGATGGGAAAATGGATAAAGAAAATGTGGTATAGTCAGGAATTGGACATTACATAGCAGTGAAGATAAATGAATTTGAACTTTGTATGTCAAATGGTTGATTCTTAGAAAGCTAATACATTAAGGAAGAAAATCAAAAAGACAAAAAAGATACAAAAATGTGTGTTCAGGGCGCCTGGGTGGCTCAGCTGGTCAAGTGTCCGCCTTCAGCTCAGGTGATGATCTCAGGGCCCTGGGATTGAGCCCCACATCGGGTCCCTGCTCAGCGGGGAGCCTGCTTCTCCCTCTCCCTCTGCCCCTCCCCCCACTCATGCTCTCTCACTCGCTCTATCTCAAATAAAATCTTAAAAAAAAAAGGTGGGTTCCCAATACAAAACTCAAAACCCAGCAAAATAAGTGGTTCAACAGCATAAACACTACATATGTTAATGGAAGCATAAAGAAAAACAGGGGGCAGAAGCAGACACAGAGTTTCGGTTTAAGGGTGATGTTTTGAGTTGAGTGATGGGATCATAAGTATTTGTTTCCTTATTTTTTTTCATAAAAATCTATCTACATAGTAATCTGTATCTGTCATAAATATTCTTTTGTGTATATAAACAGTTCATAGTAAAAATAAATATAATTTCCTAAAAAAGAAATAAAATAAATAAAAAATAAAAATAATGATAACACCTAATACTTGTTTAGCATTTACTATGTGCTAGACATTTTTCTGAGCACCTTATCTGCATTAAGTCAATCAATTGTTATAATGACACCATTATGTAGGAAACAGTGCTATCCCTATTTAATAGATGAAGGAAGGCACAAAGAGTTGAAAGGTTATTTATGTGAAAAGTCACAAGACTTACTATACTCATATTGGAACTAGGATATCTAGTGCTAGAGTCTGGGCTCAAACATTATAGGATATTAGCCCTCATTAAGCTGTTTATATAAGTCATGCACACACATTTATAGGTCTATTTTAATATAATTTTATAATAAACATAATTTTCCAAATTTTTCATCAAGTATATTTTTCCTTATGACTCTTCATATTTTTACTTGTAGGTCAAAAGTGGCTTATCTGACCAAAGAAATTATTTAGAAAAAAGTTTACCAAATTATCCTATCATTCACAAATAAGTAGAAATTATTTAGAAAAAAAGTTTACCAAATTATCCTATCATTCACAAATAAGTATGGCCCACTGATTTGCTAGTAGACAATTCCAGAATTGTGTTGTAAACCTGAATTCAGTTTTGTTTTATACTTTTTTTTTAAAGATTTTATTTATTTGACAGATATAGACACAGCGAGAGAGGGAACACAAGCAGGGGGAGTGGGAGAGGGAGAAGCAGGCTTCCCAGGGAGCAGGGAGCCCAATGCGGGGCTCGATCCCAGGACCCCGAGGTCATGACCTGAGCCGAAGGCAGCCGCTTGACAACTGAGCTGCCCAGACACCCCTGTTTTATACTTTTTGTCATCATAGATGAGGAATTTGATATGAATAGGAAGAAAAAGAGGTTTCAAATACCCATTAAATCCATGAACAATGTGTTCATGCCCAACTTCGAATGTATAGTTTCTCAGGAGACATTATGCTATGATCTTATGATCTTTAAACATCAGGTTCTCAGCATGATGTGAAAGAGGAATGATTAAGATGCCTCTAAATAGCAGCATTTGTGAGATATCTAGAAGAATTTATAGTACAGAATGCAGATATAGTTTATTTTAACATCATCTTTGAATAGGTTAGGAAAATTCTTTTTGAATTTTTTACTAAGTGACTTCATTAAGTCCAAGTCTCTTGACAACTAATTCCTACTAAAAGATCCAATTAGGCAAACCCTTAGCAACCCATAAGACTGTACATTCTTACATATGTTTCTAGACAGCTGAATACATTTACATTGGATGGTGTGTGTATGTGTGTGTGTGTGTGTGTGTGTGTAGAAGAAACACTGCTTATTTATTCATAAAAGTGCAAGTCTTCTTATTCAAAACAGACATGGATTGAATAGCTAGCTGCCTGTTAGACACTGTACTAATTTCTCATTCATGAATTACAATTGGTTTAATGGAAACACAGGAATGGAATAGACTGAAAGGTTTATTTGGAGATAATTAAATCATATTTTTATGAAGATATTCACATATTCTAAAATTCACACAGCTGTTCATGGGTACAAACCTCAGGATATATGTGAAATATGCACCTGTTTTAAAGTGGCTGTTTCAAGAGGCACTAATTGAGCTGAAAATAAACTACGGCCTCATAGTTTAAACTACAGAAAACACATTATCCTAGAAATTTTTGATAAGAGTATATTTAATCTAGAATTACACTAAAATTCATGTCAATATGGCTACATTTTATATAGTAATGAGAATAATATATTCTATATTGCCTTAGGAAGTTTCTTATCCCCAAAATCTAGCTTCATCATAATTTATACATAGAAGCTTTGCTAATGATTTTAGACACTATTTTATAAAAAATGTTCTTGCATTCTCCACAGTGATATATATGCATATCTTTTTTCTTTTTTTTCTCTCCACTAACAGCAAAATTGTTTTACTACTTTGACTGCTGCTACATTTTATCTTAATATAGACTTATTGTTTGCATTTTATCTCTTTACGTTTTCAAATGAGATCTTATTTACTTTAATGGAATATAGAAAGCATCAAAAGAATGATGTTTGAAAGGCAAGAAATATGGAGAATAGATCATACTTCAAACCACTTCATAGTGTTCTTTTAACACTTACAAACATTGGAAAACACAAATGTTTAGGAGTCATAGTCAAGATACAAATCCACCTAAGGGACATATAATTTTGGACAAGATACTTAACTTCTATAGATTTCTACATAACTTGGAAGGAAGAATAAGTAGAAAAAAATACATTGAATACATGTAACATTATGTCCAGAGCATATTAGGTTTAAAATAAATGTTAGTTTTATTTCCTAAACATGCTTATCTAATTCAACAATTTAAAACAAACAAACAAAACAAAACAAAAAACAAAAACACTTTTTGAAAACAGCAAATGAAATCTTATGTGAACTCCTACATACAAAACAGATATGAGCACATGTGATATGATCAAAGTGTTAGCAGGAGCAGAGAACCCTATCAGCTCATTGATCATTGGCCCTTCTTACTTTTATCTCCTTGGATTAAACACACGCTATCATGGAGATAAATTAATCAATTTTCAGAATATTTAAGTACATCTCAAATGAGTAGTGGAATTGTAGAGGTATTGAGATTTTACTTTATTCAACAAACATTCTTTTATATCTCACAGGATATATCACTAGCTTGGTGATTTCATTCAGTTTTGTTGCTTTAAAACTATCTGGCAACCACTTAGGAATTTATATCTTCAGTTGAAACCAGCCTCCTAAATTCTGGTCATTATGTAACTGCCTTTTTCACATCTATATCTAGATGCCCATATATATCTCAAAATTATCCAAAAACTACCCTTCTTTATCTGAAATGATGATAAGAAACTTAATTTGTATTTCCCCAAAAGCAAAATCTGACACAAGGATTAAAGCAAAGGAATTACATTTGAGAGGTAGTCATAGAGGAAGGAGAGAGGGAATGAGAAGATTGAGTCAGGACAGGAAGAAAAGTCAATATAAGACTATGCTATTGAGGTCACTGTTGTGGATAATAGGGCTCAAGTCTATCAGGATCTTCTGAGAAGCAATCAGAACGCCTTCATTTGTATGTCTCCTTTGTGAGAAGTGTCTGTTCATGTCTTCTGCCCATTTCTTGACTGGATTTTTTGTTTTTTGGGTGTTGAGTTTGATAAGTCCTTTATAGATTTCAGATATTAGCCCTTTAACTGATAAGACATTTGCAAGTATCTTCTCCCAGTCTGTAGGCTGACTTCTAGTTTTGTTGACTTTCCTTTGCTGTGCAAAAGCTTTTTATCTTGATGAGGTCCCAATAATTCATTTTGCTTTTGTTTCTCTTGCCTTTGGAGACATATCTGGTAAGAAGTAGCTGCGGCCAAGGTCACAGAGGTTGCTGCCTGTGTTCTCCTCTAGGATTTTGATGAATTCCTGTCTCACATTTAGTCTTTCATCCATTTTGAGTCTATTTTTTTGTATGGTGTAAGAAAATGGTGCAGTTTCATTCTTCTGCATGTGCTGTCCAATTTTCCCAACACCATTTGCTGAAGAGACTGTCTTTTTTCCACTGGATGTTCTTTCCTAATTTGTCGAAGATTAGTTGACCATAGAGTTGAGGGTCCATTTCTAGGTTCTCTATTCTATTCCATTGTCTGTTTTTGTGCCAGTACCATACTGTCTTGATGATTACAGTATTGTAATACAGCTTGAAGTCCGAAATTGTGGTTGTGATGCCTCTAGGTTTGGTTTTCTTTTCTTTTTTTTAAGTTTAATTTTATTTATTTTTATTTTTTATTATGTTCAGTTAGCCAACATATAGTACGCCATTTGTTTCTGATGTAGAGTTCAATGATTCATTAGTTTTGTATATATATATATACACACACACATATATATAGTAGAATATTACTCAGTTATCAAAAAGAATGAAATCTTGCCATTTACAATGACGTGGATGGAACTAAAGGGTATTATGCTAAACGAAGTAGGTCAGTCAGAGAAAGACAAATACCATATGATTTCGCTCATTTGTAGAATTTAAGGAACAAAACAGATGAACATAAGGGAAGGGAAGGAAAAATAAAATAAGGAAAACAGAGAGGGAGGCAAACCATAAGAGACTCTAAACTATAGGGAACAAACAGGGTTGTTAGAGGGGAGGTGGGTGGAGGGGTGGGGTAATTGGGTGATGGACATTAAGGAGGGAACTGGATGTAATGAGCACTGGATGTTGTATACAACTGATGAATCACTGAATTCTACCTCTGAAACTAATAATACAGTATATATTATTCAAATTGAATTTAAATAAAAAATTTTTAAAAAGGAATGCTTTCAGAAATTTTCCATCTGAAGGATGAGATGATGAAGCATTTATATACTGGTTCCTGCCTCCCATTATTGAGCATCACCCACTCCCCTACCCTTTCTGCATTTACAAACAGGTTAAGTAGGCTCTTGTAGTTTCAGAGAAGAGCTTAGGACAGAAACAGAAAGGTACACTGTGAACTGTTGAGGCAGAAAGGGTCACCTGTATGGTACTGTCAACCACATGTGTGGCTAAATCAGAGGTTGGCCAAAGAGCTGCAATATGGAAGCATTTGGAACATTCCTCCTTATTCTGCTCAGATCCATGTGCATTCAGCATTAAATCCACCCTGCTACTGAGTTTTCAAGGTGGTGGTTGGCATAACCTCTATGTACCACCAGCACTAAAGACAGATAATAACTGACTGAAATCCCCCAGATGAGCCATCCCACCTACCTGGTTTTTGACTGCTAACTCTGTGGTGGATATTCTCTGGTGGGCACAGACATAAGACACAAATATCTACATGCTTTCTATCCAGATTAGTCAGAGTAAGGGTAATATCTCACTGATTTACAAATCAGTCAGAGTGAGGGTACTAGAAGAAGGCTTTATGGAGGAGGTGATACTTAGAATGGGCCTATTAAATAGGTTTAGAGTAAAGAAAATAGATTTCTAGGGCATATGTTGAGCTTTAAAAAGAATGAAAGATCTGAAATTGGTAGGATATATTTGGGGCAGAGTAAAGAGACTTATCTTGAATAAAGAAGAAGGAAATCAACTTTGACAATACCCCAGTCATAGAATTACACACAAATACCAAAAATTGGTTTTGTTCTTGTTCTTATTTTAATCTTCTTCAGAGTAGTCTATTCAAATATTTTAAATATATCAAAGTTTCCCTCCCACATGTGTCCCCAGTCTGCCTTGGTACTTCCGCCTTTATTAGCAACCATATCTTATCTTAGTTTCTGGTCTATTCCTCCAGAGTTTGTTCATGTAAATAAAATAAGCACAAAAAACTATTCTTATTTTCTCTTCCTTTTACACAAAAGGTGAATACAAGACATAGTTTTGCACCTACCTATTTTTTACTTAATAGTGTCTTAGAGAATTGTTCTATTCCTTCCTTCTCTACCTCTTGTATATAGTCAATAGTGTTTTCTTTCTTACCTTTGTAGTATCAAATGTGCTTATATTTCTACGTGATTGACCAATTTTAAATGATAACTTTTGATTCTCAGATATTCAATAAATTTACTCTACCTATCACCTTTTTATTCCCTTTCCCAGTTTTTGTATTTTTTGTTAACTTTTGAGCAGTGTATTGTATAAACATTCATGATCTGTTCTGTTACACTAATCTCTTGGGTCTTGGTTCTACAGTTAAATATACAAATTCTCATCCCAGTCCTTTGCATTATTTTTGCAATTATTTCTTGGTTAGCTGAAATTCACCTTCTAGAAGTTTCTTCAGTAAGATACCAGGAAAAATATTTTCTGTTTTCCTGCATTTTCAAAACTGTTTGTAGTCTTCTTCCTTGAAAATAAGCTTGCCTGTATATAAAATCCTTGGATCTTTATTTCCTATTGTGAAGGTGTGTTACTCTAATGTAACCTCCATTTTTCCCTATAGCCTGATCTTTTTGTCTGTATGCCCCACATTTCTTATTGTTTTACTTGTGGTCTATTTCCTCTGGTGAGCAACATGCCTTTTCAGAATTCAAGTTCTTTTATGTCAGTGAAGTTTTCACATTTGAACCTTCAAATATATCTTGTTCAGGGAATTGGATAATGTATATTCTTAATCTCCTTTGCTTATTTTCTATGTCTGCTGTTTCCCTCAGCCTTTTGTATATCTTTGTTTTTACTTTTTAAAAATTCATTTCTTGGGGTGCCTGGGTAGCTCGGTCAGTTAAGCATCTGACTCTGATCTCAGCTCAGGTCTTGATCTCGGGGTGGTGAGTTCAAGCCCTGTGTTGCACTCCATGCTGGGTGTGGAGCCTACTTAAAAAAAAAAAAAAAAGACATTCATTTCTCTCATTTTCATTATCTGTGTCCTTTACAGTGTTTTATTTTTTCTTTATTTTCTAAAGATTTATTTATTTGTTTGAGAGAGAGAGAGAAAGGAGTGAGAGCTGGGGGAGGAGCAGAGGGAGAGAGAATCTCAAGCAGACTCCCTGATGAGTGTGAAGCCTGATATGGGGCTGGATCTCACGACCCTGAGATCATGACCTGAGCTGAGACCAAAAGTTGGACAGTTAACCTACTGAACCACCCAGATGCCCCTCCTTTACGGTGTTTTCAACTGTCTATTCTAATCACTCTCCTTCAAATATCATCATTATTTCTACAATGGTTGTGTTTCTTCCTCTTTCCTGAGTTCTACCTGTTTGCCACCTTTTTTTTTTGACTGATCCTCTTGACTTCACGTCTATTCCCTGAGCTCTTCCAATTTTAGTTTTCATTTTAGAGGAAGTTGAATCATTTTGATTTGGAGTCTGAAAATATAATATTTTCATCTCCTCCAAAAGCAACATTTTTTCTGTAAATGTTCCTCATCTATTGGTAACTTCTGGAATGTACTGAACCTCTCTGAAATTCTTCTCTATACCTCCTCTTGCATATTTTTGTTTGGCCTCAGCTGTTTTGGCAGTCCTCTGTAGAAAGTAATGTGTGTATGTGTATACACATACACACATACATACCTATACAGTTTTTTGTTGAAAATGTAGTTTGCAGATTTTCATCCATTTTCTTGTTGATATTTTATTCATTCCAGGAGTAGAAGAAGAAACTGCCTTATGCTGCCATGTTCTTGCTGCATGTGTCAAATTTTGATTTCTCATTTATTATTTCTGAATTCTGATATGAAAATGTGGCTGTCCCATTGAATTCAATTGAATGGTAATTAAATCACAAGTATACATGAAGTATCATGAAAAACTACTATCCTGAGTGATCTGTTCATTATGCTACGCAATCTTAGAGTAGGAGACTGTCTATATATAGGACATATTAAATGCTATTTTCATATTTTCAGTATAACAGTTAGCTATGCTGAGGACAAATGGAAGAATGTAGATCTCTTAGAAGTTCAATTTTTTAGTACATTTTTCTTAATGAGAAGGGTAGAAATGATTAATTACTTGTTCTGATTCACAGAGAAGCCTAGAGGACCAAAATAGCCAATTTCAGTATTTCAATGATTGTTTACACTGATGAAGCCTCTGTATGAATTCCAGTTGTTGACCATATGTGCAGTGATTTTCATAAACAAAATACTTTTCTTCACTATACTTAAAAATATGTACAACATATGCAACCAAGACTTTTTTTTGTCAGTGTGAGAGGCTATCAACACCAGTTATCTTTTTTTTTTTTAAGATTTTATTTATTTATTTGAGAGAGAGAGAATGAAAGACAGCATGAGAGGGGGGAGGGTCAGAGGGAGAAGCAGACTCCCTGCTGAGCAGGGAGCCCGATGCGGGACTCGATCCCGGGACTCCAGGATCATGACCTGAGCCGAAGGCAGTCGCTTAACCAACTGAGCCACCCAGGCGCCCCAACACCAGTTATCTTTAGTGTTCTTTAAAAAAAAAAAATCATATTATGGCATTAAGTACAGGAGGGGCAAAAGCCATGAGATTTGCTATACCATGGAACTTCCGACTTGTTTGTGCACAATAGTCATCTGCTACATGACTGGAATACCAGCTAACCACAAACATTATTTTTTAATTAGCAGGCGATCCAACTACTGGAGTTGGAAAAATATTTGGTAGATCCAAGTATAAGATTGTTCAAAGTTCAATGAGAAAGAGAAACGGACTCAATAATTTCATAAGTGATCACCTTCCCCTTGATTTTGTATTATCTTACACCTGCCTTAATGTCGATATCCTTCTTACACATGGTTTTAGTTTAAATTTAAATGAATTAACCAAAGCAGCCAAGAAATTACATTCTTTTGTTTCCTTAGCCTCTCTCTATTTAGTGAAAAAATAGTTAGAACTTAAAAGAGGATGGTTAAAAAGAACTTTTGACCAAAAAGGGTAGTAGATGTCATACCTTTTCTAAAGCTGTACAATTTTTTTTCAAATGACTCAATGACTTTCCCAAGAGCAAATCTGCTAAATATCCTGAAATTGAGTGAAAACCACATGTGAGAAAGAGGTAAATTACACTAAATGACACTGGAAAATAGTAGAGTACAAAGTTCTCATTCAAAAGCCTGGGAGATGAAAAAATTGCAAAAATGTTTTCAAATTATTAAATATAAATTATTGCAAAAATTAATGTTTATGAAGGAGGTTTTTCTGAAGAAAGTATTAGTCTTTTTTTTTTTAAAGATTTTATATATTTGTTTGAGAGAGAGAGAGGGTGTGAGCAGGGGGAGTAGCAGGCAGAGGGAGAGGGAGAAGCAGACTCCCAGCAAGGAGCCTGATATGGGGCTCAATCCTAGGACCCTGGGATCATGACCTGAGCCAAAGGCAGACGCTTAACCAACTGAGGCACCCAGCACCCCAAAAGTGTTAGTCTTAATCATAGGAGACATGACTATGCTAGTTTGTGGCTATTTTTTCTTATGTACTTAATGTTGTATGAAGTTGCATATAAGATATCTGTATTCTTAAGCCAACATTATTTGTTTTATTACTGTTAAGTTTTGAGGAATAAACATAAAAGAGAGCTTTTCTTCTCAGTCTAACAAGTACATCAT
The DNA here is from genome assembly GCF_011800145.1 of Mirounga leonina. Taxonomy (NCBI): domain Eukaryota; kingdom Metazoa; phylum Chordata; class Mammalia; order Carnivora; family Phocidae; genus Mirounga; species Mirounga leonina. The sequence goes on from NW_023270702.1 coordinate 6,174,068, forward strand.
AGATAAACATCTAATCATTACACATTTGTAATAAAGAGAAATGGTGGTGGGCAGGGCACTGAAGAAAGAAAAATATTTATTTTATATGAAAGGCACAAATATAGACTTTCCATATAGTATCTCATTACATTAACAATATATAAAGTTTAAAATAGTATCTGCTGTGTAGCCCCAGATGTATCATCCCTCATTTCCCGATAAAATATCTATAAAGTCACAAGGAAAAAGATACAAGTTTGCTAAGTGAAATAAGCCAGACACAAACAGAAAGATATTGCATGATCTCACTTACATATGCAATCTATAAAAATCAAATTCATAAAGGAAAAGAAGGTTGAATGGGGTTATCAAGAGTAGGGGTGTGGGGAAAATAGGGAGATGTTAGTCAAAATGTATAAAGTTGCAGTTATGTAGGATGAATAAATTCTAGAAATTTAATTCATGACATAACTACTATAGTAAATAATATTTATAGTATATAGAAATTTGCTAAGAGAGTAGAGCTCAGGTGCTTTCACCACAAGACAAAAACAAAAACAAACTAATAAACACCAAGATGATGAATACCAGGAACTGGTTAATATATCCACAACCTATGGGGCAGACAGAACCAGGATAAGAACAATTTCTCCAGATCTCATGGCACATCTGGATATTTCCTCATGCAGTAGAACCCACGGAAGAGGGAAAGACTCCGTATTTCTAACACAGCCTTTGCCAGCTGAATAAAAGACCTAGGGGACCCCTCTTATTGTGAGGTAGGTGCTAGTTGTTGAGGAGGCTGGATTCTGTCTATAATCTGTATCTCCAGATTCTTCTATTTGTTTTCACATTCATACAGGAATGGCAACTCCAAGCAAATAATTGGACCGAAAAGAGAGGAAATATCAATGGCATTGTATAGACTTGATCGTCATATAGTGAGAACATAAGAAGACTATTGGTTGCCAAATAATATTATTTTCTCTCTCTCTCTCTCTTTTTTTTTTTTTTTTTTTCAAAAATTAAGAGTACCAGAGAACCAGGTATGGGGAGAGAAGGAAATAGTATGTCTATATGGCAGACTCTCTGGTGAAAAAGAAACTATGATATTAACTTGCTCTTTTGTTGATGTGAGGTCACCTTTCAACTAAGTCAAAATTGCTACCATTTCTACAGTGCTTAGTATATGCAAGATGTTGTTCTAAATCCTTTATGTAGGGCACTTGGGTGGCTCAGTCAGTTAAACATCTGCCTTCGTCTCAGGTCATGATCTCAGGGTCCTGGGATGGAGCCCCGCATCAGGCTCCCTGCTGAGCAAGGAGTCTAATTCTCCCTCTCCCTCTGCCTGCTGCTCCCCTTGTTTGTGCTCTCTCTCTCGCTCGCTCTCTGTCAAATAAATAAATAAAATCCTTTTAAAAAATAAATCCTTTATGTACATTAATTAACTTACTTAATTTTCTTAGAAACTTTATGAGGGAGATATTGTTATCATATTACTCAAACTTTACAAATGAGAATTGAAGCATAGAAAAGTAAAGTTCATGGAACTTTCATAAGGTTCATGAAAGTAAGTAGTGAAATTTGGATTTGAACCCGAGCAGTCTGGATCTAGTGTCTGGACTCCTAATCATGCAATACAGAAAAAGAGTCTTGCACCAGACCCACCTCAGAGATCCACCACTTCAAAATTTGTAAAGAATAAAATGTCATTGGAAACAATAAAAAATATATGACAGAATATGAGAAATGAAATACCATCTTAGTGAACCAGAAGAAGCCACCTCAGAAATTGGTGGAATAGCCACCTCAGAAAATTAACTCCTGTGAAACCCAGATGAAAATGTTAAGAGATTATATGGAGTCTTTAATATTGAGTCTGAAGAGAGAAGAAAACTTAAAGTCACTAAGTGAGGACAAAAAAGAGAAAAGACAGTAAGATGGGGTGACAAGGGTGGTGGGAGATTAGAAAGTGTTTCAAGAAAATCTAACTTTAAATCAGATTTAAAATCCATGCTACATGACATACTGGTACTATATACAACTTAATAATTAAGAGGATAAATTCGAGTGTGTTTGCAAAACATGAGTTGAAAATTGATGCTTCTGGAGAAAACATTAGGCCAAGTGGAGAAGAAGCAATAATCAAAGATATGTATAGAGAGTGTTTTATGAGATGGAAAAAAATACTTGATGAACACTGAAAGTGTTCTCCATGTTTTATGCAAATAAAATATAATCATTCCAGATTCTTAAAATAAATGTAAAGTACATCTGCCTTTTTTGTGAACTCAAATAGTTAAGCGCTAAAAAGAATTATCAATTTTTTGTCAGTTAAAACCCATTCCTAAAATCATATGGGCCTGGGCCCAGGGCCAAGGTGATGATAGTTCTTCGACAATATTTCCCATTTATTTTATGTTTTGGGCAGCCTATTTTTCCTTGCTCAATATTGGTCATTTATATATTCTAGAGAAACATAATGGCAATCTTAATTTTCAAAGTTTACAGCTGAGTTATTTTACATTTTAATATATTTTTATAATACAATTCTTCATATTTGTGGTCATGTGCCCTTTCTCATCCCTGAAGTTATACTGTAGTTCTGTCTTTTCATCTGCTAGCTATTCCAGAGACTTGTTTATGTCATAGGTCTTTTCAAAGAACTAGCTTTTAAATACAATTAGCAATTCCACTGTATTTCTGTTTTCTTGTCTTTTAGCTTCTGCTCTTATTTTTATTACTTCCTCATGGGTTTCTTAAGCATGGCTTTTGTGGGGTGGAGTGCTTTTACTAATTTCTTGAGTTGAATGTTGAATTTTTCATTCTTTCTTGATTAATATGAAGAGCATTTAAGGCTACATTTTTTTTTTCTCTTGGGCTGAATCCCATTATTTGTAGTACAGTTACAATTTTAACTAGTGTGCAATTGCAATTTTTATTTTGTCAAGGACACAGGACTTATATAAGATAGTGCTACTAAATTTCCAAATGGATAAATACTCTGTATGCTTCTTTTCCTTTTAACTCTTCCTATATTTTCCTAATTTTATTTCACTGCGGGTGGAGAAATATACAATTTATTGAAAGATATTCTTTCTGACCTAATATATAAAAAAATTTTAAGTGTCCATGGGAGTTAAAAAAAGGTGTGTTCTTTGTAGGAGTCAAAGCATAACATATAGAGGATTATATCAGTTTTATTTATTATAACATTAATCTTCCATGCATTCTATGTATTTAATGGATATCCCTTCTTACAGTTGAACAAAATTAGCTTCTAATTTTCTGTTTTCTGATTTCTAGTGTTTTTCCCAAAATGCTTGAGGCTGATCAAGTAACCACTCTAGATATGCACATTCAGAAATCAAAATACACCTACACATAGTTTCCCCTATTGTTAATATCTTGCATGGGTGTGGTATTTTTGGTATAATTGATTAATGAATATTAGTACATGATTATTAACTAAAGTCCACAGTTCACATTAGGGTTGACTCTGTTTTGTACATTTATGGGTTTTGATAAATGCATAGTCATGTATTGACAATTACTGTATCATACAGAATCATTTCACTGTGCTAAAAATTCTTTCTACTCCACCTGTTCATTCCCTTACTCACCACCAACCCCTGGCAAGTACTGATCTTTTTACTGTCTCAATAGTTTTGCCCTTTCCAAAATGTTCTATAGTTGGAATCATACAGTATGTAGCCTTTCCAGGCTGGCTTCTTTGACTTAACAATATACATTTTAGATTCCTCTGTGTCTTTTTGTAGCTTGATAACTCATTTCTTTTTAACACTGAATAATATTCCATTGCTTGGATGTACCACAGTTCATTTACTCATTTGCTTAATTGACAGTTTGTTTATCTATTCACCTATTCCAAGCTTTGACAATTATGAATAAAGCTTCTATAAACATCTGTGTGCAGGTTTTTGTATGAATAAATTTCCAACTCCTTTGGGTTTTAATTTTCAATTCCCTGATGACATATGATGTAGAGCCTCTTTGCATATGCTTATTTTCCATCTGTGTTAGCATATCTTCTTTGGTGAGGCATTATGCATTCAAGTGTTTTGACTATTTTTAAATCATTGTTAATTTTCTTATTATTTAAGTTATAAGAGTTCTTTGTATATTTTGGATACAAGTTCTTTATTATGCATTTGTTTTGCAAATGTTTTCTTCAAGTCTTTTCTTTTTTTTTTTTTACAGTTAAAAAATAATTTTGTTGAAGCCTGCAGTCACTTATCTAGCAAGAGACACTTGCTGATTTATCATCTCAAGTTATCTGACATTACTGGGTTGAAAAATCAAGATGTCCTGTTTTAAAATGGCTGCTAATGGTTGTGGTATTCCATTGATATTAATAATAGCATAGTAATAGTAACAATAATGAAAGCAGTTGGCTTTTTTTGTGTTCTGCCAGGCACTGTGTTAAGTGCTTCACATACATCATCTCATTTACTCCTTGTAACAATTTTCTGTAGTAGTTACTACTATTATTTTTATTTAACAAGTGGCAGCATTATAACATGGAAAGGTTCTGTAACTTTTCCATAAGAAAAGGCTTTTGGACATCAATGTAGTACCTGGGGAAGAGCTGCATACCTGATACCCAAATTGCAGCCAATGAAAAAGCTCTAGATAAAGTAGGTGAAACTTTCCCCCTTTGTCTGAACTTTAAAAAATCAAGGTGTTGACTTCTGACAGGTGGGTGCTTAAAGGGTAAATATAGTTTCTAATTATCTTTTAAAATGTTTTTACAAAGTTTACATTCTCATTTAGCTTTTAAATAAAAAGTTCTGAATAAATGGAAGATACTTGTTTGAAGATAAAATGACAGAACTAAAGGAATTAGAAATTCCTAATTCTAAAAGGACTAAAGTATTATCTAAAGCCAGTTCTAAATGACTGATTTTCAGGAACTGACTAACTCAAAAAACATTTAACTGATTGCAAAAAGAAGCTATTTAACTTCCTTTGTTAATTAATTTAATTGAAAAAACAGATAATTCAGATTGACTCAAAATTATATGATCAATATCAAAAGTATAAAAGGAATCCGCAACAGCAAGCCCATCAGTTTTGAAGATGGTATAACTCAGTGGCCAAAATGATTCAGAACATGTGAGCTTCCAAATTTGAAGAAGGCTTCATCTCCAAAATTGATTGTGTAGAAGAAAGTGTTACGAGTTTATGGATAAATGTAGGTTATTGTAATTAGGAAAAATAACTTGGGTTTATTTAATATACATTCTTCTTTCCATAAGCAGCTATTGGTGCAGTAATGAAGAGCATGTCTCTGGAGGCAGAGTCACTTAATCTTCCCAACCTGTTTCCTGGTCACTAAAATTAGGATAAAACTAATATATATGAGTGTAGTTATAAACACTAGCTGGTCTAAAACATAGGAAATACATTTAATATAATTCCTGCCACAGGGCAAATACCTCAAAACAGCAGCTATCATTATGAGGTTCATTTATTTCGTTTCTGGATCTTACTAAGGGAGGTGGTATTTCCTTCAATCTGTCAGTAGCTACAATGTAAGAAAGGTATTGCAGTTCTAATGTTCAAACAAGCATACTTGACCTTTTGGTGTTTTAAGAACTATCTTAAAAAAAAAGTAGACAAATGCTGTCTGATTGCATTGATTTTTTTTTTACTATTGAAACATATATGGCATAACTTTTATGAAAAGTGATTTATCTGTGTGTTATACAGATGTGTATTTTTTTATTGCTAATACAACTATATCTTATGTGCAATTAAGTTTGACTGAATAGATTTTAAAATGTACTTTCAAATAATCTATATGGAACTTTATTGTTTAGTTACATTTGTTTTGCATCCATTATCTGTAATTTATACAAAAATATAGTTGAGTAAGTATGATATCACTTCCCAGATGAGAAACATGAAGCACAGAAAAGTTAATGGTTTACCAAAAATCACACAGTTTGACTCTGCTGGTGCTGGAAATTGAACACACCTTTTTGGTCCCAAAGCCCCATATCTTTCTACTGTATTGTTCATATCTCACATATGAATATAAACTTTGTGTAAGAAGTTTATTTTCGGAGGGAGGGGGGAAAGATGGCAAAGGAGTAGGGGACCCTATTTCAGCTGGTCCCCGGAATTGAGCTGGATATCTACCAGACCACTCTGAGCACCCACGAAACCAGCCTGAGATGTAAGAAGATCTGGATCTCTACAAACAGAATATCCCAGGCGGTTGGTTTTGAGGTACGAAGCGAAGAGCCTTGATTCTGCGGGCAGATATCGGAGGATAAACGGCAGCGGGAGGGTGCCGGGCTGTGGGGATCCTACACCGCCGGTGAGCGACAGCCTCCTGCACTGGGGATGGGGAACAGACTTGCAGACCGGTATCGGCAGGGAAAGGACTTTAGGGCAGCCCCTGGGGTGGAAAACCAGACCGGCGGGGTCGTGCACAAGCGAACCGCAGCCCCCCGGACAGAAACCGGAGCGAAGGTCACACGTACACGAACTGCACCCTCCGAGAGGGAAACCTGGTGCGCCAGGGTCGCACCGGTGAACTGCAACCCCCGGGGGTGGAAACCCCAAGGCACGGAGTCACACAGGTGCGCGCGAACTGGGAGCAGTTGGCGGTTTTAGAAGCACAAAGGGCAGAGACGTGCCCCGACCTGGAGGCAGGACTGGGGGCGCTGCGGAGGGGCGCACAACCCAGGCCGCTGCAGTTTATAGCAGCAGGGACAGAAACGGAGACAGGGTGGCCTGGAGAGCCCACTGAAGAACAAACTGAGGTCTCTCTGCTCTGAGGCAGAGGGTTGGAAACGGTCTCTTCTGCTCTGATTCGTGGAAGAGAAGCTGGAAGCCGCCAGGGAAAGATGCCAAAGAACAATAGCCCCCAAAACTGATTCCCGCTGAGCCCATCCCCTGCCACAGGGGGGCAGGGCAACTCCGCCCAAACAGGGTTGCCTGACTAACAGCGTGGCAGGCCCCATGGGCAGAAGACAGGCTGGGAAAACAAGAGGCCAGCAACCCTGAGGTCCCAAGAAAACAGATGCGTCTTGCTTGGGTTCTGGTCAATAATTTGGACTCTATACATTCCCTCAAACACCCATCAACAGAATGACTAGGAGGAGGAGCCCCCAAAACAGAAAAGACTCAGAGATTATGACTTTTGCTGCAGATTTACAAATGGATGCAGATATAACCAAGATGTCAGAGATGGAATTCAGGCTAGCAATTGTGAAGACAATGGCTAGAATGGAGAAATCAATTAATGGCAACATAGAGTCTCTAAGGGCAGAAATAAAAGGTGATTTGGCAGAACTTAAAAGTGCTATCAATGAGATCCAATCCAATCTAGATAATCTCACAGTTAGGGTAACTGAGACAGAAGAGAGAATAAGTGACCTGGAAGACAGTATAATAGATAAAAAGGGAAAAGAGGAGGCCAGGGAAAAACAACTCAGAATCCATGAAAATAGAATCAGAGAAATAAGTGACACCATGAGGTGTTCCAATGTCAGAATCATTGGAATCCGGGAGGGAGTGGAGAGAGAGAGAGGGCTAGAAGATGTATTTGAGCAAATCGTAGCTGAGAACGTCCCTAATCTGGGGAATGAAACAAACATTCGAGTCCTAGAGGCAGAGAGGACCCCTCCTAAGATCAAGGAAAACAGGCCAACACCCCGGCATGTAATAGTAAAACTTGCAAATCTTAGAACCAAGGGAACCATCTTAAGGGCAGTTGGGGGAAGAGAGTCCTTATGTACAGAGGGAGGAACATCAGAATAACATCAGACCTATCCACAGAGACCTGGCAAGCCAGAAAGGCCTGGCAAGACATATTCAGGGTACTAAATGACAAGGACATGCAGCCAAGAATACTTTATCCGGCAAGGCTTTCATTTAGAATGGATGGAGAGATGCAGAGCTTCCACGACCGGCAGAAGTTGAAAGAATATGTGACCACTAAGCCGGCCCTGCAAGAAATATTAAGGGGGGTTCTATAAAAAGAGAAAGACCCCAAGAGTGATCTACAACAGAAATTTACAGGGACAATCTATTTAAAAAAAGGTCTTCACAGGCAACATGATGACAATTAATTCATATCTTTCACTAATCACTCTCAATGTGAATGGCCTAAATGCTCCCATAAAATGGCACAGGGTTGCAGATTGGATAAAAAGACAGGACCCATCCATATGCTGTCTACAAGAGACTCATTTTGAACCTAAAGATACATCCAGACTGAAAGTGAAGGGATGGAGATCTATCTTCCATGCCAGCGGACCTCAAAAGAAAGCTGGGGTAGCAATTCTTATATCAGACAAATTAGATTTTAAACTAAAGTCTGTAATAAAAGACACAGAAGGACACTATATCATTCTTAAAGGGTTTATCCAACAAGAAGATCTAACAATTGTAAATATCCATGCTTCCAACATGGGAGCAGCCATATACATAAGCCAACTGTTAACCAAAATAAAGAGTCATGTTGATAACAATATGTTAATTGTAGGAGACCTCAATACTCCACTCTCAGCAATGGACAGATCATCTAAGCAGAAAATCAACAAGGAAACAAGAGCTTTGAATGATACATTGGACCAGATGGACCTCATAGATATTTATAGAACATTCCATCCTAAAACAACAGAATACTCATTCTTCTTGAGCGCACATGGAACTTTCTCCAGAATAGACCACATACTGGGTCACAAATCAGGTTTCAACCGATACCAGAAGATTGAGATTATTCCCTGCATATTCTCAGACCACAATGTTCTAAAACTGGAACTCAATCACAAGAAAAAACTTGGCAGAAATTCAAAGACTTGGAAGCTAAAGACCACTCTGCTCAAGAATGTTTGGGTCAACCAAGAAATCAAAGAACTTAAACAATTCATGGAAATCAATGAGAACGAAAACACATCGGTCCAAAACCTATGGGATACTGCAAAGGCGGTCCTAAGGGAGAAATACATAGCCATCCAAGCCTCACTCAAAAAAATAGAAAAATCCCGAATTCACCAACTAACTCTACACCTTAAAGAACTAGAGAAAAAGCAACAAACGATGCTTAAGCCACGCATTAGAAGAGAAATAATTAAAATTAGAGCAGAGATCAATGAATTAGAAACCAGAAACACAGTAGATCAGATCAAAGAAACTAGAAGTCGGTTCTTTGAAAGAATTAATAAGATTGATAAACCACTGGCCAGACTTATCCAAAAGAAGAGAGAAAGGACCCAAATTAATAAAATTATGAATGAAAGGGGAGAGATCACGACTAACACCAAGGAAATAGAAACAATTATTAGAAATTATTATCAACAACTATATGGCAATAAACTGAGCAATCTGGATGAAATGGAGGCCTTCCTGGAAACCTATGAGCTGCCAAGACTGAAACAGGAAGAAATTGACAACCTGAAGAGGCCAATAACCAGTAACGAGATTGAAGTAGTGATCAAAAACCTCCCAAAAAACAAGAGTCCAGGGCCTGATGGATTCCCTGGGGAATTCTACCAAACATTCAAAGAAGAAATAATACCTATTCTACTGAAGCTGTTTCAAAAAATAGAAACAGAAGGAAAACTTCCAAACTCATTCTATGAGGCCAGCATTACCTTAATCCCCAAACCAGGCAAAGACCCCATCAAAAAAGAGAATTTCAGACCAATATCCCTGATGAATATGGATTCCAAAATCCTCAACAAAATCCTAGCTAATAACATCCAACAATACATTAAAAGGATCATCCACCACGACCAAGTGGGATTTATCCCCGGGATGCAAGGGTGGTTCAACATTCGCAAATCAATCAATGTGATAGAACACATTAATAAGAGGAGGAAGAAGAACCATATGGTCCTCTCAATTGATGCAGAAAAAGCATTTGACAAAATACAACATCCTTTCCTGATTAAAACTCTCCAGAGTATAAGGACAGAGGGAACATTCCTCAAGCTCATAAAATCCATCTATGAAAAACCCACAGTGAATATCATCCTCAATGGGGAAAAGCTGAAAGCCTTTCCCTTAAGATCAGGAACATGTCAAGGGTGCCCACTCTCACCACTGTTCTTCAACATAGTACTAGAAGTCCTAGCAACAGCAATCAGACAACAAAAAGAAATAAAAGGTATTCAAATTGGCAAAGAAGAAGTCAAACTCTCTCTTTTTGCAGATGACAGGATACTTTATGTGGAAAACCCAAAAGACTCCACCCCCAAATTACTAGAACTCATCCAGCAATTCAGTAATGTGGCAGGATACAAAATCAATGCACAGAAATCAGTTGCTTTCTTATACACTAACAATGCAACTGTAGAAAGAGAAATTAGAGAAGTGATTCCATTTACAATAGCACCAAAAACTGTAAGATACCTCGGAATAAACCTAACCAAAGAGGTAAAGGATCTATACTCTAGGAACTACAAAACACTCATGAAAGAAATTGAAGAAGACACAAAAAGATGGAAAAATATTCCATGCTCATGGATCAGAAGAATAAACATTGTTAAAATGTCTATGCTACCCAGAGCAATCTATACCTTCAGTGCCATCCCGATCAAAATTCCAATGACATTTTTCAAAGTGCTGGAACAAACAATCCTAAAATTTGCATGGAATCAGAAAAGACCCTGAATCACTAAGAAAATGTTGAAAAAGAAAAACAAAGCTGGGGGCATCACGTTGCCCGATTTCAAGCTATATTACAAAGCAGTGATCACCAAGACAGCATGGTACTGGCACAAAAACAGACATATAGACCAATGGAACAGAATAGAGAACCCAGATATGGACCCTCGACTCTATGGTCAAATAATCTTTGACAAAGCAGGAAAAAAAATTCAATGGAAAAAAGACAGTCTCTTCAATAAATGGTGCTGGGAAAATTGGACAGCCACATGCGGAAGAATGAAACTCGACCATTCTCTAACACCATTCACAAAGATAAACTCAAAGTGGATGAAAGACCTCAATGTGAGATAGGAATCCATCAAAATCCTAGAGGAGAATATAGGCAGTAACCTCTTTGACATCACCCACAGCAACTTCTTTCAAGATACATCTCCAAAAGCTAGTGAAACAAAAGCAAAAATGAACTTTTGGGACTTCATCAAGATAAAAAGCTTCTGCACAGCAAAAGAAACAGTCAACAAAACAAAGAGGCAACCCACCGAATGGGAGAAGATATTTGCAAATGACACTAGATAAAGGGCTGGTATCTAAGATCTATAAAGACCTTCTCAAACTCAACACTCAAAAAAACAAATAATCAAGTCAAAAAGTGGGCAGAAGAGATGAACAGACACTTCTCTGAAGAAGACATACAAATGGCTAACAGACACATGAAAAAATGTTCATCATCATTAGCCATCAGGGAAATCCAAATCAAAACCACACTGAGATACCACCTTACACCAGTTAGAATGGCAAAAATGGACAGGGAAAGAAACAACAAATGTTGGAGAGGTTGTGGAGAAAGGGGAACCCTCTTACACTGTTGGTGGGAATGCAAGTTGGTACAGCCACTTTGGAAAACACTGTGGAGGTTCCTCAAAAATTTAAAAATAGAGCTACCCTATGAACCAGCAATTGCACTACTGGGTATTTACCCCAAAGACAAAGATGTAGTGAAAAGAAGGGCCATATGCACCCTAAAGTTCATAGCAGCAATATCTGCAATAGCCAAACTGTGGAAAGAGCCGAGATGCCCTTCAACAGATGAATGGATAAAGAAGATGTGGTCTATATATACAATGGAATATTACTCAGGCATCGGAAAGGATGAATACCCAACTTTTACATGAACATGGATGGGACTGGAGGAGATTATGCTAAGTGAAATAAGTCGAGCAGAGAAAGTCAATTATCATATGGTTTCACTTATTTGTGGAACATAAGGAATAACATGGAGGACATTAGGAGAAGGAAGGGAAAAATGGGGGGAGGAAATTGGAGGGAGAGATGAACCATGAAAGACTATGGACCTGAGAAACAAACAGGGTTTTAGAGGGGAGGGGGGAGGGGAGATTGGTTAGCCCGGTTATGGGTATTAAGGAGGGCACGTACTGCATGGAGCACTGGGTGTTATACGAAAACAATGGATCGTGGATCACTACATCAAAAACTAATGATGTATTGTATGGTGACTAACATAACATAACATAATAAAATTAAAAACTACAAAAAAAAAAGAAGTTTATTTTCATGGAAGTAAAACATGCATACATTGGAAAAACTCCATTATGTAAAAATTTGCCAAGTTAAGGAAAGTCTCTAATTCATCTCTCAGTCATTTTGCATCTTGTCTGTCTGTTTCATTGCCATTGTTATGAGATCAATCTGATCATTGGGAAATTTCAAATATAAAATAAAATTGGATCAATATGCTGTAAAAAAAGAACTATCTTTTTCAACTTCTCCTACTTTATTTAATAATTGATTCATTTAAAGAATATATTGGTTCCCTACACTATGGCATTCACCATTCTTTGTACTATAGTGACACATATAAATAAGATACTGCCCTTCCACACTTCCAGTGTTTTTTGTAACATATATTCTATTGGAAATTAAGTTAAAATCCATTTTGTGTGAAGACTTTTACCATTCCTCTTGAGATAATTAGCAATTCTTTGGCAGAGGCAAATAGATGGTGTGGACAGGGGCAGGGATTACAAAATTAAAAAAATAGATTTAGCTACTTTAAAAATATTATGTTTGCTTATTTCACTTTATTTTCCAAAAACTTTTTTAAAGGATTTTTCTATTGTCATTGATTAGGAAATTGTAATCTAAGATATTCGTTTGTTTCTTTGTTTTTTTAATAAATGGAAGAATTGTCATTTACTGACTTTATACTTCTATGCCTTGTTGTTTCAGGAGAGCTCACTTTCAAAGTATAATTTTGAAGAGATTATTAGTTCTCTGACAGTCAGATTCTTAAGGCTTCCTCTCTTTTCCTTTCTTGCTTTTGTCCAAGAATGCAGCAGTTGAGTGATATGCCAAAGGGATATGGACCTTTCTGGGAGAAATATGACATAACATTCCTTAATTTTCAGAACTATAGATATGGAGTTTTTTAGCCCTATCTGTCCAAATCTGAACTTCTACTTCATTATGGCATTTGATATATTATCAGGAACCAGAGGCCAGGTTTGAAAACTTAAGGGGATTTCATTTTAACTCTGGAACTTGACATTTTAAAAGCTGAAAATGCCATAGAGTTTAAAGTAATTGTCTCAATGCTTCTAAGTCTTGGTAAAAAGCTTAATTTACAGAGAATGCTGACTTCCCAAATGAGTCTCAAGCTACCTTGGTATTAATTCAATTTTTAGTCCTTAAAATCCAGTCACAAGGCAAATGTGAAAGGAATTTTTCCAAACTACTCATTGCTAAGAAGAAAGATAATTTAGAGAATGTATGCCAAAAGTAATTTACATCTCTAAGGAAATTTGATCAACAAATTAGAGGAGAATTAAAGCCTTTAAAAAAGTAAGATGACTACAGTGATGTTATCAGAAAATGACACTAAACATAGCATGTCTTCCTTTGAATGGATCATAATGGAAAAAGATAACTGGGGGAATGACTCAAGAAGCAGGTAGGGAACAGAGCAATGTTGGTCCCACAAACATGGCCTGCCCAAGATTTTTAGTGAACTAAAAGCAACAGAGATGTATGTCTGTGTGTTGGAAAGCAAGAACAGCCCCACAGGTTGCTGCAGAATGGGCTTGCTCAGCTTTTTCACCCAGTAGGGTAGCCAAATAGTCCTAAAGTCATATGGTGGAAGTCATCTACCAATAGTACTCAAAACCACTGCATATCCTCTTACACCTATTGCCAAGTGGTTGTCTTTAAGTCTTGGTTTATATATTTATTAAATGTGTCATTCTTGGCAAATCACATAAGCTCTCTAAGGTCTGATTTCTTGATCTGTAAAGTGGGCATTAATGCTTTACCACATAGGCTTTTTTTTTAAATTTTATTTTATTATGTTATGTTAATCACCATACTTTACATCATTAGTTTTTGATGTAGTATTCCATGATCCATTGTTTGCGTATAACACCCAGTGCTCCATTCAATATGTGTCCTTTTTAATACCCATCACCAGGCTAACCCATCCCCCCACACTACTCCCCTCTAGAACCCTCAGTTTGTTTCTCAGAGTCCATAGTCTCTCATGGTTCATCTCCCGCACTGATCTCCCCCCCTTCATTTTTCCCTTCCTACTATCTTCTTCTTTTTTTAAATAACATAATGTATTATTTGTTTCAGAGGTATAGGTCTGTGATTCAACAGTCTTACACAATTCACAGCACTCACCATAGCACATACCCTCCCCAGTGTCTATCACCCAGCCACCCCATCCCTCCCACCCCCCACCACTCCAGCAATCCTCAGTTTATTTCCTGAGATTAAGAATTCCTCATATCAGTGCGATCATATGATACATGTCTTTCTCTGATTGATTTATTTCACTTAGCATAATACCCTCTAGTTCCATCCACGTCATTGCACATGGCAAGATTTTGTTTTTTTATGATGGCTGCATAATATTCCATTGTATATATATACCATATCTTCTTTATCCACTCATCTGTTGATGGACATCTTGGTTTTTATGATGACTATGTGACTCTGTAGGTTTTTTGAGGATAGGGTCTTGTGCCCCTGTTTGCAGCTCTATCTCTAGCACCTCATCTATCTTGTGAGACCATAACTAATTAAAGACACAAGATTTTCTTAGCCTTGATTTTTAATAAAGGAACAGGAACCTCTGGTAATTGGTTCCTTTTACCAATTACCTCATCCTTTTTGTTGTCTGATTGCTGTGGCTAGGACTTCTAATACTATGTTGAATAGCAGTGGCGGTAGTGGACATCCCTGCCGCATTCCTGACCTTAGGGGGAAAGCTCTCAGTTTTTCCCCACTGAGAATGATATTCGCTGTAGGTTTACAGCACCTCATCTGGAAATCACCATTTATGGTGCACCTCATCACCTCATCACCTCATGAGGTGCTTGTCACAGAATAGATGCTCAATGAATATTTGCTGAATGAGTGAAATGAAAAGATAGCGAACAAAATAAAGTATTTGAGCATGACTAAAAGAATTTAAAATCCTATAAAAATGCTAATTATCATAAAAAATTCTTCAACCAAAACTAATACACAAAATCATATCATTATTCTTTTGCCATGTTTAAATTGATTTGCTGTAATTTCATATATGAAAGGGTTCTTTAGAAAAGTGGTGAAATATTTTCATTAAATTCCAGTCATCAGTCTACAAAAGAAAAAATATGATGGCTGTCAATTCTCCTGATTTAAATGATGGTGTTGGTCAGCTGGGGGCAGGAAGACATTTTCTTTCACAGCTTATTATATAATTAAATGTACTACAATGACTATCTGGTTTCCTCAGAAGAATATGGCATTGGACTGACTCCAAATACTGAGTAAACATTGTACACCAAATCTTGCAGGGTTAGAAATCTTCTCTGTTAATAAGTCTTGGTTCCCAAAGCTACATCACAGTGGAAACTGCCTAAAGAGATCACTTGCTGGTCACAAAAATGTTTTTTTGTTGTTGTTGTTGTTCTTTAAAGAGACAATTACCAGAGGTTCCTGTTCCTTTATTAAAAATCAAGGCTAAGAAAATCTTGGGTGTTTAATTAGTTATGGTCTCACAGGCTAGATAAACTATATTTTAAAAATTCAGTAATAATCTTGTTTTCTACTTTTCAATTTCATTAGGAATCCTATATAGCCAAAGTCTTTTCAGCATGAAATTAATACTTATATACTGCTGGAAAATTTTGCAACATTTTAATGTTTTCCTCCAATTTAATGTTTTTCATACCCTATGCATTCATTTTTCATTCATTCAGCAATGTGGGTATCATCTGGTGGCCTAGATCAATGTTTTCAAGTTCTTACATTTTAACATGATATTTTATCTTGTGTCTGCTTTATTTTGTAAGACTTCAGATACCCATTTTTGTTTACAAAAATCTTCATATTATTTGATTTTTACTTGCATCTTGAAAACTCTTCACATACCTTCATTTACATTAACATAATATTTTTCAGGAAGATTCTTACAAAAGATGTAAGATAGATAAAAAGACATATAAAACCTGGGCTGCAAGGTTGGTTCAACATCTGCAAATCAATCAACGTGATACAATACATTAACAAAAGAAAGAGCAAGAATCATATGATCCTCTCAATAGATGCAGAAAAAGCATTTGACAAAGTACAGCATCCTTTCTTGATCAAAACTCTTCAGAGTATAGGCATAGAGGGTACATACCTCAATATCATAAAAGCCATCTATGAAAAACCTACAGCGAATATAATTCTCAATGGGGAAAAACTGAGAACTTTCCCCCTAAGGTCAGGAACACAGCAGGGATGTCCACTATCACTACTGCTATTCAACATAGTATTGGAAGTCCTAGCCACAGCAATCAGACAACAAAAAGAAATCAAAGGCATCTAAATCGGCAAAGAAGAAGTCAAACTCTCACTCTTTGCAGATGATATGATACTTTATGTGGAAAGCCCAAAAGACTCCACCCCCAAACTGCTAGAACTCATACAGGAATTCAGTAAAGTGGCAGGATATAAAATCAATGCACAGAAGTCAGTGGCATTCCTATACCCCAACAACAAGACAGAAGAAAGAGAAATTAAGGAGTCCATCCCATTTACAATTGCACCCAAAACCATAAGATACCTAGGAATAAATCTAACCAAAGAGAAGGATCTGTACTCAGAAAACTATGGAATACTCATGAAAGAAATTGAGGAAGACACAAAGAAATGGAAAAACGTTCCATGCTCATGGATTGGAAGAACAAATATTGTGAAGATGTCAATGCTACCTAGAGCAATCTACACATTCAATGCAATCCCCATCAAAATACCATCCACTTTTTTCAAAGAAATGGAACAAATAATCCTAAAATTTGTATGGAACCAGAAAAGACCCCGAATAGCCAGACGAATGTTGAAAAAGAAAAGCAAAGCTGACGGCATCACAATTCTGGACTTCCAGCTCTATTACAAGCTGTCATCATCAAGACAGTATGGTACTGGCACAAAAACAGACACATAGATCAATGGAACAGAATAGAGAGCCCAGAAATGGACCCTCAACTCTATGGTCGACTAATCTTTGACAAAGCAGGAAAGAATGTCCAATGGAAAAAAGACAGTCTCTTCAACAAATGATGTTGGGAAAATTGGACAGCCACATGCAGAAGAATGAAACTGGACCATTTCCTTATACCACACACAAAAATAGACTCCAAATGGTTGGAAGACCTAAATGTGAGACAGGAGTCCATCAAAATCCTAAAGGAGAATGCAGGCAGCAATCTCTTCGACCTCAGCCCCAGCAACTTCTTCCTAGAAACATCGCCAAAGGCAAGGGAAGCAGGGCAAAAATGAACTATTGGGACTTTATCAAGATAAAAAGCTTTTGCAAAGCAAAGGAAACAGTCAACAAAACCAAAAGACAACTGACAGAATGGGAGAAGATATTTGCAAATGACATATCAGATAAAGGGCTAGTATCCAAAATCTATAAAGAACTTATCAAACTCAACACCCAAAGAATAAATGATCCAATCAAGAAATGGGTAGAAGACATGAACAGACACTTGTCCAAAGAAGACATCCAGATGGTCAACAGACACATGAAAAAGTGCTCAACATCGCTTGGCATCAGGGAAATCCAAATCAAAACCTCAATGGTTTCGCACCAGTCAGAATGGCTAAAATTAACAAGTCAGGAAATGACAGATGTTGGCGGGGATGTGGAGAAAGGGGAACCCTCCTACACTGTTAGTGGAAATGCAAACTGGTGCAGCCACTCTGGAAAACAGTATGGACGTTCCTCAAAAAGTTGAAAATAGAGCTACCATACAATCCAGCAATTGCACTGATGGGTATTTACCCCAAAGATACAAATGTAGGGATCCGAAGGGGTATGTGTACCCCGATGTTTATAGCAGCAAGGTCCACAATAGCCAAACTGTGGAAAGAGCCAAGATGTCCATCAACAGATGAATGATAAAGAAGGGGTGGTATATATATACAATGGAATATTATGCAGCCATCAAAAGGAATGAGATCTTGCCATTTGCAACGACGTGGATGGAACTGGAGGGTATTATGCTGAGCGAAATAAGGCAAACAGAGAAAGACATGTATCATATGACCTCACTGATATGAGGAATTCTTAATCTCAGGAAACAAACTGAGGGTTGCTGGAGTGGGGGTTGGGGTGGGAGGGGTGGGGTGACTGGGTGATAGACACTGGGGAGGGTATATGCTCTGGTGAGCGCTGTGAATTGTGCAAGACTGTTGAATCTCAAATCTGTACCTCTGAAACAAATAATGCAATATATGTTAAGAAAAAAAAAAAAAAGAAGATAGCAGGAGGGGAAGAATGAAGGGGGGGAAATCGGAGGGGTAGACGAACCATGAGAGATGATGGACTCTGAAAAACAAACTGAGGGTTCTAGAGGGGAGGGGGTTGGGGGGATGGGTTAGCCTGGTGATAGGTATTAAAGAGGGCACGTTCTGCATGGAGCACTGGGTGTTGTGCACAAGCAATGAATCATGGAACACTACCTCTAAAACTAATGATGTAATGTATGGTGATTAACATAACAATAAAAAAATTTTAAAAAAGACATATAAAGAGAGAATAACTAGATCTTGTTTTTTTTCATCTCTAAAACTATTTCTGCTTTAAGAAAATAAATTCAACAACTCCTTTTGGCCAACATAAAGTAATTCAAATATGAAATCGAAAAGTCAATACCTTTTCTAATATGTATATGTACATGATTATATGTCTGATGTCTTCTTTTTTGTGTACAATGTGTTCTATACCAGTAGGAGTTTTTTGTTTTCCAATATAATCAGAACAGTGCTTTATAACCTATGGGTACATAGGGAAAATTTAATTTATTCTACTTTAATTAATCCCTAATTTTCAGTGTTTATTCTGTTCATTCAATGGTACATGAACTCTAAAATACCTTCTCTTTTTTTGGCAAGATATGTAAAATATAACATTTGTCATCTATTTATCCAAAAATTTATACTATCATATTTTGTGATTAAATTTCTATGATCAAATCTATCATACATATGGTACATAATTAACAATTTGGACTTAAGAAAAAATTGCATTTTCTTTGTCAGCCCACATTTTTTTCACTAACTATAAGTAAAGAATGGGCTTTTCTTATTTATATAAAGTCAGTAATTTCCTATCCAATTTTCAATTTTTACTTGAATTTTAATTATTTCTATGTAGTTCATAAAAGGTTCTATTTCTCTCATGACAGATTGTGGAAAGAAAGATAGATTTTATTTCACTTCAGCCAAGATGATACTCAGACTAGATATCTTCTGCATCTCATGCAAGTATTCTCCTAGTCTAAATATAATATTTAAAAATATCTCTATGTGCTTATAGGCAATGACTGCTTTATTTTAATTTTTTATTCTTTCGGAAATCTAAGAAGTAAATAGAGACCTGCCTCATGGACTTGAGATATATACCTAAGGTATAGACTAATCAAGTGACAAACTTTTCTATTGTATACGCAACATATTGTTAGTTAAGATATCAAGAAAAAATAAATTGGCTTTGATCTTTTTCTTTAAGTTTCTGTAATATTCTTGAAGTGTAAAGCAAAAAGAAAGAGAAGAGAAACTTTGATATATGAGAAGTACGTTTGTACAAAATAGGAGCAGTCTTCTGGGAAAGTCTTCCAAAGAAAGGAAAGGAAAAAAAAAAAGTGGGTGTCAAGAAGGAAAACAGCAAGAGTAGAATTAGGTAATCACAGAAAAGTTAAGACAAGGTGAGGGAAAGAGCAATCATGTGATCAAAGGAATGACCAAGAAGTAAGAGAAAGACAAATACTGTGGAGTGGTGGAGAACATAGGGACAATACAAGAAATCAAGAGGCTCACAATCCAATCTTGGCACAACTTATTCCCGGCTACTACCTTTATTCCATTTATAGATTCAGCCTGTATTGTGATACCCCTAGAAATTGGGAGTTGAGTGAGATCAAGATCATCTTTCCCCAGAGAAAAAGACCTTGAAACCAAAGAAACTGAAGAGAAAAGGACTCCGTAGGGCCTGGGCTTCTACAAGGCATTGCATACTTGCAGATGAGTTTAATGGTTGAGCTCCTCAGAAACGAGGACCTTGTATTTATAGTGATGCAACTGGAGACACAAATGCCTAGGGACTGAGCGGGTTTCAGGAGTGGAAGCTTGCCCTGACAAGTTGGCTTGGAACTGCACTTATCTTACAGATAATCCAGACGGTCATGGACCTACCCTATTAGAATGAAAATGGCTGAAGTGAGGGAAGTGAGGGAAGACTTAGAGTGTGCTTTCAGCTTTAAGTACCCCATGGCACAAGTCTTCAGTTCCTTTAGTCTCTCCATGGGTCTAAAGGTGCTTTGTGGTAAATCAGTATGCCAGAAGTCTCCACATCTATTGGGTTTTACTCAATGGATGAGTAGGCAGGGGTGACTATTAACTTAGTATTAGAACTAAAATTAATCTGGAGTATGGATAAGCAAGACTCTGGGGGAGTCATTATCTGTCTTCCAGATCCGGGGTGGAGGGGGGATGGCAAGGAAAGTATGGGAGTAACTGTGCGACTGAAAATATTCATATTTTTTTGGCCCCAATCCAGATCCTGACTAATAATTTTGAAATGCTGAGGACAGAAGTTAAACAGGCATCTAGATCCATGTCCACTAGGGAGTCCTTGATCAGCTAGTGATGGGCCAGCAGTGAGAAAAGTTCTGAATCTTGAAACCAGACCAAGGAAATAAAGTCTAGTGGGTCTGGACCTATTGTAGGTACTATTGGAGGGACGGAGTCCAGAAAAGGATAAAGGGCAAAGGCCTTTAAGATAATTTAGGTGAATTGAAAAAAGAAGTGGAAAGAGATATGGTTTGGTTAGAGGAAAAAGGAAAAGGAGCAATTGAATGCATGTAGTAGAGAAAATAAGAATTTTGTGCCAAAATCCACATGAAAAGTAGGTGTGGATATATTTCATGATTGTTTCTTACATGCACTGTCTCAAATAGGATAAGTGTTTGGGCAGTATCCCTTATTCCTGAACATTACAATAAGATGAAGCTTAAAATTGATTAGAAATTTTGCTCACATCAACAAGTTGGTGTTAATTTTTTGCTGTTTAACTGTTAATAACTTTCATTAGCTATATATTTGTTAACCTTCAATAAATTTATCATTTTTTCATTATTATAAAGGTTGAATTAATAAATCAAATTTTAACTAGAGAATTCTTAAAATTGTAAACACTCAAAAGTAAAGTAATACTTTTTAAAATGCAAGGAAATATATATAAGGAAAAAGAATAAAAACAGAACAAAAATAAATGATTTTTAATACCCTGGAATATATATTTCTCAGTCTTCCATCTATGCATATGGATGTGATACAGATTTTATAAAAATCATATTACACTATAAATACTGTATAACAACATACCTTTTTCACTTAATATGTTTTGCACATTTGGCTCTGCAAATATAAATGCTTCTATAGTATTATTTTCAGAAGCTTTGTGGCATTCCATCCAATGGCTAAACATTTCTGCCAACCTATGTAAAAGTTTAACTTTTCCAATTTTTGCTATTATATGAAACAGAGAACATCCATTATATCTACATTTTTGCACACATCCCTAATTGTTGCCTTAATGTAAGTTTCCCTGAAGAGAAATTAATGCAAAATGGGCCTACAGCCAAATCTCCCTCCAGAAAATTTTTAATGATTTATAATCCCTCTAATAACATATGAAAACACACAAGTGCATGAAGAAGGGAGTGAATCATCAGAGGGTAAACAGTGGTGATAAACCCTCAGGGGACTCCAACTATCCCCTTGTTTTTGAATTCATACCCTATATAATCTCCTAACCTTGAGGATGGGTGGGCTCTATGGTTTGCTTCTTTCTCATTGGGAGAATGTGGCAAAGGCAAAAGGATATCACTCCCATAATTGTTACATTTGGTATATAAGACGCCATCTTTCTAGCCAACTAGAGACTCTATGCCATGGCAGCTTGATTCTTCCAAACGAGCAACAAAGTGGCAATGTTGGAGAAGCTTATATAGTAAGGGACTTAAAGTGACCTCTAGGAGCTAAGGATGACTTTCAGCAAGAAACCATGACCCTCAGTCCTTCAGCTACAAGGAAATTAATTCTGCCAATAACCTGAGGAACTTTGAAAGCCTTTATTTCCTTAGTTGAGCCTCTGATGAGACCATAACCCTGGCTGACCGCTGGATTGTAGCCTGGCAAGGTCTCGAAAAAGAACCTAGTTAAGTAGTGGCCAGACTTCTAAGCTACAAAAACTGTGTAAGGACAAGTGTGTGTTGTTTAAAGCCACTAAAATTGTGGTAATTTTTTATATAGCAAGCAGCAGAAAGCTCATACATTGATCAAACTGTCATTTTATCCATTTACTTATTTATATCAATATTGACTCGTGGTTTCTTACCCTTTACTGTCATTATTTATTTTGACTCTCATATTGTCCCAGATTTGGTCAGTGTGAACCACTCCAATTGGGCTCTGTCTCCTTTTGATATCCACCATCATTTTTTATTACCTCTTTGCTTTCTGGCACAATGAGATATTCCAGGATCATCTTATACTTCTCTTACCTACTTTTGGAATCAGCTGTTTTCTCTAAGGACCCTTGCTTCTTCTTGAGCAGAGAATAGATTTTAGAAACCAAAATTTGCACTCAGTGTGTGCTCATCACTGTTGGGATATCACAATGTCACTATATACATATCCATCTACATCTACTGGAAATTAAGTTCACATTGATGCCTCAATACCTCCAGTTCCAATGTAATACTGTGAGACTCATTCTAGCTGTATCTTTCTATTTGTTGCCCCTTCCCAAAAGTGGGAAACCCAGCTCTCATTATCCATAATATTTACATATTTGATCAATCTCCCTGTATGTAACTGATTTCCTTTAGCCACTGTCCCTTTCTCTTTACAGACACTGTCCTAATCTCACTCAGTTTCTGCTATGCTTTCCCAAACCTCTACTGCTCCCTCCCCACCCTGCCTCCCCAACCTCTTCCTGCCAGCATGGACATTCTCTTTATCCAGTTTGAAATTTGAATCCTCAAGTTTTAGGCTTCCCATCCACCTGCTCCCATATGGATGCCCTGCTCACCCCAGTTGGATTCTGTCACTCCAAGTCAGGTCATCCTTCCATATGGATGCTGTCCTTACCCTACTTGACTTCTGGCTTGCTATGTTGGGCAGCTGGTATGAATGAACACCTTCTCATCTCACTCAAGTTCTAATAATGCATGCCAGGCCCTCCTGCTTAAATCCCCTCTTCTCTGTCTTCAGGTTCTGATGCTCTATAGTGGGACATTCCATTGGTTGGATGATTTTCTAAGACAGTTTGGGCTTTGACACTCAGCTCTGGACAGTCCTCCTATCCATATTTATTTTCTGATACCCTGACTCTGTGGGGATGCTGGACTCTGATACCTTACAATAGTATGTTCTAATGCATTAGTACTTTCTAATGCATAGATATCGGGGGTTTCAACACCAGGACTGGCAGCTCTTCTGTGTAGAAGCTTTCCTCACCCTGTTTGGACACCTAACACCTCAATCTAGACCACTATGACTCATTCCTTCTCCCCAGTGCAGGCACCTACCTGGCTCAGTCTCACCTAATGGCTTTGAACTTAATTATTCAAAGAGAGGGAGGAAAGAAGGAAAGGCAAATTAAGGGAAGAGAAAGCTAATTGGAAGGAGAATGAGAAAAAGAAGAGAAATAACTATATATCTTTGATTCTATTTAAATAAAATCTCAGAATAAATATCATATGTTAGTATGTGTAGTGATGCTATATATTTCCAGGCCTTATAAGCTTGCTCAATTTAAATACACATAAAATTGTTAAAACTTTTAGCCATTCTGACACGTGTGAGGTGACATCTCTTTGTGGTTTTGATTTGCATTTCCCTGATGATTACTGATGTTGAGCATCTTTTCATGTGTTGACCATCTGTTTGTTTTCTTTGCAGAAATGTCTATTCATGTCTTCTGCCCATTTTAAACTGGATTGTTTGAGAGGGGATTGATGTTGGGTTAAGGCCTTTATATATCTTGGATACTAACCTTTTATCAGATATGTCATTTGCAAATATTTTCTCCCATTCAGTAGCTTGTCTTTTAGTTTTGTTGGTTGTCTCCTTTGCTGTGCAAAAGTTTTTAATTTTGATGCAACACCAATAGTTTATTTTTGTTTTTGTTTCTCTTGACTCAGGAGACATATCTAGAAAAATGCTGCTATGACCAATATCAGAGAAATTACTGCCTGTGCTCTTTTCTAAGACTTTTATGGTTTCAGGTTTCACATTTAGGTCTTTAATCCATTTTGAGTTCATTTTTGTGTATGATGTAAGAAATTGGTCCAGTTTCATTCTTTTGCATGTAGCTATCCAGGTTTCCCAACACGATTTGTTGAAAGGACTTTTTCTCATCACATATTCTTGCCTTCTTTGTCAAAGATTAATTGACCATATAATTTTGGGTTTATTTCCAGGCTCTCTATTGTGTTTTATTGATCTACATATCTATTTTTGTGTAACTGCCATACTGTTTTTGTTACTACAACTTTATAGTATATCTTGAAATCTGGGATCGTGATGCTTCCAGTTTTTCTTTTTTTAAGATTACTTTGCCTATTTAAGGTCTTTTATGGCTCCAGATGAAATTTTGTATTATTTTTTCTAGTTCTGTGAAAAATGTTGTTGGTATTTTGATAGAGATTGCATTAAATCTATAGATCACTTTGGGTAATGTGGACATTTTAACAATATGTGTTCTTCCACAAGCTTGGAATATCTTTCCATTTGTTTGTGTCATCTTAAATTTCTTTCATCAATGTTTTATAGTTTTCAGAGTACAAGTTTTTCACCTCCCCTTGGTTAAGTTTATTCCTAGGTATCTTATTATTTTTGGTGCAATTGTAAATAGGATTGATTTTTTTTTATTTTTCTTTCTGCTACTTCATTATTAGTATATAGAAATGAAATGGATTTCTGCATATTGATTTTTGTGTCCCACAGACTTATTGAATTTATTTAACAGTTCTAGTAGGTTTTTTGGTTGAGTTTTTAGGGTTTTCTATATAGAGTATCATGTCCTCTGCAAATAGGGAAAGTTTTACTTCTTCCTTACCAATTTGGATGACTTTTCTTTCTTTTTCTTGTCTGATTGCTGTAACTAGGACTTCCAATACTATGTTGAATAAAAGCAGTGAAAGTGGATATCATTGTCTTCTTCCTAATCTTAGGGAAAAGCTCTGAGTTTTCCTCCATCGCATATGATGTTAGCTGTGAGTGTTTCATAGATGGTCTTTATTACATTGAGGTATGTTCCCTCTAAACCCCCTATGTTGAGGGTTTTTATCATGAATGGATGTTGTACTTTGTCAAATGCTTTTACTGCATCTATTGAGAGGATCATATGGCTTTTATCATTTTCTTGTTGATGTATCATGTTGATTGATTTTAGAATATTGAACCAAACTTGCAGGAATCAATCCCACTTGATTGTGGTGAATGATTTTTTTAATGTATTGGTGGATTTGTTTTCTTAATATATTACTGGATTTAATGTAAAATATATTTTGTTGAGGATTTTTGCATTTATGTTCATGGGAGATACTGGCCTTTAGTTCCCTTTTTTTGTAGTGTCTTTATCTGGTTTTGGTATCAGGGTAATGCTGGCCTCATAGAATGAATTTGGAAGCTCTCTTTCCTCTTATATTTTTTGGAATAGTTTGAGAAGAATAAGTGTTAAGTTTTCTTTAAATGTTTGATAGAATTCAACTGTGAAGTCATCTGGTCCTGGGCTTTGGATCACTGGGAGTTTTTTGATTACTGATTCAATTTCATTGCTAGTAATCCATCTATTCAAATTTTCTATTTCTTCCTGATTAAGTTTTGAGGGGTTGTTTCTAGGAATTTATGCACTTCTTCTAGGTTGTCCAATTTGTTGGCATATAATTTTTCATATTATCTTATAATCCTTTGTATTTCTGTGGTGACACTTGTTATTTCTCCTCTTTCACTTCTGATTCTGTTTGAGTCCTCTTATTTTTTTTTTTTTCTTTTGCTGAATCTGGCTAAAGGTTAATCAAATTTGTTGATCTTTTCAAAGAACCAGCTCCTGGTTTCTTTGATCTGTTCTATTGGGTTTTTTGTTTGTTTGTTTTGTTTTGTTTTAGTTTCTATTTTGTGTATTTCTGCTCTAATCTTTTTATTCTTCCTTCCTTCCTGTGGTTTTGGATTTAGTTTGTTCTTCTTTTCCTAGCTCCAAAGATTTTGGACCATTGTGTTTTCACTTTCATTTGTCTCCATGTATTTTTTATTTCCTCTTTGATTTCTTGGTTGACCCATTCATTGTTTAGTAGCATGTCATTTAACCTCCATGTATTTTTGTTCTTTCCAGATTTTTTCTTGTAGTTGATTTCTAGTTTCATAGCATTGTGGTCAGGAAAGATGCATGGTATGACTTCAATGTTTTTGAATTTGTTGAGGCTTGTTTTGTGGCCTAATATGTGATTTATTCTGGAGAATCTTCCATGTTCACTTGAAAAGAATGTGTATTTTGCTGTTTTAGGATGGAATGTTCTGAATATAACTGTCAGATCCATCTGTTCCATTGTGTCATTCCAAGCCACTGTTTCCTTGTTGATTTTCTGTTTGGGTGATCTATCAATTGATGTCTGTGGAGTGTTAAAGTCTTCTACTATTATTGTATTATATAAATTACTTCCTATATGTTTGCTACTAGCTTTATATATTTGGGTGCTCCCATGTTGGGTGCATAAATATTTACAGTTCTTATATCTTATTGGATTGTCCCCTTTATAATTATATAGTGTCTTTCTTTCTCTCTTATTACAGTCTTTATTTTAAAATTTGTTTTGTCTGAAATAAATATTGTTACCCTGGTTCTCTTTTCATATCAATTTGCATGGTAGATGTTTTTCCATCCCTTCACTTTCGATCTGCATGTGTCTTTAGGTTTGAAATGTCTCTTGTAGGCAGTGTATAGATGGATCTTGCTTTTCTATGAATTCCATCACCTTATATCTTCTGATTGGAGCATTTATCCCATTTACATTGAAAGTTTTTATTGATAGGTATGTACTTATTGCCATTTTGTTACTTGTTTTATGGTTGTTTTTATAATTCTCTTCTGTTCGTTTCTTCTCCCTCACAGTTTGCTGGCTTTCTTTAGTGATATACTTGGATTCCTTTCTCTTTATTTTTTGCATATCTATTACTGATTTTTTATTTGTGGTTACCATCCTGTTTGTATATAACATCGTATGCACATAGCAGTCTATATTAAGTTGATGGTCACTTAAGTTTAAACCCATTCTTTATTCCACCCCACCCCACCCCTATTTTAGGTATATGCAGTCATACTGTACATCCTTGTATTTTGTAAATCCCTTGACTGATTTTTATAGATATACTTAATTTTACTGCTTTTGTGCTTCCTACTTTTCTTATTCCTACTTGTGGTTTTTCCTTTCCACTCTAAGAATTCCCTTTAACATTTCTTATGCAGTTGAGTTAGTGATGATGAATTACATTAGCTTTTGTTTGAAACTCTTTATCTTTTTATTCTAAGCATAATTCCAGCTTTATATTATCTATCTTTGCTGGATAGAGTAATGTAAGAACATTTTATAGTACCCATATTATAGCACATATAATGTTGTTACAATAATGTATAATAAAATATGTTTGATTTATTTCTTCTAATAGAGTTAGAGAATTTCCTAGAACAGCTTGCCTAATTTACTTCAAGACCAATTAAAATATGCCATTTTTATTTTTTACTTTTTAATTTTTTAAAGATTTAACTTATTTATTTGAGAAAGAGAGCACGAGCAGGGGTGAGGGCAGAGAGAGAAGGAGAGGGAGAAGCAGACTCCCCACTGACCAGGGAGCCCTACATGAGGTTTGATCTCAGGGTCCTGAGATCATGACCTGAGCCAAAGGCAGACACTTAATCTACTCAGCCACCCAGACACCCCTAAAATATACCATTTTTAGTCCACAAAGCATGATATATCTGTTGAAATGTAATATATGGACTCTATCTTTTCAATAAATTATTTCAAACTACTCAAATCTGTACTCTCAGAACAGACTGTGCTCAATAAAATCTGTTTCCTAGAAGTAAAAGTATGGTAAGAATAAAGTAATAAAAAAAAAACAATAAAGGGAGAAATAAGCAAAATTGTGCAAGGGCTGGAGTATAATGAAGTTTTTACTGGAATAAGTGGTGCTAACTGTAACTTGCATCTGGATGGTCAAGCCACAAAGGAATGATGCAATCAATGATAAAACTATATATTGTGATATAATTACTTTCTTACCCTTCTTTTATCTTGGTTTCTTCTTTTTCTAAGATCTTTGTGACATGTATAGTGTAATTCATGGTAACTTTTATAATGATAAAATTTGCTGAAATGTTGTATATGGAACTTTTAAGTAAGGATAATATCCTGAAAATGCTACATTATGAAAATCAGCTTTTATTTCCAGACTATTTATTGCATCTTTAAAGTTTTTAATAAGTATGAATTTTTAATGCTGGGATTTGGATTGTTTTTAATTTTTTATGTTTTTATGGATATTATGCTTGATTTTTATGAAAAATTAAGACCGTTATTTAGGGATAATAATAGTATTATTTTTGCCTCCTTATTTATAACTAATAATGTTTATCATTTATTCAGTAAATTTCAGGCACTTGAATTCTTTCTTTATTCCTTTTGAGGTAGACGCCATCGTTATCCTCCACATTTGCCAAAGAGGAAGATGAATTTTAGAGAAGTAATAAATCCATGGTTACAGAGTCAGGAAATGGTAAAGCCACAATTAAAATTCAGGTTTGTCTGATTCCAAGGTCGATGATTAGCTACTGCACTATACTGTCCTAGAAGAAACTAGTATTTTTTTAAATCTCCATAATTGTGATTTTCTACAGGCAAAACGGTAATAATTGAATTTAAGGGTTTCTTCAATTATAAGAACTATTATTATTATAGGTTTTAGAAATAAGTGTTCTCGGGCATCAAGGTGGCTCAGTCGGTTAAGTGTCTGACTTTGGCTCAGGTCATGATCTCGGGGCCCTGGGATTGAGCCCCATGTTGGGCTTTCTGCTCAGCAGGGAGCCTACTTCTCCCTCTCCCTCTGCCTGCCATTCTGCCTGTTTGAGCTCTCTCTCTCACTGTCTCTCTGTCAAATAAATAAGTAAAATCTTAAAAAAAAGTGTAGGTCTAGATATTTTTAGCTAGGGTTCTGGCTTGCAAGTGACATAATTTAGGCAAAATAGGAGTTTGTTGGTTCAGTAAAATCAGAAGTTCAAGAAGTAAAGAAACAAACATGTAGCTGAGGATTTAAGAACCAATAGAACATGGAACTTGATTACTTTCATTAGCTTGCTTCTCTCACAGTGCCCAGTGGCTTTCTCTACAAGGTTGGTAACAAAGCCTTCAGCAGTTCTCAAAGTTTGTGTTCCACAGAAGAGTGTTTCCAAGCTTACACCTGCAGAACTAAATCTCCTCTTTCATTTCATCTCAGTAGTCCCAAAACAGAGCTCTATAAGATACACATCTATTGTTTTGCCTACCTAGTAAATTCCGGTAAGAAGATACTCTTGTTTCATTCACTGTTTCCTTCTGGTGGGGATGAGGAATTTGTGGCAACACTTCCTCATCACAGCAATCCAGGCTGACCTAGTAGTGTACTCCATCCCTCTAGAAGCAGTGATTACTCTTAGGTAAATATATAACCCAATTAGTACAAATCAGAATTATTTGGGGGAGGATTGATACAGATGACAGATGGGGGAATTGGATCCTATCTCCAACTGGGAAAATGAGTTCAAAGAATATTATAAACTTATGCGTGTTGGGACTTATCCTTTTTGCCATTAAGAAAACACCTGCCTGAAAATAAAGTCAATTTAGAGGAAAAGATGAGAAGGAGATGAAGAGAAGTAGTGTCATAATGACATTGTGGAAATCCCTGGATTCAGTCATGTCAAGTCCATTTTCACCCTATGCTAAATGCTTTAGTAAAAGTGGCTCAGAAATGACAGGGAGTTGAGTCGCATGAGTCTAAAACTGGTCCAACTTGGGTCAGAGTTCCAGGCCACAATGTCACTATGTAGAAAGTAAAATAAAAACCAAACCAGCTCTGGTTAAAATACAATGAATGGCTTGTTTTTATTAAACTAAGCCCTCTTTAGAAAAGGACCATAGATGCTAGACCAAGTACATAAAGGCATTGGAGAGCAATCAACTCAGGAGAACTTTAGGGATGACAGTACTTGAGAAAAGAGAAGCACACAAGTAAGCTCCCCATTAACCTCACTTATTCTCTGAAGACAATTTCCACATTGTGGGGCAGGAGAACAGAGCCCA
The DNA here is from genome assembly GCF_011800145.1 of Mirounga leonina. Lineage (NCBI taxonomy): Eukaryota > Metazoa > Chordata > Mammalia > Carnivora > Phocidae > Mirounga > Mirounga leonina. Next base: position 6,204,655 of record NW_023270702.1, read on the forward strand.
AGCAGAAGGTCATCTTGTTGGCTGAAGAGATAGAGGTTGGCTGCTGTTTGAGGAACAACACTGAGGAGAAGAGGAAACAGCAGAAAGGAGACTAAAATCTCTGTGGACATTCACAGTGAGTCTTTTGCTGTTTTCCAAGATTCACACGTGTAAGGCAGAACTGCAAAAAATGTAGTCAAAAATAACAATGGGGAGGATAAAGAGCCAATGTGAGAGTTCACCTGTGTGGCAGTAGCAAACAGAGATTGTAGTTCAAGGTCTACCCTTGTTTGTGAGTGTTATGAACTTCACATAACTGTATTTCAGTGGAGATATTGGAAATGCTCCGCCCTGGAAGGAAGGGCAAAAACCTAAGAGTTAGAATCACCCTATAGGACCAAGAGCTATATCCAAGGTGTAGGGACACAAATAGATACTTGATAATAAAATTTAAGAAAAGGAGAACAGTCTAAGAGCTTTCAAAGAATAAAAGCAGATCACTTAAAGGGCCCTGGGTGGCACAGTAGGTTGGGTGTCGAACTCTCAGTTTCAGCTCAGGTCATGATCTCAGGGTTCTGGGATCAGCCCTATGTCAGGCCCCACTGTGCTCAGCACATAGTCTGCTTGAGACTCTCTCTCCCTCTGAGCAACCCCTGCCACCACCATGCCCCAATCTCTCTCTCTAAAATAAATAAATAAATAGATCTTTTTTTAAAAAAAAGCAGAGCACTCAAAAGAAAATAAGAACTAAGTTGCTTTATTAACAGTGACTTGGGGCATACCAAAAAAATTAAGTAAAAACATAAAAAATGTTCAAAATATTAAAGGAAAAGAGTACCAAATCTAAAATTATATAATTGGCTGTTATCCTTTTTAAAATTTTTTGGTTTATTCAAGTATAATTAACAGTTTCATATGTTTCAGGTGCAACAATATAATGATCCAACAATTCTATACATTTCTCAGTGCTCATCAAAATAAGTGTATTTTTAATCCCCTTTATCTGTTTCACCCATCCTGCCATCACCTCTCCTCTGGCAACCACCAGTTTGTTCTCTCTGTTTAAGAATCTGATTTTTTGTCTCTTTTTTCCTTTGTTTGTTCATTTGTTTTGTTTCTTAAATTACACGTATGATTGAAATCATATGGCATTTGTCTTTCTCTGACTTATTTCACTTAGCATTATACCCTCTAGGTCCATCCATGTTGTTGTAAATGACAAGATTTCACTCTTTTATAGTTGAGTCATATTCCATTTTGTGTGTGTTTGTGTGTGTATGTGTGTGTGTATTTCACATCTTCATCCATTCATCTATTGATGGACACTTGGGTTGCTTTCATATCTTGATTATTGTAAGTAATGTGCAATAAACAGAGAAGTGTGTATATCTTTTCAAATTAGTGTTTTCATTTTCTTTGAATAAATACTCAATAATGGAACTACTAGATCATATGATAATTCTATTTTTAAGTTTTTGAGGAAACTTCATACTGTTTTCCACAGTGACTGCACTGGTTTGCATTTCCACCAACAGTGCATGAAGGTTCCTTTTTCTCCACGTCCTTACCAACACTTATTAGTTCTTCTGTTTTTTGTCTTGTTTTGTTTTTTTGTTTGTTTTTTGTTTGTTTTATAATAGCCATTCTGAGAGTATGAAGTAAAATCTCATTGTGACTTTAATTTGCATTTCCTTGATGATTAGTGATGTTAAGCTTGGTTTGTTGTGTGTTTGTGTGTGTGTGTTTGTGTGTGGTTGTTGTTGATTGTTTTTTGGTTTGTGTGTGTGTGTGTGTGTATCTGCTGGCCATCTGTATGTATTCTTTGGAAAGATGTCTATTCAGGTCATCTGCCCATTTTTTAAATTGGAATTTTTGGGGTTTTTTGGTTGTATAAGTTATTTATATATTTTGGATATTAACCCTTTATTGGATATATCATTTGCAAATATCTTCTCCTATTCAGTAGGTTGCCTAGCTGTTATCCTTTAAACAGAAGGTCAATATAAAAATTCCCAGAAATGTTATCATACAAAGACCCATTTTGAAACCTTTGGTGTGGGCACTCTCTATTAAGAAGGAGGTCACAATGACATGTGTGAGAAGTGATAGTGAGCATCAATTACACACACAGAGACCCCCCCACCAAAAAAAAAGAGGAAAAAAAAGAGAAGGAAGAAAAATAACTTACGTAACAAGAATATAAAAAAATCAGACAATTCTGGAGGATTAGCAGGAAGAGGTGTTGACAAAAAAAGATAGGAGCTTATTTGTTTAGATGGAAGATATAGGTCATGAGAAGTTTAAATAATTGGTAAGAAAAAAATGGGTCTTACTAAGTTTGGGATAACCAATAGCAAAATTAAAAAAAAATACATGATTTTTAAACTAGCAGAAATAAGAAAATGCAATCTGTATAATGGAAATAGTAACCCTCACTCAGGAAAGAAAGAAAGAAAGAAGAAAGAAGAAACAAAAGGAACAAAAGGAACATGGTAAATGAAAGTATGATGCTACAAAAAATTTCATTACAAGATTACAATGTATTATATATATTATTACAAAATATATTACAAGAAATCTAAATGAAACATCAAAATAAAAATCCAAGATTGTCCAATAGAATCTAGGAAAACGAGTTTAGCAATATCTTGTCAATCAGAGGATATATATACTTTTTAAAGATTTTATTTATTTATTTGAGAGAGAGTGAAAGCTAGAGAGAGAGCGAGAGAACACACAGAGGGAGAGATCATGACCTGAGCCGAAGGCAGACACTTAACTGACTGAGCCACACAGGTGTCCCAATCAGAAGATATATTTAAATCAAAAGAAAATATAAGCTAGAGAAAATGAGAAATATGTACTGAGCACAAAGAAATATGTGGTAGCAATTATACTGTAAGACAAAATGGAATTTCCCCTATTACTAGGGGAAAAGAGGTTTATAATGGTAAAATAGTAATAATGCTAGTGAGACTAATACTAAAGAATACATATAAAGTGACTATCATATGTCAGTTGTTGTTCTAAGCACTTCACATACACATTTAATTCTCATAACAACCCAAAGTTACAGGTACTCTTATTAGCCACATTTAATAGAAGAGAAAAGTGAGGCCCAGAGGGGTTAAGTAACTTGCTCACAGCCAGAAAGTATTAAAGCCAGAATAAAACTCTGGCACTGTGGTTTCAGATTATATACTATTATCTATTAAATATACTAATCATGAACACATATGCAAGCAAAAACACAGAAGATTTAAGTAATAAGTAAGGATATTGAATACATAGAGAACTTCACTTTCACCAATAAAATATATGTTTTTTACCCATCATACAATATTAAAAAAAACTCCCTCATTTTTCCTCCAGCTCTCACATTTCTTCTGACCTGTGTACTTAGCTTATGAGTCAACATCTTAAATTTATCTTGTTGAAACTTATTATTACTCCCAAACCTACCTTACCCATCCTATACTCCTTTCTTCTCTCACTCTTTGCATCTGATTTATCAGAAAATCCTGTTTGCATTGCCTTAAAAATATATTCACAATCCAACTACATTTCACCACCTTTACTGCAATATCCATGATGCAATTCATCTTTACTGATTATCTTGATTATTGCTATAGTCTCCTAACTCTTCTCCTTCCTTCTATCCTTGGCCCCACTGAATGGCCAGTGTTTAATATGTGAGAATCATATCACTCATGTGTTCCAAAACTTCTGTTGGCTTCTAACTCTGTCAGAATAAAAGCTAAAGTCTTTACAATGGTCTACAAGACTCCATCATTTGGTCTCTACTACCACATATTCCTTGAAGAGTCTGGATACATTTCTACCACAAGACATTGCATTGCATGGGCTCTTTCTTCCTGGAATGATATTTTTCCAGTTATCCCAATGATTAATTCTCTCATCTCCTTTTGTTTTCCACTCAGTGTCATATTTTCATTGAAGTCAACCTTGATTATTCTATTTAAAATTGAAATCTAGGCACCTGGTTGGCTCAGTCAATAGAGCAAAAGACTCTTGTTCTTTGGGTTGAGTTCAAGCCCCACACTGGGTCTGAAGATTACTTAAAAATAAAATCTTAAAAAAATTAAATTGAAATCCTACCCCACTTGACATTCCTAATCTACTTTACCCAACTTTGTGTTTTTTCTTTCCCGTAACATTTCTATATTTCATTTATTTATTATCTATTGTTAATTTTCTTTTCCTGTTAGAATGTAAACTCCATGAAGAAAGAGATTTTGTCTGCTTTATTTAGTAATTTTTCCCAACTGCTTAAAAGAGTGCCAGACACAGAGTACTTATTAAATATTTGTTGCATGACTAAACATAAAGCCATCAAAAATTAAATTTTGAAATGCCATATAGAAGCCTAGATATGTTAAAAAGAATGAATATTATTCTGTATGTGTTCTTTGATCACAAAACAATAAAATTAGAAGTTAATAATCCAAAGGAACTTTTAAAAAATCCCTAATGTCTGTAAAAAAGTAAGTAACATACTATGAAAAAAATCTTTGAGTTAAAGAACAAATCTTTAGGGAAATTATAAAATGGTAAGAACTGATCAAAAATGAAAAGACTGCAGTTGAAATTTATTATACACAGCTAAAGCAGAATTTGGAAAGACTATACTATATAAAGACTATACTATAATTAGTCATAAAGCAATAAATATTGAAATAATGCTAATTTCATTTTGAAAAAAAGCAACAGACTAAGGCCAATGAAACAAGAAGAATACAATAAAATTAAAGGCAAAAATCATTTAAATAAATAGAGAAGAAGAATACCAAAGTGAAAGATGGATGAAAAGTCAAAACTTTAGCAAGATCTTTTTAAGATAAATCTTGAAGATGCAAAGCAAAAATATACCAGGAAAGGGGAAAGTAATCTCAGATACAACAGAGGTTTAAACCTACAGAAAGTATCCTTCCTAAAGGAGGAAATGTAGATGAACTTAGATGCATAGGATCAGGAATATGATATTGATGTCCATCATCACAATTACTTTTTAGCATAATATTAAAGATTTTTACCAACTGCTATGGTCTGAATGTTCGCATCACTCCCCTCCCTCAACATTCAAATTTTGAAATCTGAATGTCCAATGTGATAGCGTTAGTAGGTGGGACCTTTGGGAGATGATTAGTTCACAAGGGCAGAACCCTCCATGAATGACATTTAATGTCCTTAGGAAAGAGATCTCAGAGAGCTCTCTTGCCTCCTTCTGTCCTGTGAAGACACAGTGAGAATTCTGCGACCTGGAAGAGAATCCTTACCTGACCATGCTGGTGCCCTGATTTTGGATATCCCCCCTTCAGAACCATAAGGAGGAAAGTTCTACTGGTGATAAGCCACGCTGTTTGTGGTACTTTGTTACAGCAGCCCAAATGGACCAAAACACCAAGCATTTAAGAAACAGGCAGAAGGGGTTTGAAGATCATAAGGGAAGAGAAAAAAAATCTATATAGATAACTCAACAAACAATTTGTTAATAATAATTAGAGTTCACCTGGATGAAAGTTAAACTTAGGAAACCAATGACATTATCAGCAGTAAGCAGCTAGAAAATAAATTTTAAAATGATATTCCATTTATAAGAGAATTTTAAAAGTATATCACTTTTATTAAAAATAATAAAATTATAAAATAATACACAAAATTTCTCAGAGAAAAACATTAAAAAGCTTAAAGAAAGGAAATGAAAAGATGTTCAACATAATTAGTCATTAAGAAAATGCAAATCAAAGCCACAAAGAGATACCAGTTCACATTCACCAGGGTGGTTATAAGAAAAAAATAAGAACAAGTGTTGGAGAGGATATGGAAAAGTTGGAATCATCATACCTTGCTGGTGGGAATGTAAAATGGTACAGCTGCTATGTAAAAAAACTTGACAGTTCCTCAAACAGTTAAATGTAGAATTACCATATGACCCAGTAATTCTACTTCTCCAAGATAGAAAGTTAAAGAATTGAAAACAGGTACTCAAACACTCGTACATGAATATTCATAGCCATGCTAGGCATAATAGTCAAAAGGTGAGGGAAAAATATCCATCAACAGATGAGTAGATAAACAAAATGTAGTGTATCCACACCACGGAATATCATTCAGCCATAATAAGCAATAAAGTACTCATATTTGCTATGACACAAATGAACTGCGAAACCATTATGCTAAGTGAGAGAAGACAGACACATAAAGTCACATCCTGTAACATTCTGTTTATATGAAATATCCAGAATAAGTAAATCCATAGAGACAGAAGGCAGATTCGTGGTTGCCCAGAGATGGGGACAGGCAAGAACAGGAAGTGACTACTTAATGAGTGCAAGGTTTTGTTTTGGGGTGATGGGAATACTTGAAAATTGCTAGTGGTTCTCCTTGCACTGCACTGTGAATGTACGAACATCACTGAATTGTGTGTTTTAGCATGAAATGTTATGTTACGTGACTTACACCTCACTAAAAATAAATTTTAAAATAATAAAGAAGTAAACATTAAAGGACTGAAACGTTTCTAACTACATGGAAATATGAACCATGTCTATCGATGCGAAACTTTACCTTGAAAATGTCAACTATCTACAAATTGTGCATAAGTTCAACTCCACAGTGCAACCAATTAATATCCCAACAAATTTTTATATGGAAGATGCAAATAACAAAGAGAGGAGACTTATTAACAGCTATTAGGACATATTAGAAAGCCATAGTAATAATATGTGGCTTCCACCCAGAATGTAGAAAGATGGAGAAAACTTCACTCCCACTCTGACAAGAAAACCCCAGAATATCATTATTGTCTTTCCACTCCTCAGTGAGCTGAGATTGCAGGGTGACCTGTTTGCCCCTACTCTAAAAAATGACAGGTGCCCTAATTCCTGTCTGAGTACATGAGAAAGACAGCACTGACATAGAAACGGTAGGACGAATTCACAATTTACAAATTGCTGAAGGCCAAATGTGGGCAAGTGTGAAGGTATAAAATCCTCAGGCTAGTATGAAGGGCGAGTTGGAAGCTTCAGGTACAGCAGAGTTTGCACAAATTTGTAGGTTCTTCTTCACGGACTTCAAGTAGGCACTCCGAAGAAAAACTGAAAGCCAGTCAGGAAAGGAAGAAAGGTCCTGTCAGTCGTGCAGGCTTGAGGAAGAGTCATGGCTCTGCTATGGGAAAAACACTGAATGTGCCAGACTCTTCCCATCCACAGAGCCAAAGACACAATGTTGCCCAGCGGGAATTCTCCCTTATGTGATTGTATATTCATTGTAACCCCAACAAAAATTCCAGAAATTGAAACTTATCCTAAAATACAAGTAGAAAGACAAAGCAACTAGAAAATCCAAAAACATTTTGAAAAGGGGGGAAATGAACACACATTTGATTTCAAGATTTACTCTAAAGCCACATTAATCAAGGCAGTGTGGTATCAGCTTAAGTAGATATAGAACATCCAGAACAGTGGAACACGATAGAGAATCCAGAAACAGACCCACACCTATGCTCAGTTGTTCTCAACAAAGGTACAGAGGAAATTTACTGAACACAGACAGTCTTTTCAACAAATGGCACTGGAACACTTGGATCTCTGTATGCAGAAAAATAAGCCTTGACCTATGCATACCTCACAACGTTTACAAAAATTAATTTAAAATAGACCATAGGTCTCATTGTAAAACTCAAAACTATAAAACCTTTAGAACAAAACATAAAAAAACCTTTGTGACTTTGAGATAGGCAAACATTTCTGACATACCTCTCCACAAGTACTATCTATAAAAGCCAAATTTGATATTTTAGGCTTCTTCAAAATCAAACATTTCTACTCTTCTAAGAACATTATTAGGAAAATAAAGGTCAAGCCATAAACTGACTGAAAATACTTGTAAAACCCACCTGTGCCCAGACTGGATGAATAACTCTCAAAATAGTAAGTAAACAAACAATCCAATAAAAAATAGAGGCAAATAGTTTCAACAGACTTCACAAAAGAAGATAGAAGGATAGCAAGAAAACACATGAGAAAATGCTCGATAACATTAGTCATAATGGAAAAGTAAATTAAAATCACAATCAGTACCAGTATTCGCCTATTGAAAGAAAAGAACGAAGAGAAGAACCGAAGACAAGAACAAAAAGATAAAGAAAGACTGAAAAGAGAACTTGACAAGATGATTTTTTAAAGCGTTAAGTGAAAAAAGTAAAAACAGAGTTAAAAAGGTTAAAAGAGAGAAAGCTGCATAATTCCCACCACTGTCGAGGATTCTGTAATTTGAGACAAAGCATTTCAAAAGCTGATTTTCCCCCCTTCTGGGATCTTTCTAACGGCATCTCAATAAAGCTTGAAGAGTTGAAATGCCGTATCTGTCATCAGTAACAAAACCTTGAAGATTTTTTTTATTTATTTGAGAGAGAGAGGAGAAAGAGAGAGAGCACAAGCTGGGGGAGAGGCAGAAGGAGAGGGAGAGGGAGAAGCAGGCTCCTCGCTGAGCAGGGAGCCCGATGCGGGGCTCAATCCCAGGAGCCTGAGACCATGACCTGAGCCGAAGGCAGACGCTTAACCGACTGAGCCACCCAGGCGCCCCCCAAACCTTGAAGATTTTATGATGACGTCTAACTGTATTGTCCTTTACATGTTCCCTGAGCCACACTTTCCTTCCTACGCATTCTTCCCCCTTTCCCTGTTCAGAGCTGAACCTTACACATACACCATTGCCCTCTGCTGGACGAACTTTTAGCGTCCTATTAAAAGTAGGCTCTAATTTTCCAGAGCTCTAAAGTTAAACTCATGTGTTACGATTAACTCAGAAAATAGTATCAGCATTACTTAATGTAGCCTCTAAATAGAATTGGGCACTGGATTACATGGTGACATTTTTTCCCCTTTATTTTAGTTCAGAAAGTGTTAAAGTAACTCAATGGAATATGTTCAAGGAGTTAGTCTAGTTTTCTGTTTCAGTTGTCCAGGCATATATACGGTGAGTTTCACTTTGTTTGATGATTACTTGGGATGTTGGTTTGTTTCTTTAATTTAGTAGAAAGGTTTGACATTGCTCTTCTCAAAAATAATAGTATCTGCGTTAATTCCAACTTTGAAATCTGAATTCATGCTTCCCATCTCATATACATTAATATCCTATGCTCTTTATCCTCTTGTTAAATCAGCTTCCGACATTGAGACTCATCCAAAGATGGCAATTGGCTTCCTGGGAAAAGATGAATTCCAGGGAGTGATGTCTTCATTATTCTGCGGCTACTTCCATCTTAAATTGTCTTTTGGTTAGTGTCAGCTACTCAGCTAAAGTTGCCAAATTCTCTCTTAAAATAATATTGATATCAAATAACCATTACTAAACCATTTTAAAGGTAAAGAATTATGATTTTTAAAAAGATAAAGTCATGAGTCTCATAAAGTTTAAATTTTCTTAGTTTTTTTGACAATGGACAATTCTTAATTGTTTTTCCTGACTAACATCAGGAAAATTGAAAGCCTGGAAATAGCTTTCAGAATTTAACTCCCTAAAAATGTTGACTTTGAGTTAAGTATACAATTTTCCATAGGCTTTGCTTGTTAGCTTGCTAATTTATTTTGTTGTATCTTTAAACAAATTTTAGGAACTGTAGATCATGAGCTGTTTTAGTGTCTGCATCCTATTAAGGTCAAGCACCCCTCCTCCACACACTTAACTGAAATGTCATGTGCCAATGACATTTCTCAACACAGTTGTTTTAGTTCTATTAAAAACTAATTGTAATTAAAATAGACAGTTCCAAGGCTCCAGACTTGTGGATGAGTCAGAAGATGAGTAATGATCTGTAGTAGGGAAGGTTCTTTCTCCACAAAATCTTCTGCTCTGATTCCTATGCTCCTATATGCCCACGAAGAAAATCTTAACTAAGACAAAGGCAGAAATGGCCAGACAGGCCCTGAAAGGAAATTAAATGACAGTATTAAAGCACATTGATTGAAAGAATAGAGCACGGAAAAAGGAGACTCTCCAGGGGTGAGATGTAAGGAACCAGTTGTGGGAATGACCTGGATGAAGCATTAAAAACTTCCTGCATCGGCTTTCAAAACATGTGACGAAGATGGCCTTTGAATCTACTCGATAGATAGCTCTCTAAGGTAGTTTATATGAAGTTCTATCTAGCAAAAGGAAGGTGATTTTGGAGAATCTATATTTAATCCCATTATGGGAATAACATTGAAAGTTTGCTGTTTACCCGTTAGAGGGTTCTGAGACTGTACCTCTTGATATATGTAAGGCTTTACTGACTGACTGCCCAGACATAGTAGCTTTGCTAAAGTTGCCAGAAACTGGCTTGGTATAACTTCTAAAGAGGGGCGGTAGAAGTTCTATTTGATGAGATCTTTTTGTTGTTGGTTTGGTGAGCTTCTTTGCCACCTTGTTTGATATTGTTTGGGGTCAAATTATTTTGAGGTCAAATATTTTCCCAGTATCCTCTGGCAAGAAACTCTGAGACTAGGGGAGGGAGTTTGTGGGGGAAGAAATGGAGATCTTACTAAAGTCAGACATAGGGCTCAAGAAGGAAGGTGGCCACAGAGAATTCAGTGTGATAACACACATCCTCAACATGGCAACAGACGCCTAATATTAAAATTTACTAACTCATATGACACATTCTATTGGATGTTTAATTTGCTTCTCAAGTCCATAAGACGAATACAAGGTTTCTAACTCATTACATTTTCTAACTATAATTGAAACCCAGTCTAAACATTTTTGTACTTTATTTCTTGGCAGCATGTTTTCTATTTTTAAAACCATTGTAATTAAGACTAGATCCCATTCTTTCTCCCATATGCCATGAATTTATTTGATTTTCAGGATTATTTGCCATCCATACTTGGGCTTTTTGGCATTTTCACCCATTCTTTTTCACCCCAGCTGCTCAGTGTGAAGTCTGAGTCAGGGTCACTCTGCTCTATAGGGCGACTAAATGTCTAAATCTCTGCTTTTTGCCAGATTCAGATTGGGTGGGAAAGCAAATCCACAAGTGTCTCTGGCATCTAAACCAAGCCTCTGGCATTCAGGAGTTGATGCTGGTCACATATGTTAAGCTGGGAAACATATTTCCCAGAACGTCCTTCCCTGCATGGATCCAGGTTAAACATTTGAATAAAATCTAGAAATAAATCAGAGATGAAGCAGATCTCTTTGCACTCAGATGTCTTTAGGGGGGAGATTTAGAGATGGCCATCAGGTCTGGTTTATCCTCTCTGTCCTCTGCTGTATGCTCAGAGCTTCCCTACTTCAGGTCCTGCTGACCAACAGTGGCCTCAGGGCCACCAGATGCTTGGCTGGGAGTCCACAGAAGTGGGGGCTACACAGAAAGAGGAGCTTCCCATAGGCGTCGCCATAGATTTCCCCCCTTCATGGACTAGCATGAGCAGCTGGGAATACTTGGCTTCTAGAGTTCCTAGTCTATGTTCCAGACCTTCATTTCCCAACTCTTCCCACAACTGACTAAGATATGATTATTATAATGAATTTTCTATAACACTTTCATTGCTTTTCTGCTACCTTCACTGAACACTAACCAATGAAATGGGACTTTGCCCATCTTAATTTTTTTGAAAAATTGGTTCACACTGTCATAACACTTTTCTCATTCTCTCTTCTATTTCTTCAGTGTTTCAGGTTAGTCTTTGTGAGGGTTCCTATACAAACTTTTCTGATAGTTAATTCCATAATACTAAAACGGCCACCACAACCACAACAAAGCTTTCGTGAGGTTTATTCCTATTATGTGATGATCAAAATTTTCTTTACAAAAAGGTTTAATCAGAGTTCTTCTATTGTAGATCCAAATGAAACCTTAACTGACTAATATGAACCAATTATTGAGGGAAAAAACAGTGACCAAGACAGATATGATCACTACTTATGAAATTTATAACCTAATGACTGATTACTAGCAAATAAATAGTCAGTAAAATGTAGTGCAAAAAGTGTTATGATAAGAAAGGTATAGAGGTAAAGTAGCATCCTAGACCAGTGGAAGGAAGGGTCAAAAATATTTCCTAGCCATGGAAAAGAAACCAAATGTTCAATAGCCCAAGATAAGAGGGAAATGACACCTTCCTTAAGGAAGTAAATAAATGTGTTTAGTATGCTGAGAACACAGTCTGGTGGCAAAAAGCAACAGAACAGGAAACAAGAGGTAAACGGGGAACTTTCAAGCTGTATTATTCTAAGAGTAATAGGGACTGATTATAGGACATTAGTCAAGGAAGTCATCTAACTATATTTTGTTGTAGAAATATTGCTGTCTGCACATGAAGAAATGAATTAGAATAAAGGACAGATTAACTAGGAATGAAAATGAAGACAACACAATCAGCCAGGGAATAATCTTGTGGATGATGGCTTCAAACTAACAGATAATCTAACAGATAACTAATAGAGAACTTAGGGGATTTTGTAATTCACTGAATATAGGGGAAAGTAGCAATGAATGATGACTTCCAGGTTTCTTGCTTGGGCAAAGGGAGGGTTGGTGGTGCCATTCACTGTGGTAAGAAACATAAGGGATCATCTGGTGTTTGCAAGGGAGGTAGAAAGATAATGAGTACAGTTTTCTATAAATCAGGCTGGATGTGCCTGTGGGATATCCAAGTGATGTTATCTTAAAGATGAAAGGCATAAGAAGAGATCTTGGCAGTAGATGGAGGCTTTGGGTTTATGATGGACACGTGCTGTTGTGGCATCCATTCTCTCCAGCAATGGAATCCTCATTTCTCTGAGAAATCAACACCACTTCATTCTCAATCTATGTTACTCAAAAAGAATAATAGCGTTCACAGGCTCTGAGGGTGAACACATGACCCATACCTGAGTAATTATAGTCATAATGACTGGTTCTGAAATGGCCAAAGGACTTAACTGATCCCAAGAAAGTCAGTTCAGAGCTTCTAATAAAGCTATGGACAAAGAATGTTGCATTTTCTACTTAATTGCTAATCCAGAAAGAGATACACATCTGAAGCTGCTGGTGATGACTTTTCCCCCAGATTTGGGGAAAGCCTACCTATAGAGGAAATAAGAGCTTAAAAATAGAACCTTGATAGAAAGGACAAGTGATTTCTCCTCCTGCTACCTTCTCCGTCCAGGTTAACAGCAATTCCATCGTTCTGATTGTTCAAGACAGAAACAGTTGTGTCAATATCAACTCTTTCTCTCATATGCTACCTTTAGTTTTTCAGCAAATTCTCTTGGCTCTGCCTTCAAAATATAGAGAATTCAATTACCTATTTTTTAAAATACCCTGTTATGGATCATTGGCCTCCCAGCCTACCTTCTGCAGCATGATTTTACTGCTTTTTCCATAAACTGATAGAATTACTTTCTAACCCTTTGAATCTTGACTGGCCTTTGACTTGCGTTGGCCAATAGAATGTAGCAGAGGTGGCTGACAGTTCTGTGGCCAGCTTACAAAGGCTTGGCATACTCCTGCTCTGTCTCTTGAAACCTTGCCACCACCACATGATCAAGCCAGGCCAGCCTGGTGGAGGTTAGAACAACATGAAGAGGGGAGGTCAGACATCCCAGCTGAGACTGTCAAAGGCCAACCTACAGTCAACCAATCTTCCAAAATATGGGATGGCCAAGATGAACTAAGCTATCCAGCAGCCAACCCAGCAGATGTGTGGGTAGGCTCAGCAGAGACCCCACAACAAAGACATCCAGACTACCTAAAGATGAATGAGTGATAATGAATACTTATGGTTTTGAGCCCTGAGTTTTGGGGTGATGCATTCATTAACTGGTCTTTCTGATTCCAACTTTGCTTCCTTTATACTAGCCACCAGAATAATTTTGTCAAAACATAAGTTAGATCATGATGTTCTTCTCCTCAAAACGCAGCAACAAGTCAGATTTCATTCAGAGTAAAGAGCTAAGGTCTTTACAAAGGCCCAAAAGACCCTGCATGGTCTGCTCACTGGCTACCTCTCTACTTCTATCTATGACTGTCTTTGTCACTCCCTTTTCTGCGGCTATCTTGTACTCCTTGCAGTTCTCACACCCTCTAGATTTATTCTACCTTAAGGTATTTGCACTTGCCATTCCCTCTTCCTAGGATGCTCTCTCTCCAGCTACCCACATGGCTTACTCCTTTAGCTCCTTCAGAAGATCTTGACTCAATTGTTACTTTCTCAGTGAGATTTTGCCCTGACCAACTACTGAAAATAGTAACCCTACTCTATCCCAGCCCTCCTTATCTCCCTCCATGCCTTATTTTTCTCCCTATCACTTACCAGCATCTAACATAAAATATATTTTGGATACTTTTCAAATTATTATATTATTAACTACATGGTATCAGAGATTGTTGTCTATTTAGTTCACTTTTCTATCCCTGATCCTTAAATTGTACTTGGCTTATAGTTGATCTTCAATAAAAGCTTGTTAAATGAATAGATACATTGAACACCTTTATAATAACTATGCCTAGGCTTTTTGGGTTTTTTGTTCAATATATACCCTTTTTTGGAAATTCATTTGTTTTATTTGAATTTCTGTCACTAGCCTCTGAATGAGCCCTGATCAATCAGGAATTACCATCGAGTGGATGAAATCTAAAGCCAAAGGATAGGACAGGATTCCCTGGGAGAGTCTGTAAAACGTGAAGGTAAGAGGGTCTAGAATCCCAAAACACATCAAATTTTCCAAGCAGAAAGATAAAAGAGTAGGAGCCTGCATAGGAGATTAGTATGGAAATCAAGAAAAGAGAAAATTTCAAGAAGAGGGCATACAAAACAGTATCAAATAATTTACCAACAGACCCAGTAAAATACAAGTTGGAAAAGCTGACTGGATTGTCATCTTGTACCTTTTTGCTTAGTGTGTGATGTTTTTGTGTGTGAATATTGTCTAGGGGCTCTTTTTCCTCTCCATTATAGAATTGCTTTTGTAATTTTTTTTCTGATTGCCTGCATTCTTATCACACTGGGATTGAACCCCTCCAAGGAACTTCTGAGCTCTGCATCATTTGCTTGTAGATAATCCATTTGGATTGGAACACCAATGGAATGGTACAATTATAGAGACTAGAATCACTTCACCATAACTGACCTTGCATTTCTTTCCATATATTTTTGGAGCTTGACCCATGGACAATAATCATTCATCCCAGCCACTTACAGTGACTTTGGGAAGAATTTGTTTGTTTGTTTGTTTTCCTTTAGTAATTTTAGAAACCATGGGGACCACATAAGGACTCTATAAATGAATACCACAAATTAAAAAAAAAAAAAAAGAGGAAAACCAGCACACAAAAAAACCCCAAAACACTTTATAATGGAAAGTGTTCACTTTTAAAGATGAGCAGCTGGGATTTCCATATCAGGCAATCAGAGCTAAACCCCTGTGTATTAACGCACTAATGTATCCTAAAGATTTTTAACAAGTGTTTTACAGTGGGGTTGTGCATGTTCTCTCACTCTGTCTGGGAGCCTTCAGGTGCACAATTTCTAATAAAGATGACCGTGGCTCACTCTTTCTCCTACCCAAGGGAATAGTTCTGCTGAATAAAATTTCTCAGCTTATTCATCACTTCTCCTTGAGGACTCTGATATGAAGGCTGCACATGAAATCATTCTATCTTTCCAAGTGATAAATTTTATGTTTCTTTATGTTCCCCAAAGACAGCATTAGGTTTTGGGAAGTACTCCTTCAAAACCTGAGTCCCCTGGAATCACAGGTCAGACTGAGAATAGGGTCCTGGCCACTACTTCTCCAGAGGTGACCACCAGAGTTCCTTCCACTCATTCAGAGATGAAGCCTGTCGGTAGGAAGGAAAAGATGTGTCCCAATAGCCCTGAGTATTTTTTGACACAACAAAGACTGCCAGTTGGACCAAAGGTCCTTCAGTTACGTACTGGGAACTCTAGTTCTCTGGGAATAGTGCCAAGACCACCAGACTCATTGAACTCACAACTTTTTACCATCACATCATCAGAATGAATTCCTGTCCCTCTGGTCAATATTGGATTCCAACCAGTGGGAGTCAGGTGAAAGGTTACTAACTTAAAAATTACTTTGATTTTTTTCTCTCCCTCTGACCCCTTCCCATCGTTCTAGTAATTAACTTGCATTTATCACTTCTTAATGCACATTTGTATATCACTGTATACTACAGGACTGGTTGACAAATGTCTGTTTAGCTCTATATGGATGTAATCATTTAAGTTGAAAAATTTTAAACCTATTTAAGAGGGGTTAGTTTATAGGAAAACTTTACAAATAAAAATAAAAAGTAACTTTAAAATCTGACTCTCATGCTGCATGTATATAAGTAAAAATTTCTGACTCCTCCTGTGGGTCTTGTCTTTCTGAAAAATTAAAACTTAAATAGACACTGTAGCTTTGTTGCCTTGGCTAATTAGAGTAATGCCAATGGAGAATAATTATTCAGGGTGAGAAAGTAAAATCAAGTTCAAGGACATATTAGATTCAATATAAATCACCTATACCTGCATGAGTAATGATATATCTCAAAATATTTCTGCTGCAAAATATTGTCAAATTATTCTGCAGTATCCCATAAACTACCCCCTTCTCCCTAAAAATGTATCCCCCCTCCAAAAATCCAGCGTAGAAAATGAGCATCTTCACAGGCAAGGGTTTTGACAGCAATTTTCTTTATTATAGTCAATAAGCAGTTACTGAGAACCTATTTTGTGTTGGAAATACAGTTAGAAAACAACTTCTGTTTTCCTGAACATAAGTTTAACTGAATCTTTTCCGCCCCCTAATGATGCTGAGCTCACCTCTGCTGGTGAATTGAACGGCATAGAGAAGACATAATGGGGGAAAGTGTACTAATGCTTTCAGATTTAAGGTCTGAATAAATTCAAAATACCCCGTTTTTAACAGTACCACCTAAAGTAGCTGCCCAAAATACCTAAGTCAACCCACAGCAACAAAACTGTGTTAATTCATGGAAAGAAAAGTGAATATATATATTTTTTTGCCTGATGTTTATAGAGGTACACAATGGATTTTTTGTTTCCTTGTTTAGATTTGTCTTACAGATCAAGGAAGTTGTTTGAGATTTTCCAGACAGTGCGGCACGTCTCCTCCAGTCTTTGACCTCTCTTTTTTGAAATACGAAAATTGCCTCCATATTACTATCTAACATAGATCAGAATCGTCTCTGTGCCAATAGAAATAGTTGCTCAGCAAGGATCACACCCACCCGCCTAAGAACCACTGTGATGGTATCTGGAAGGGTACTCACTCGGGGCTGGGGGAGTCCTGACCCATCCTTGCCTTAGCCAAGTCTTTGGCCTGTTCCCAGAGTGTGCTTTCTTACCTGAAGAAACAGTCCTGGTGTTTTCTAAGTGGAATGCTTCACAGGGAGCTGGGGCTTCTGGCTTCTTTTCCTACCCACACCATCAGATGTTACATGGAGTAACCTTCTTGTGAGCTTCTCTCTGATGATGTGTAGATGGTTACCCATGCTTGGGGAAGTGGTAGGATGTATGTTTAATGTTTGCTCCAAGCATCTGGCCTGAAAGGGGTTGTGTGCTCTTTGGGAGAGGAAGGTTAGTACATGATGTCATTGCTTCCAACATATGCTCAGATGTTAAAAAAAAAAAAAAAAAAAAAAGAAGGGAGGCTAACTAAAGCAATACTATTTTCTTGGAGGATGTTGTCAAGGATTGAAGGAAGGGTGCGCGGATAAGTAGGTGGCAGGTTGTTTTCCTTCCATAAAGCACAACTTTTGCATCATATCACTCTGACAAGTGGAATTTAAAGGATATTTCCAGCAAGGTGTGATGCACATTGGAAATGTTTGATGAAAGAACACGGGGAAGTGATTGGGAACCTGGAAATATGGACTTGATTTGAACCCTTGGATGAAAATCCTCTTTTCTGGGTTGTTTCCATGACTTGTAATATTACAGTGATGACATTTGCATTCTCCAGCCCAGGATTAGCTAGAGAGGAAGTAAGGGCTCAGTTCAGTTGCTTTAGTGAGTACATAAACCATGACATCTCCTGGAAGATAAATCTAATTAAAGGATAGTAAACCCTAAGTCCATTTGCCTCTCAACATGGGTAACAGAATTATACACAATTGTGACATTTGCCTGGATAGAGAGGAAATTTTTCTTCATCGTCATCTGCATCCTGGTTTTTGAGTTGAAAGAAGTCATAATTTTCAGATGGCGATGTCAGATCCGTTCCCACAACAGAGATTAGACAATACCACAAACACAGATTTATGGTTTCATGGGAGAAATCTCCTGTTCTCAAACATTTATCTTTAACAATGTGCTACTGGCAGGAAGAGAGAGCCACCAGTTGCACGCAAAAGATATGGTATTTTGTTGTCAATGATGAACAACACACAGACATGGATCCTAGTTGCTTCTGTTGTGCCCGCCCCCACTCAGGAACCCCATTCCTCAGCCATATTGAACATTAGCCATTAGATGTCAAACACACATGAGATGAATGGCATCACCATCTGTTTGTGTAAGAGAATTATCAAATATTTATCACAGTGAACAATAAAAACATGCTCCTTTGCATTTCTAGCAAGGTAATTTCTATATTCAAGAATTAAAGAACTTTTTTCAAATCGATATTTAAGTTAGGGAGACGGAAGCAAAAACATTACTTCACTTTCCTCCCCTGTAAAAAGGTGAGATTTGGCTAAAACATCAAAACCCCTTCTAGCTTTAAAATTATTCCATTACACAATTTTTTTTAACTTGGTAAAAGTTGCAGGTTTTCTAATACTGCCATCACACTGAACTTAGTAATTTCAGAACAAGTCACTTTAAAAAACTATTGTCCCCATCTCAGCCTTTTACAGTGACTTAGTGCTTTTCTGTGTGTACTTGTTTCTTTAAATACTGTCCTGTTCCAGAAGGACTTGAGGGCATTTGTGAATATGTACACAGTGTAGTAGGATGAAATAAATGTCTGATAAAAGTAAGGCAAAGAGGAAATAAGGGATGAAGTTAGAGTGAGGATAGCAGTAATGCTTTCATAAAAGTTCCCTTGTTTCCAGGAGCTGAATCTTATATTTGGATCTCATTTTTCCAAAAAGCCGAAATGAAATGGGAAAATGGTACCAGTTACAAGATTTTAGTTTCTCGAAAGCAGTAGTTCTCACAATGTTGTCTGAACATACTTGAGGATCCTTTAGACCCTTCAGGGAGCTGCAAAGTGAAACTATTTTCGTAATAAGACAAAAACATCATTTGCTTTTTCAATTTCATTCTCTCATGATCACACGGTAGAGTTTTCCAGAGGCTGCATGACCGGTGACCCAGACGGCGCGAAAGCTCTGAAGGTTGATGGAATGTGTGCTTGCATATGCTTAAAAAAATTTTGTTTTACTTCCTAACGTGGTAAGTATTAATAGATACAGCCCACATAAACAAAAGCACTTGGAGGGCCCGCCATCATTTTTCAGAGTATGAAAGTGTCCTGAGAACTGCCGTTCCAAAATATGAACAGTATTCTTTGTTTTCCTTTTCCGTGTATCAAAACCTGAAAAATTCCTTTCACAGAAGTTTGATATTATTTAGTCTTCTTGATTATGGACAAATGAACAACTTTCAGATTATGGAGGATATATTATAGTCGTCAGGAGAGCAGTAGATCTTACTGTTCAAAGCTCCTTTGAGGAACTGATAAACACTATGAGCCCTCTCAACCACACATAACAACAGACACACACAGCATTTTACAAAGAATTTCATAACATTTTGAACACCCTGAAGTCTGTCTGTTGATACTGTGGGGTTCTAAGGCTCTAAAAGAGTCCTGCAAAAGGACAGAGAAAGAAACCCAGTTACAGTGGTTTCCCGTGACTGACTTCCTTAAATTGTTTTACAATACAGTTTTAAGGTAAATTTGGGTAATAAGATAAAGAGAAGTTTAATGAATAGTGGTTCCTTTTTCTCCTCTGTCTCTTGTCATCTCTGTTTCCCTCCAAAGCATAAATTAAGATGAATTATTTCTAGTTATACTCGAACTCAGTCAACAGCAGAAAAGAATATTGTTTCTGGTCATGTTGGTGCATGGGAGGTTTTGCAGGCTTACCTTTCTTCCTTAGATCCCAAAAATGATAACCTTAATTACATAGCATACATCCATTTCCTTCAAATTATTCTGATGAGGTGCCTGGGTGGCTCAGTCAGTTAAGCGTCTGCCTTCGGCTCAGGTCATGACCCCAGGGTCCTGGGATCTAGTCCCGCATTGGGCTTCCTTCTCTGCAGGGAGCCTGCTTCTCCCTCTCCTCCCTGCTTGTGCTCTCTGTCTCTCTCTCTCTCTCTCAAATAAATAAATAAATAAAATCTTAAAAAAACCCACAAATATTCTGATGCTCTCATAGATTTTAAAAACTTGGCTACATGCAGATAGGTGAACTGACATAGAGACTCTCATGAGGACCGCTTAGTTACAAATACAGCTTCTGAATTCACTAAGATGTATTTATTGAGTACCTCCTGTAAGACAGACCTGGGCGCTGCAGGGGCTATTTGAATACAATATGACACTTGGCTGAGACTCAACCAATGTATAGGACATAATTCATAAATGAATAGGCATTATATATGTGGGAGATAGTGTAACATGATCAAGCATAATGGTTAAAAAGAATGTTCTAAATGCAGAAAACTTGGTGGGTATAATATTTACTCTTTGTATGGCTTGTCCAAATATCTTAATCTGGTCCACTGAATTGGCATAAAGAATAGTACCTGATGCATAGGTTATTATGAGAATTAAATTTAGTAATGCATATAAAGTACAGAGATAAGTGAGTGTCGTGTAACAAGTGCTCAGTACATCATATTACAGAAAATGCTGTGGGATGTGATGCAGTGAAAAATCCAATATGATTTCGGAGAAGGATAGGATCACCAGGAGTCAGAAGGGTCTAAGGGAGAGTTCATGAAAGAGGTAAGACTTCAGCTGTGGGGCTACTAAGTGGAGTGGGGAGTTATAAAGTTCTTGGTGCACAATAAATTTAAAATATAATGGAGGAGAGAGGATCAGCCCCAATACGTATAAGCACAAGTGTCAGAAACATGGAAAGAATGCTGGGGTCTCCAGAGATATACATAGAAGTGCTAAAACACAGGCAAGTGAAAGGGATAAAGAGTGGGCGTGAGTTATTAAAATGATTGGAATGGAGCTAAGTATATTGCACTACTTATGGGACCAGATTGTTCCATTCATTCCTCCCAAATTAAATTTCACTTTTCTCGTAGGAATCTTTTGTGGTTAATGGTTCCAAAGGGAGGATTTGTCTTTTATTTTATTTATTTTTGAGAAGAACACACCTTAGGCACACATAAATGCACACACATACACACCCACACCCCCAAATGAAGCATGTTTATGTGCCCTTTAAGATATTTGTGGTTTTGTCTCTTCATTGAAAAAGTTAAAAAAATAAAAGCTCAGAAAAGGCATTTTTGGAAAAGGCTCACAAATACATTTAATGGAAACAGAGATATTTCTACAGAAAAATTTCAGGGATATTCTAAAGTAATGATTTTGCAATTCTTTGCCGAATTTTTTAAATGCTCATGATGATATATCCTGGCTTTGTTAGTGCACTTTTCCTCATTAAGAACCCCCATTACTCTAATTAAAATAACACCATCTGGTTTTAATACTGCACAATAAGTCTTCTACCCCTTAATCCCATGGCTGAAGTAACATTCACAGTCTGGACCATGGAGAAGTCATGTGGTATTAGTTCACTTGCAGCTACAATTTATGGATTTGCTGGTGGAGGAACGTGAGAGATAGTGGTGCTGGAGATTTAAAAAAAAAAAAATAGGTAGAGGATCCAGAAGAAAGAATAAGATACTAGAGCTGTGGGCATACATGATAGATCCTCTCAAAATGGAGACCTTCACATTCTAAAGAGAAGACCTTTTTGAAGAGATAGCATGTGATGGACCTCTACGAATCAATTTCAGGTGGGGGGTGTATATGGAAATTATCCTAGGGCAAAAGGACTGAAGGAAGTGTGACTTTGATGGAAACAACCTTGGTGAGTTCAAGGAACAGAAAGAAAATGAACCCATCTAAATTGGAGCGACAGAGGGGAGAGAGAGATAGGAGACAGGTCAAGAAGGTAAGCAGAGTCCAGATCATGCTGGATTTTGAGGTTATTCTGAGGTAATGAGAGATTGGGTATTTGTAGCAGAGGAATATGTGACATTTCTCTTTTTTCTAAATATACAAGAAAAAAGCCCAACTGCAATAAAAAAAAATCTCTATCTCTATCATCTATCTATATCTATCTATCTATCTATCTATCTATCTATCTATCTATCTATCTAT